>NC_136339.1:3794912-3816661 GCF_964198595.1 Lampetra fluviatilis
AACAGCAGAGGGCAGAGGAGCGACGCTCACAACAACGAGCGGAGCGCCAGGTGGCTAAAACGCAGCAGGGTTGGCACAGTAGGTGGGCACAGGTGGTGCATCGGCCAGGCATCTCAGTCGGTCAACCCATCCTTGTCCCGTGGCCTGCTTTGCTGAGGATCTCTTTGTGTCTCTGTGTGAGAGACAAATAGATGTGTCCCACATAAGAGAGAGTGAGAGAGAGAGAGATTTTGGAAGGGATGCTCGCTACTGTGGTTGTATTGGTTATAGTACACCTAAACCGGATTGGCATGTCACTTGCCAGCGGTGTTAGCCATGAGCGGGAATTCAACTTGGGTCGTTACCTATGACAAATTTTGTTCAATATGTATTCATATATATTCTAGATTTGAAGCTTTCGTGACTGCAAGGATTCACATTCTTAGGTTTTTTCGGTAAAGTCACGTAGGTAAAAAAATTTAAATTAATAAAAGTTAAATTAAAATAAAATAAAAATCACGACGTTTCGGAGGCAACACAAGCTTCCGTCTTCAGGTGGAACCGTCACAACACGATTGCTGTATCAAGTGAATGAGAGATTCCAAGAAACGGTATTAGTATCACCCTCAACCAGTATATATACAAATACCGTTTCTTGGAATTTCTCTCACTTGATACAGCAATCGAGCTGTGACGGTTCCACCTGAAGACGGAAGCTTGTGTTGCCTCCGAAACGTCGTGATTTTTATTTTATTTTTATTTTACTTTTATTAATTTTTATTTTTTTACCTACGTGACTTTACCGAAAAAAACTAAGAATATTCATATATATTTTTTTCATTGTAGCAGGTAAGGCCCTCTGAGGTTGTGTTACCTCCGAAACGTCGTGATATTTTTTTTACTTTTATTAATTTTTATTTTTTTACCTACGTGACTTCACCAAAAAAACCTACGAATATTCAAATATATATTTTTTCATTTTAGCAGGTAAGGCCCTCTGAGCTCCTAGATAGCTATCATTAGGAAACGGCCTGGCTATCACAAATGATAGCGTGACAAAGTGGCTCATCATCACGTGGACATTTATAGCAGCCAAATAAATTCCCCCCTTCCAACCCAGCTTAAATAGTCGCTCCAAGCCTGGTGGTGTTTCATTCAGACGCTGTCTCCCCGACAGACCTGGTCTTCACCTGAGGACGGCTGCTTGAGTTGTGGCCGAAACGTCGTGAGAATTATTTTATTATGTTTTTTTTTTCGTGACTTTACCGAAAGAACCACGAAGAAGAAGCAGCGAAATACTCTAAACCGCGTGATGTTGATTCTAAATGAGCAGGGGGGTGGGGGGGGAAACCGGAGGAACGGGTGAAAAATCCACGCGACCACGAGGAGAGAGAGAGACATGCAAATGACAAATATACAGCAAGCGCCAGTGTCGAGATCGAACCCACGACCTCCTGTACACCAGGTGAGGTAGTTAACATCTCCCAACCATTGTGATGATGATGATGAGAGAGAGAGAGATGCAAACTCCAAATATACAGCAGCAGGCGTCAGGGTCGGGATCGGACCCACGACCTCCTGTATACCAGGCGAGGTAGTTAACATCTCCCAACCATTGTGATGATGATGATGAGAGAGAGAGACACGCAAACTCCAAATATACAGCAGGCGTCAGGGTCGGGATCAGACCCACGACCTCCTGCATACCAGGCGAGCTAGTTAACATCTCCTAGGCACTGCTGAGCATCGAAACTACCACACTTTGAATTGCAAGTCCAGCACGCTAACTGTGCTGATACTGCTGCTGCTGCTGCTACTGCTGCTGCTCCTGCTGCTGCTGCTGCTGCTCCTGCTGCTGCTGCTGCTGCTGCTACTCAATGGTGTTGCAGAAGGGTAATTGCCCGAAACGTCATTCTAAATGCGCAATGTGTTCCGTAATTGTGGAATGCTGCGGTGGTGTCTGCTGGCCGAGTCGCTCCCTTGAACAACAACATCGTGGCTCAGCGGGCTTATACTCGACGGGGAATAGACTTCTGATTCGGACGAACGCGTTGAGCATTCTCGTTGCACGGCGGCAGCGTCGGCTCGCCTGTGTCTCGAGCGAGTGACCTTGGGAGTCGCTGAGAGAGTGAGCGAGCGAGCGAGTGAGTGATCAAGCGAGAGACCCAGCAAGTGAGCGAGCGAGTGACCGAGCGAGTGAGAGAGTGAGTGACCGTGCGAGTGAGCGAGTGAGTGAGCGAGTGAGTGAGTGAGTTAGTGACCAAGCAAGTGGCCGAGCGGGTGAGTGACCAAGTGAGTGAGTGACCAAGTGAGTGAGTGACCAATCGAGCCAGTGAGTGACTGAGCGAGTGACCGAGTGAGTGACTGAGCGAGTGACCGAGTGAGTGAGTGACCGAGTGAGTGACTGAGCGAGTGACCGAGTGAGTGAGTGAGTGAGTGAGTGACCGAGCAAGTGGCCGAGTGAGTGAGTGACAAAGCGAGTGAGTGACCAACCGAGCCAGTGAGTGACTGAGCGAGTGACCGAGTGAGTGACTGAGTGACTGAGCAAGTGGCCGAGCGAGTGAGTGACGAAATGAGTGAGTGACTGACCGAGCCAGTGAGTGACTGATCGAGTGACCAAGTGAGTGACTGAGCGAGTGACCAAGTGAGTGAGTGAGTTACTGAGCAAGTGGCCGAGCGAGTGAGTGACAAAGCGAGTGAGTGACTGAGCGAGTGAGTGACCGACCGAGCCAGTGAGTGACTGAGTGAGTCACCAACCGAGCCAGTGAGTGACTGATCGAGTGACCGAGTGAGTGATTGAGTGACTGAGCAAGTAGCCGAGCGAGTGAGTGACCAAATGAGTGAGTGACTGACCGATCGAGTGAGTGACCAAGTGAGTAAGTGACAAACCGAGCCAGTGAGTGACTGATCGAGTGGCCGAGCGAGTGAGTGACCAAATGAGTGAGTGACCGACCGAGCCAGTGAGTGACCGAGTGACGGAGCGAGCGAGCTTGCAAGAGAGTGAGAGAGCGATTGAGCGAGAGAGAGACCGAGCGAGCGAGCCAGTGTCATTGGCTTAGAGCCCTCAAAAACAGGAAACCATTTCATCTCAGACAAAACACCGCCGCTCATTAAATTTTCACGATGCGATCGATTTCGCCTCCTGTCCCTCTGCGTCTTCGGTCACGATCAAATGCGGGAAGGTAAAGCGTCGCTTACGGGGTAACGCGAGAGGACGGGGGTGGAGGTGGGGTGATGGGTAAGACCTGACACAAGCCAATAGTTTACACTCACGGCACAGCTAACCTCCAATCATAATCCAGGACATGCCAATAGTTTACACTCACGGCAAAGGTAACGTTCAATCAGACTCCAGGACCAGCCAATAGATTGCACTCACGGCAAAGGTAACGTTCAATCAGACTCCAGGACGAGCCAATAGATTGCACTCACGGCAAAGGTAACGTTCAATCAGACTCCAGGACCAGCCAATAGATTGCACTCACGGCAAAGGTAACGTCCAAACAGACTCCAGAACCAGCCAATAGTTTACACTCACGGCAAAGGTAATTTTTCGATTTAAAGCTTTCGTGACTGCAGGGATTCATCTTCTTGGTTCTTTCGGTAAAGTCACGTAGAAGGGAAGTAATAAAATAATAAAAATAAAACATAATAAAATAATTCTCACGACGTTTCGGCCACAACGCAAGCAGCCGTCCTCAGGTGAAAACCAGGTCTGTCGAGGCGACAGTCTGAAAGGTAACGTCCAATCATACACACAGGTAATGTTTAATCAGACGAAAGAACCATGCAATGAACTAAAACATGTTATTATTTTGCCACACTGAGCTCCGTAGCTCTTCTTCATAAGCGACGCAAATGATAGCCCAACGAAGCGGGAATATCGTCATCATCACGTGGTCATTTAATTGCAACCAAACACTCTGATGCCAGTGTTTTTCAACTAATTTTTAGAGGGAGGTCACTTTCGCCGATAGGATATCGTCAGTGTGATTGAGGGCCGCCACACACATACACGCTTTGGCTACGTACGGTGAGAAAGAAGTCTAACACACATACAAACGTTCACTAGGTCTACGGCGAAAAAAAATGCCAACCTTCTTGGTTCTTTCGGTAAAGTCACGTAGAATGGAAATAATAAAAATAAAACGTAATAAAATAATTCTCACGACGTTTCGGCCACAACGCAAGCAGCCGTCCTCAGGTGGAGAACAGGTTCTGTCGTGACTTTACCGAAAGAACCAAGAAGATGAATCCCTGCAGTCACGAAAGCTTTAAATCGAAATTATTTTATTATGTTTTATTTTTATTATTGTATTACTTCTCTTCTACGTGACTTTACCGAAAGAACCAAGAAGATGAATCCCTGCAGTCACGAAAGCTTTAAATCGAAAAGCTCCACACCGATGGATTCAATAATCCCATCGATTTTTCCCTCCAGCGGGCGTAAATCACTCGCCCGCGCGGGAACAAATGAAGGAACAGACAGAAATAGAGCGGATCATTCGCTGGCGACGTGGCTGTGAAGTCTGCGTCGGATTAATGGGCGAACCGCTCTTCTCTCCGTCTCTCTCCGTCATCACACGACCGGTGGAAATGAAATGACAAAGCTTGAGAGGCATTAATCCGCGATGCCGATGACATTTCCCTATCCACACATTGTGCGAGCCCAGAGAGATGAGAGATGAGAAGAGAGAGAGGGTGACAGAGAGACAGAGAGAGAGAGAAAATGATTTTGTGCGTGTGTGTGTGTGTCTGGTGGACTGATTTCATCACCCCAAAGATAAAGATCACCCGTATAGCCTGAGCCGAATTTTGTGGCAAGTGCTGTTAGCGAGTTGCAGCACCTACGAAGGCTGGCACGGCACACCGCACTAGGTACTCATTCGAGGCTCAGTCGACCTAGGCGAGTCCCAGGACCGGTTAAGATTTTCGTCACCGATGTTGGCCGTGATCGGGAATCGAACTCGGGTTGCCGGGGTTCATAGCGCAGCGCGCTGATCGCTGCGCCACCACTCCCCACTCCATCACGCCACGGGTGGCGAGATGTTAACTACCTCACCTGGTATACGGGAGGTTGTTAGTTTGACCCCGACCCTGACGCCTGCTGCTGTATATTTGGAGTTTGCGTCTATTTATTATCATCATCATCATCATCACCACGGTGTCTATGAGATGTTAACTACCTCGCCTGGTGTACAGGAGGTCGTGGGATTCGATCCTGACCCTGACGCCTGCTGCTGCTGTATATTTGGAGTTTAAGCGTCTCTCTCTCATCTTTATCACAATGGCTGGGAGATGTTAACTACTTCGCCTGGTATACGGGAGGTTGTCAGTTTGATCCCGACCCTGACGCCTGCTGCTGTATATTTGGAGTTTGCGTGTCTCTCCCTCTCTCTTTCTGCATGGTCACGTAGATTTTTCCGCGGGTACTCCGGATTTCTCCCCACCCTCCACATTTAGAATCAACGTCATTACGTGTTTAGGGTGTTTGGATGCTGCTATACATTACCACGTGATGACGATGATGAGGCCACTTCGTTGAGCTGTCAATTGTGGCCAGGTCGCTTTTGAAAAAATAGTTACATAGCTCAGTGGGGCCTTACCTCGTATAATAAGAAACTATGAAGTGGACTAAAAACACATTGTCCTGCGGAAGGAGCTGGTAGGAACGTTGGGTTGCTCGGTCAATGGCCTGCAGGGTCAACGGCGGCGTGGTGTATTCCGCAGATATGCCCAACTGTGAGGGCGGGCACAAGCCGGCGTGAGTAGGTGAAACGTTGAGTTTTATAAGGGCACCACGGGGTGAGCAGCCCCTCCCCACCCAGCCCCACCCCTCCCACCCCCCACCCAGCCCCACCCTCCCCACCTAGCCCCTCCCCACCCTCCCCACCCAGCCCCTCCCCACCCAACTGGTAACAAAAAACCCCAAAATATCATAATACTCTTAGTTTTTTTCGGTAAAGTCACGTCGGTAAAAATTAAAATAAATCAACTCACGACGTTTCGGAAGCAACACAAGCCTCCGTCATCAGGTGTAACCGCTACGCAGTAAAATTGCTGTAGCGTATGAAGAGAGCGATTCAGAGACACGCGTTTTTTTATACAGGTAGGAACAATATGTCCCACACTGCTCACCAGGGATGTTTTGTCTGTCTGACTGTCGTGCATAAATAAATATATAATGCACACAGCTCTTTGATTGGTGGAGACCTACTGCCGGGTACGGAGAGGGGAGGGGCCTAAGGGAGGAGGGTCAGGGGAGGGGCCTAAGGGAAGGGGGGTCATGGGAGGGGCCTAAGGATATGGGGGGTGGTCAGGGGAGGGGCCTAAGGGAAGGGGGGTCAGGGGAGGGGCCTAAGGGAAGGGGGGTCAGGGGAGGGGCCTAAGGATATGGGGGGTGGTCAGGGGAGGGGCCTAAGGGAAGGGGGGTCAGGGGAGGGGCCTGAGGGAGGGGGGGGGGTAATGGGAGGGGCCTAAGCAAGGGGGAGGGGCCTATAGTGAAGGGGGGTCAGGGGAGGGGCCTGAGGGAGGGGGGGGGGGTAATGTGAGGGGCCTAAGCAAGGGGGAGGGGCCTATAGTGAAGGGGGCTGGCTGCCTGGCTGGCTGCCTGGCTACCTCAAGTCAAGTTATCTTGTACACAGGTAGGAACAACAGGTTCCACACTTGCCTACCAGGGATTATTTGTCTGTCTGTCGTGCACGAATGCGCTGTCCAACCAAGTTCCTTCCTGCCCACTCCGAAGGAACGTGTTATATAGGGTGCTAGGCAGGGAGGAACCAATGAGGCGGTGGGGGGACGGAGATAACCATCTCGGTGCTTGAACATTAAATGTACGTTGCCTGTACGATGAATGGCGAATAGGAATGAAACATTGTTGTAACTACAAATTTCTTACTGATGTTGGTGTATCAGGTTGGGAGCGGTGGTGCAGCGGTTAGCGCTACTCTGCGCTATGAACCCGGCGACCCAGGTTCGATTCCCGGCCAAAACCAGTGACGATTATCTGAACCGGTCCCGGGCCTCCCCTAGGTCGACTCAGCCTCAAATGAGTACCCAGTGCGGTGTGTAAACATCGCCATTGGGGAGACAAAGGCGGTCGGGCGTGGTGCTGGCCACCCACACCCCCTCGTGTACCGTTCTGACCTTAATAGGTGCTCGCTAACAGCACTTGCCCCTACATTCTGTTAAGGCTACATGGGGGATCTTTGATATGACTGTAAAATTATAAGAATCAATATGGATATGATTATGAGAGTAAACATAAACTGGCTGTTTAGCAGTAAACTGCACGGCAGGAGAAATTTAAACTTGGTTAATTACATCTTTTCACTGATTGCTCAATTTGAATCATCATCGCGGTTCAAGTTATGTCTATGTTTGTATATCTGTTAAATTAGAAAAGCTTAAGCTAAACTTGCACGCTCGAAAACAACGTGTGGTCATGGTGATGGTCGTGGGTGAAGCTGCGAAAATGGATATGTAGGTCCTGGATTTTGTTGTTGTTAAATCGTTTATATTAAGTTCACTTGCTTGCGCGCTTACGACCGTGCAAATCTTTCGGTCGTTTTTTTAACCCACTTCTCGTGATCCAATCGAGCTGACATTTTGCACACAGACTCGTTGTGCGTGACAATTTATTTTCGTGAAAATTTTTTTCCTAAATTTACACTTTTTAGGGAATTTTTTTTTTATATGTAATTACCAATTGCTTAATGGTGGCAGGCAATCATCTGACCCATAGGTGGCAGCCATCTCAAGCCAGAGGACGAGAGGACTCTAGCCGCCACGCATATAAAGGATTTATAGTGAAAAACTTTGTTTTTACGGGTTAATTTTTATTTTTTACTTTTTTCACCTACGCGAATTTACCGAAAAAACCAAAGCATGAATTGTTGCAGTCACGAAAACTTAACGTGCATGCGCCTCATTGTGACGTCACAAGGCGGCAAAGTGGATTCGACCAATCAACTTGACGGGCTCACGGAGTCAGTGACACGCGGCCCGCTGCCAGAATGGTGTGACGGTCAAAAAGGACGCGGTCTGCCTTTCGAATGCAGCGTTCGCCAGCTTTGATTGAGTTAAACCGATGTTAGAAGTTTCTTAAATCACCCCCCCCACACACACCCCTGCACCCCGCCCTCTCTCCCCCTCCGTCGCTCGCCAGATATATACAAACAATAACATTTAAAACAAATGTCCGTGTCAATTTAGAAGCTTTTAAAACCACGGACGCATTAGTCTCGCTTGGGTTAAGCCACTCACTCACTCTCTCTCTCTCTCTGTCTTTCTCTCTCTCTGCCAGAGAGAAAGAGATAAAAAAAACGAGTGAAAGCTCATTTATTTAATAGACACAACCAAATCGCCCTCACGGGGGCCGACACATTACCGGAGGCGAGGATAGGGCAGTCGACATCAACAACAACAACAACAATAAAAACCGTAGCGGGGACAGCAGGCGAATGGCATTACAAGCTAAGCACACGTGACGTGGGCTGTCTGTGAGTCATCACCGTTGCTACGCGACGGCACGTGCCCGCCCGCGACAGCCAATCAGTGGACGTTGTTGAAGGAGCGGGGGGTCTACGTGGTTGTTTGGTGGCTTCAGATGTTTGAGTTGAGGGGTGGGGGGGGCTACGTGGTAACTGCCCGCCGCTGTGTGAACGTGGGGAACTGGGGGACCAGGTCCCACATCGTACCACGTGGGTGCAGGGAGACCACACTGTACCACGTGGGTGCAGGGAGACCACATCGTACCACGTGGGTGCAGTGAGACCACATTGTACCACGTGGGGTGCAGGGAGACCACATCGTACCACGTGGGTGCAGTGAGACCACATTGTACCACGTGGGTGCAGGGAGACCACATCGTACCACGTGGGTGCAGGGAGACCACATCGTACCACGTGGGTGCAGTGAGACCACATCGTACCACGTGGGTGCAGGGAGACCACATCGTACCACGTGGGTGCAGGGAGACCACATCGTACCACGTGGGTACAGGGAGACCACATCGTACCACGTGGGGTGCAGGGAGACCACATCGTACCACGTGGGTGCAGGGAGACCACATCGTACCACGTGGGTACAGGGAGACCACATCGTACCACGTGGGGTGCAGGGAGACCACATCGTACCACGTGGGTGCAGGGAGACCACATCGTACCACGTGGGTACAGGAGTCCCACATTGTACCACGTGGGGCACAGGGAGACCAGACCCTACCACGTGTGGAGCGATGGGGGACCTGGAAGAAGGAGAGGCGGGGGGAGCGATCAAATCACGTTGGCCCCCGAGGAGCTGAAAGCGAGATGGCACAGGGCAGGGAGGGCATCGTCGATGAGCTTGCCGAGGGCAGAGGGAATTGCTCCACGCGAATGGGACAAACGCTTGGAAGAAGAATAAGACGAGGTAGGAGCAGGAGGAGGAGGGCATGAACTTAATTCGAGAAGAACTTAATTTGAAAATGATGGCCCGACTCGTTGAAGTGGGTCCTTTTTAAATCCTTTATATTAAGTTCGCTTGCTTGCGTGCTTGCTTGCGCGCTTGCGACCGTGCAAATCTTTCGGTCGTTTTTTAACCCACTTCCCGTGATCCAATCGAGCTGACATTTTGCACACAGACTCGTTGTGCGTGACAATTAATTTTCGTGAAAACATTTTTCCCAAATTTTGCACTGTTTAGGGAATTTTTTTTAAATATTTAATTACCAATTGCTTAATGCTGGCAGACAATCATCTGACCCATAGGTGGCAGCCATCTCAAGCCAGAGGACGAGAGGACTCTAGCCGCCACGCATATAAAGGATTTAGAGTGAAAAACTTTGTTTTTACGGGTTAATTTTTTTTCGCTTTCGTTTTGTGCGAAATAAATACTTTGGTCATTTTAATACTCCGCGAGCTGCAAAATTCATCCGCGATCTCAATCACTTTAGCTGTGTGGTGTGTGTGTGTGCGTGTCTCTCTCTCGCTCTGAGGTCGTGACAACGTAGCGTTGGCTTCTTGGTTCTTTCGGTAAAGTCACGTAGAAGGGAAATAATAAAATAATAAAAATTAAACATTATAAAATAATAAAAATAAAACAATAAAATTTAGATTTAAAGCTTTCGTGACTGCAGGGATTCATCTTCTTGGTTCTTTCGGTAAAGTCACGTAGAAGGGAAGTAATAAAATAATAAAAATAAAACATAATAAAATTATTCTCAAAACTTTTCGATTTAAAGCTTTCGTGACTGCAGGGATTCATCTTCTTGGTTCTTTCGGTAAAGTCACGTAGAAGGGAAATAATAAAATAATAAAAATTAAACATGACTTTACCGAAAGAACTTACGTGCCCAGGTTAAGGATCGCTGCTGTAGTGAATAGTGGTGTAAAATAATGAAAATAAAACATATTTTTATTATTTTATTACTTCCCTTCTACGTGACTTTACCGAAAGAACCAAGAAGATGAATCCCTGCAGTCACGAAAGAAGCTTTAAATCGAAATGTATCGTTGGCTGTTATTCATTCAGAGCAGTGGTTCTTAACCTTTGCACCCCTTTGGATATCAATCGCAAACATGTTTTTTTTTGGTAATGTTAATAAAATGCGTAGGCTTTGATTACACAAAGTGAGTTGTTGCACTTACGTGCCCAGGTTAAAGATCACTGCTGTCGTGAATAGTAGGTGTATAGTGCAGTGTGTAGTAGTGTATAGTGTAGTGTAAAGTGTAGTGTATAGTAGTGTATAGTGTAGTGTGTAGTAGTGTATAGTGTAGTGTATAGTGTAGTGTATAGTAGTGTATAGTGCAGTGTAAAGTGTAGTGTATAGTAGTGTATAGTGCAGTGTGTAGTAGTGTATAGTGCAGTGTAAAGTGTAGTGTATAGTAGTGTATAGTGCAGTGTGTAGTAGTGTATAGTGCAGTGTAAAGTGTAGTGTGTAGTAGTGTATAGTGTAGTGTGTAGTAGTGTATAGTGTATAGTGTAGTGTATAGTGTAGTGTATAGTGTAGTGTATAGTAGTGTATAGTGCAGTGTGTAGTAGTGTATAGTGCAGTGTAAAGTGTAGTGTATAGTAGTGTATAGTGTAGTGTGTAGTAGTGTATAGTGTATAGTGTAGTGTATAGTGTAGTGTAGTGTATAGTAGTGTATAGTGTAGTGTATAGTGTAGTGTATAGTGTAGTGTGTAGTGTAGTGTATAGTGTAGTGTATAGTGTAGTGTATAGTGGTGTATAGTGCAGTGTGTAGTAGTGTAGTGTATAGTGTAGTGTATAGTGTAGTGTATAGTGTAGTGTATAGTGTAGTGTATAGTGTAGTGTATAGTGTAGTGTATAGTAGGGTATAGTGTAGTGTAGTGTGTAGTGTGTAGTGTAGTGTATAGTGTAGTGTATAGTGTAGTGTATAGTAGGATATAGTGTAGTGTATAGTGTAGTGTATAGTGTAGTGTGTAGTGTATAGTAGTGTATAGTGTAGTGTATAGTGTATAGTGTAGTGTATAGTAGTTTATAGTGTAGTGTAGGGTATAGTGTAGTGTATAGTGTCGTGTATACTTCAGTGTATAGTGTAGTGTATAGTGTAGTGTATAAGTGTAGTGTATAGTAAAGTGTATAGTATAGTGTATAGTAGTGTATAGTGTAGTGTATAGTGATGTGTATAGTGTAGTGTATAGTGTAGTGTATAGTGTAGTATAATAGTACAGCACTAGTGTATAGTGTAGTGTATAGTGTAGTGTATAGTGCAGTGTATAGTGTAGTGTATAGTGTAGTGTATAAGTGTAGTGTATAGTGTAGTGTATAGTGTAGTGTATAGTGTAGTTTATAAGTGTAGTGTATAGTGTAGTGTATAGTGTAGTGTAGAGTGTAGTGTAGTGTATAATGTAGTGTATAGTGTAGTCTATAGTGCAGTGTATAGTGTAGTGTATAAGTGTAGTGTATAGTATAGTGTATAGTGTAGTGTATAGTGTAGTGTATAGTGTAGTGTATAGTGTAGTGTATAGTGTAGTGTAGTGTGTAGTGTTTAGTGTAGCGCAGTGGCTCATAACCTTTGCTGCAGCCTTGCACCCTTAGAAAGGCCATCCGGCACCCTCAGTGGGAACGAAATGCAGCCCAGGTTGAGAAGAACCACACACACAGTGGCAGAATGCACAAGGCCGTACAGCTGAGACATCCCAGCTCTCTGTCTCTAAGTGGGCAAAGGAAGGGACCCCTTCTGTCATCGGATGATTTAAAGCGATCTATTTGCACCAGTGCCTGAACCCATACCTTTTTGTGTATCTCCCTAGGGAGTTGAGGGCGGACTGGTCCTATTGTATAAAATTCTATTTTATGTGGAAAGCCCTGGGGCTGAAGGGGGTGGGGGAGGGGGGGTAACTTAAAGGTCACGAAATAAAGACATCAGTGTATGGGAGGGAAGGACACCAGGAAAACAGCCTCCTGAGCCTCTAAATATTTAATCGCTTCTGAATAATCAACGCTTCCTGCCATTATCCTCGCGTGTCCGACAGCAAATTGGATATTGACGAATTAATTTGGTATAGACAATTTTCGTTTTTTTTATTCTTATGAATATTAGATATCGACGCGAGAAAATGGGACAGGAGTTTGTCGCGTAAAAGTTTGGAGGGTTTCTGTTGGTTGTTGTTGTTGTTTTGGTTTTAACAGAGTTCCTGGCTTTCGATTTAAAGCTTTCGTGACTGCAGGGATTCATCTTCTTGGTTCTTTCGGTAAAGTCACGTAGAAGTGAAATAATAAAATAATAAAAATAAAACATAATAAAATTTCGATGTAAAGCTTTCGTGACTGCAGGGATTCATTTTCTTGGTTCTTTCGGGAAAGTCACGTAGAAGGGAAATAATAAAATAATACAAATAAAACACAATAAAATAATTCTCACGACGGCTGCTTGCGTTGTGGCCGAAACGTCGTGAGAATTATTTTTATTGTGTTTTATTTTATTATTTTATTATTTCCATTCTACGTGACTTTACCGAAAGAACCAAGAAGATGAGTTCCTGGCCTCGACATTGACACTGCATGAGGAATCCGATGAGCTATGAAGCGTTTTGTTCGCAGATAGTCCAGTCCTGGCACGGGGTAAGGGGCCGTCCATAAATGACGTCACGCACCTATGGGGGTGGGGGGGGGGGGTCAGACATTTGTGACGATGTGTGACGAGGGGGTGTGGGGGGGGGGGTTTGAGAAATGTGACGTCACATCAAAATGCGCAACTTTAAATAAATATAGACAACACGTTTTACTTAATTAAATTAACTTTTTAATAAATGTTTTCTCCTACAACATCAGAGTGCAGCGCCACATTAAATACGCACTACAATGACAATAGTCTACAGCGATTTGAAGCATGTTTTATATTTTTTTGGGGGGGGCGGAGCTTTGTGACGACATATTTTAGGGGGGGGGGGGTCTGACTTTTTCTGACGCCCTGTGTCGAGGGGGGGGGGGGTCAAAAATCGTCCAAATCGCGTGACGTCATTTATGGACAGCCCCATAAAGTACAAGATACGTAATCAAATCATCCAGCACACACAGAAATTCTTCGACGAAGTTTAACACGTGGCAGGCTGTCGCAACCAATATCATCCATAATATCGTTCTTTTTTGTGCGTTAGATCGCGTGAATTATAAAATGCGTTGTTAAACCGGTCACCACTCGATACAGCCAGTCAGTAAGATTGTGTTAGGTAAACAGAACGTGTAGTGTATAGTGTAGTGTATAGTGTAGTGTATAGTGTAGTGTATAGTGCAGTGTATAGTGCAGTGTATAGTGTATAGTGTAGTGTATAGTGTAGTGTATAGTGTAGTGTATAGTGTAGTGTAGTGTATAGTGTAGTGTATAGTGTAGTGTATAGTGTAGTGTATAGTGCAGTGTATAATGTAGTGTATAGTGTAGTGTATAGTGCAGTGTATAGTGCAGTGTATAGTGTAGTGTATAGTGTAGTGTATAGTGTAGTGTATAGTGCAGTGTATAGTGTAGTGTATAGTGTAGTGTATAGTGCAGTGTATAGTGTAGTGTATAGTGTAGTGTATAGTGCAGTGTATAGTGTAGTGTATAGTGTAGTGTATAGTGCAGTGTATAGTGTAGTGTATAGTGTAGTGTATAGTGCAGTGTATAGTGTAGTGTATAGTGTAGTGTATAGTGCAGTGTATAGTGCAGTGTATAGTGTAGTGTATAGTGCAGTGTATAGTGTAGTGTATAGTGCAGTGTATAGTGTAGTGTATAGTGTAGTGTATAGTGCAGTGTATAGTGCAGTGTATAGTGTAGTGTATAGTGCAGTGTATAGTGTAGTGTATAGTGCAGTGTATAGTGTAGTGTATAGTGCAGTGTATAGTGTAGTGTATAGTGTAGTGTATAGTGCAGTGTATAGTGTAGTGTATAGTGTAGTGTATAGTGCAGTGTATAGTGTAGTGTATAGTGTAGTGTATAGTGCAGTGCATAGTGTAGTGTATAGTGTAGTGTATAGTGTAGTGTATAGTGTAGTGTATAGTGTAGTATACTAGAAGAGTTTAACACACAACCAGTGTGCTGTACTAGTATACTACACTATACACTACACTATACACTACACTATACACTAGTGCTGCACTAGTATACTACACTATACACTACACACTACACTATACACTACACTACACACTACACTATACACTACACACTATACACTACAATATACACTACACTACACACTACACACTACACTACACACTACACTATACACTACACTATACACTACTACACACTACACTACACTATACACTAGTGCTGTACTTAAGCATGATAGAATAAAATAAAATAAAACACACGCAATTGCGGGGGGGGGGGAGGGGGGTTGTCGGTTAGAGATGGCGAAAATATTAACATTTAAATATTAACATCGCCCATTATAATGTATTTAAGTGCAGTAACTCCATATTCTCCAGCTGGGTCCCATTGCACATGTAAGCGCATGGTAATAATATTTTATTTTTTTATGAAGTTATAAAACGCTGTAGCCATCTTTCATTGTTATCGTATGTAAGGCCCCAATGAGCTGGTTTTTTTCCAGACGCTCAATTCTAGATTTGAAGCTTTCGTGACTGCAAGGATTCATATTTTTAGGTTTTTTCGGTAAAGTCACGTAGATAAAAAATTAAATTAATAAAAGTAAAATAAAAAATAAAATAAAAATCACGACGTTTCGGAGGCAACACAAGCTTCCGTCTTCAGGTGGAACCGTCACAGCACGATAGCTGTATCGAGTGAGAGAAATTCCAATAAAACAGTCCTTGCATATTTACTGGTTGAGGGTGACTTTACCGAAAAAACTAAGAATATGATAGATCAACGCAGTGGGCTTCATATCATCATCGTGATCATCATCATCATCTGGGAATGTAGAGCAGGCAAATACTCGAAGCGCGCGTTCATTGTAAATGTGGAAGGGGGAAAAAACCAGGCAGACCCGGAGAAAAATCCACGAAACCACGAGGAGAGAGAGAGAGACACGCAACACTTAAAATATACAGCAGCAGGCGTCAGTGTCGGGATCGAACCCACGACCTCCTGTATACCAGGCGAGGTAGTTAACATCTCATAGCCACCGTGATGATGATGAGAGAGAGAGAAACACGCAACCTCCAAATATACAGCAGCAGGCGTCAGTGTCGGTTTTGAACCCACGACCTCCTGCACACCAGGCGAGGTAGTTAACATCTCATAGCCACCGTGATGACGATGAGAGAGAGAGAAACACGCAAACTCCAAATATACATCAGGCGTCAGTGTCGGGATCGAACCCACGACCTCCTGTATACCAGTCGATGTAGTTAACATCTCCTAGCCACCGTGATGATGATGAGAGAGAGAGAGAGACACGCAAACTCCAAATATACAGCAGCAGCCGTCAGTGTCGGGATCGAACCCACGACCTCCTGCATACCAGGCGAGATAGTTAACATCTCCTAGCCACCGTGATGATGATGAGAGAGAGAGAGACACTCAAACTCCAAATATACAGCAGCAGGCGTCAGGGTCGGGATCGAACCCACGACCTCCTGTATACCAGGCGAGGTAGTGAACATCTCCTAGCCACCGTGATGATGATGAGAGAGAGACACACGCAAACTACAAATATACAGCAGGCGTCGGTGTCGGGATCGAACCCACGACCTCCTGCATACCAGGCGAGGTAGTTAACATCTCCTAGCCACCTCGGCTCCCCTATATTCAAGAGGGTAAACATGAAGACGTCTTCACACTTGTGGCAATGGCCTGACTACGACGATGATGCTGTTACTCGTGGTTCTTGTGGCAATCACCCAGCGCACCGTCAAATAACTCAAATTGTAAACGAAGTTGCTGTGCGGTTGCTGTCCAACACACCGGGGGTGCTGAAGTTGGCTAACAGGTTGCGGGAATGGATAGCGAACCCCTGGGTGACTCGCCCTCAGGGTGGCAACCGGTCCTGGCAATCGGTTGCGGCAACCGGTTGCGGCAACCAGTTTTCGGCAACCAGTTGCGGCGTGGGATAGCGACCTCTGGACGACTCACCCTCAGGGTGGCAACCGGTTCTGGCAATCGGTTGCGGCAACTGGTTGCGGCAACGGGTTGCGGCAACCAGCATGTGGCATGGGATAGCGACCCCTGGACGACTGACCTTCAAGGGCGGCAACCGGTTGCAGCAACCAGTTTTCGGCAACCAGTTGCGGCGTGGGATAGCGACCTCTGGACGACTCACCCTCAGGGTGGCAACCGGTTCTGGCAATCGGTTGCGGCAACTGGTTGCGGCAACGGGTTGCGGCAACCAGCATGTGGCATGGGATAGCGACCCCTGGACGACTGACCTTCAAGGGCGGCAACCGGTTGCGGCAATCGGTTGCGGCAACCGGTTGCGGCAACCAGTTTTCGGCCACCAGTTGTGGCGTGGGATAGGGACCCCTGCACGGCTGACCTTCAAGGGCGGCAACCGTTTGTTGCAATCGGTTGCGGCAACTGGTTGCGGCAACCAGTTTTCGGCAACCGGTCGTGGCGTGGGATAGCGACCCCTGCACGGCTGACCTTCAGGGTGGCAACGGGTTGTGGCAACGGGTTGCGGCAACCTGTTGCGGCAACGGGTTGCGGCAACGGGTTGCGGCAACCAGCATGTGGCAAGGGGATAGCGCCCCCTGCACGAATGACTCTCCCACCTCTCCCACAGGCAATTAGCAAACCCCAAAAACCCATCCACCCCTCCCCCACTATTCAGTGGGGATCTCGTTACGAGCGAATCGTGAATACGATGAGCGCGGAGGCTGTTATTATAATAATAATGATGAAAAAAAGGAGTTTAAAAAAAATAATGAAATGGCAACTTCTTCTAAAAATATCGTTCGGCAGGGAGGGGGGGGTCCCTGAACGGTCAACTGATGACGTCCGTGCGGGGGGTAGATTTAGTTTCCCCCTGTAAGTATTACCATTTACGACTGTTTTTATTTTTAATTTCGTTCCCAGCAGCGGTCTGAATTGTTTAAAACTAAACTATTTTTTTTTATTTTTTCAGGTAAATTGGGTCACCCTCTTCCCCCACCCTCCCCTCCCCTCCCCTCCGGCCCGCCCTGGGTGTCACGCGAATGATAGCTCACGCGAAGTTGGATTATCATCAGCATCATCATCATTATCACGTGGATATTGAGAGCAGGCAAACACATTCCTGCGGAGGGAGCTGGTAGGAACGTTGGGTTGCTCGGTCAATGGCCTGCAGGGTCAACGGCGGCGTGGTGTATTCCGCAAATATGCCCGACTGTGAGGGCGGGCACAAGCCGGCGTGAGTAGGTTAAACGTTGAGTTTTATAAGGGCACCACGGTGTGACCGGCCCCTCCCCACCCAGCCCCACCCCACCCTCCGCTCCCCACCCAGCCCCACCCTTCCCACCCAGCCCCACCTCTCCCACCCCCCACCCAGCCCCACCCTCCCCACCCAGCCCCTCCCCACCCAACCCCTCCCCACCCTCGCCACCCAGCCCCCTCCCCACCCTCCCCTCCCCACCCAGCCCCACCCTCCCCACCCAGCCCCTCCCCACCCAGCCCCTCGCCACCCTCCCCACCCAGCCCCTCCCCACCCTCCCTTCCCCACCCAGCCCAACCCCACCCTCCCCACCCAGCCCCTCCCACCCCCCACCCAGCCCCACCCTCCCCACCCAGCCCCTCGCCCAGCCCCACATTCCCCACCCAGCCCCACCCTCCCCACCCAGCCCCTCCCCACCCTCCCCACCCCACCCAGCCCCACCCTCCCCACCCAGCCCCTCCCCACTCTCCCCTCCCCACCCAGCCCCACCCTCCCCACCCAGCCCCTCCCTGCACGATGGACACAATAATCTCCTGTGGGCTGGTTCCTGCCAGTAGTAATGTACAAGTAGCATTTAATCAAGCGGCAAATAATGGGGGTCGCACTTTGATTCTAAAATGCGGAGGGAGGGAAAAAAACCGGGTCCAAAGTGGACACGTCAACTCGGGTGACGTTAACTAACAGCTTTTTTTTTTTACTATTTTCGATTTGACGATGTGAGGCCGACCTAAGGTGCATACATTCTAGATTTGAAGCTTTCGTGACTGCAAGGATTCATATTTTTAGGTTTTTTCGGTAAAGTCCCCTAGGTAAAAAAATTTAAATTAATAAAAGTCAAATAAAATAAAAATCACGACGTTTCGGAGGCAACACAAGCTTCCGTCTTCAGGTGGAACCGTCACAGCCACGACAGCTGTATCAAGTAAATGAGCTACTTGATACAGCTGTCGTGGCTGTGACGGTTCCACGACGTTTCGGAGGCAACACAAGCTTCCGTCTTCAGGTGGAACCGTCACAGCCACGACAGCTGTATCAAGTAAATAAGAGATTACAGGAACTACCACTCCCCCTCAACCATTATATATATACGGAGTGGAATCTCCTGTAATCTCTCATTTACTTGATACAGCTGTCGTGGCTGTGACGGTTCCACCTGAAGACGGATGCTTGTGTTGCCTCCGAAACGTCGTAATTTACATCATGGGACCTCCTTTGCCAGTACCAAAAATATACTAATAGGGGTTTTCCCCTCTTTTCTGTCAACAAAACTGATACCTTTTTGCAAGGAATCATGCTTACATTAACCACAATACTTGCAGTCAAATGCACCTTTTGGCGTCATCTGGTCTAACACCATATGAGACGAGGCTCCAAAGAAAGCTGTCTCTGGTGTGGACCAATCAGTTTCAAAGACAATGCATAAATTATCAGAGTGCTGTTTTTTGTTTGCATTTGACTGCAAGTATTGTGGTTAATGTAAGCATGATTCCTTGCAAAAAGGAATCAGTTTTGTTGACAGAAAAGAGGGGGAAACCCCTATTAGTACGTCGTAATTTTTATTTTATTTAACTTTTATTAATTTTAAATTTTTTTTACCTACGTGACTTTCCCGAAAAAACCTAAGAATACTAAGCTGCATAGTTATTCTTTCAGAAGCGAGTTGGCTCTGAGATAGTTATTCTTTCAGAAGCGAGTTGGCTCTGAGACACAAATGATAGCTCACGCGATGTGGCTTTGTCGTCGGCGGCGTCTTCATCATCATCATCATGTGGATATGTCATACAGCTGCCAAAATAATTATGAACATGTGGAGTTGTTTCTGAACGCGAAGGGGGGGGGGGACCGGTGGACACGGTGAACAATCCGCATGGGTTTCAGACGTATGGGGCTTTCACGAACAACATCATCCATAATCCAGGAGGTTTTCTTGGGGTCAGATCGCGTAAATATATAAAAGCGTCGTTAAACCCCCCCACCACCACCACCACTCACACGACCACGGGGAGTGAGAGAGAGAGAGAGACACGCAGACTCCAAATATACAGCAGCAGGCGTCAGGGTCTGGATGGAACCCACGACCTCCTGCATACCAGGGGAGGTAGTTAACATCTCCTAGCCACCGTGATGATGATGAGAGAGAGAGAGAGACACAAACTCCAAATATACAGCAGCAGGCGTCAGGGTCGAAATCCAACCCACGACCTCATGTACACCAGGCGAGGTAGTTAACATATCCTAGCTACCGTGATGATGATGAGAGAGAGAGACACGCAAAGGCCAAGTTTACAGGCAATGTCAGGGTCGGCATCGAACCCACGATCTCCTGTACACCAGGCGAGAAAAGGGGAGCAGAGAGGGAGGGGTCATCATCTTATTTTTACATCACTAATAAGTGGAAAATGTTAAACTTTCCATGAGTGTGCTACTGTGGTGATCCAGACACCAGACCGCAGTACAGCGTGGAGCGACACATACGAAGAATGAGACATCACAGTGACGATGGTGATGATGATGATGATGATGCACCACTACTCTGCCACTGCTGTTAGCGAGTAGCACCTATGAAGGCCGGCACGGCACACGAGGGGGTGGGTGGCCAGCACGACGCCCGGCCGCCTTTGTCTCCCCCAGTGGCGATGTTTACTACACACCGCACCAGGTACTCATTTGAGGCCGAGTCGACCTAGGGGAGGCCCAGGGCCGGTTCAGATAATCGTCACTAGATGTTGGCCGTGAGCGGGAATCGAAGCCACTACATCGCCACGTGTGTGAGAGCTGAAGTAATATACTACATTATACACTACACTACACACGATACACTACACTACACACTACACACGATACACTACACTACGCACTAAGCTATGCTCGTCACCAATTGGCGCGTTTTTTCTTTACGCTACAAACCTTACCGGCCGTGTCGGGTGGTGGAGAGTGTCACGGCACGTTTACACTCACGCGATCTCACCCAAGAGGCCTTTTAGTTGCGAATCACATTAGTCGCGGAAGCGCGCTGCGTGTTAGTAGTCACCTATTGCTATGTAAAGCTTCTTTCGTGACTGCAGGGATTCATCTTCTTGGTTCTTTCGGTAAAGTCACGTAGAAGGGAAGTAATGAAATAATAAAAATAAAACATAATATAAAATAATTCTCACGACGTTTCGGCCACAATGCAAGCAGCCGTCCTCAGGTGAAGAACAGGTCTGTCGGAAAGACAGCGTCATTCACATCATCAACATCATCAACATCATCATCATTAACATCAACATCATCATCAACATCATCATCAACATCATCATCAACATCATCATCAACATCATCATCATCAACATCATCATCATCATCATCTTTTTTTTCGATTTAAAGCTTTCGTGACTGCAGGGAGTCATCTTCTTGGTTCTTTCGGTAAAGTCACGTAGAAGGGAAGTAATAAAATAATAAAAATAAAACATGATAAAATAATTCTCACGACGTTTCGGCCACAATGCAAGCAGCCGTCCTCAGGTGGAGAACAGGTCTGTCGGAAAGACAGCGTCATTCACATCATCAACATCATCAACATCATCATCATTAACATCAACATCATCATCAACATCATCATCAACATCATCATCAACATCATCAACATCATCATCATCAACATCATCATCATCAACATCATCATCATCATCATCTTTTTTTTCGATTTAAAGCTTTCGTGACTGCAGGGATTCATCTTCTTGGTTCTTTCGGTAAAGTCACGTAGAAGGGAAATAATTAAATAATAAAAATATAAAACATAATCAAATAATTCTCACGACGTTTCGGCCGCAACGCAAGCAGCCGTCCTCAGGTGAAGAACAGGTCTGTCGGGAAGACAGCGTCATTCAGTCATTCAGACGCTGTCTTTCCGACAGACCTGTTCTTCACCTGAGGACGGCTGCTTGCGTTGCGGCCGAAACGTCGTGAGAATTATATTATTTTATTACGTTTTG
>NC_136339.1:3816861-3888118 GCF_964198595.1 Lampetra fluviatilis
TACGTGCGATGCTGCGTGTACGTGCGATGCTGCGTGTACGTGCGATGCTGTGTGTACGTGCGATGGTGCGTGTACGTGCGATGCTGCGTGTACGTGCGATGCTGCGTGTACGTGCGATGATGCGTGTACGTGCGATGATGCGTGTACGTGCGATGCTGTGTGTACGTGCGATGCTGCGTGTACGTGCGATGGTGCGTGTACGTGGGATGCTGCGTGTACGTGCGATGGTGCGTGTACGTGCGATGGTGCGTGTACGTGCGATGCTGCGTGTACGTGCGATGGTGCGTGTACGTGCGATGGTGCGTGTACGTGCGATGCTGCGTGTACGTGCGATGCTGCGTGTACGTGCGATGCTGTGTGTACGTGCGATGGTGCGTGTACGTGCGATGGTGCGTGTACGTGCGATGGTGCGTGTACGTGCGATGCTGCGTGTACGTGCGATGCTGCGTGTACGTGCGATGCTGTGTGTACGTGCGATGGTGCGTGTACGTGCGATGCTGCGTGTACGTGCGATGCTGCGTGTACGTGCGATGCTGCGTGTACGTGCGATGCTGTGTGTACGTGCGATGGTGCGTGTACGTGCGATGGTGCGTGTACGTGCGATGGTGCGTGTACGTGCGATGCTGCGTGTACGTGCGATGCTGCGTGTACGTGCGATGCTGTGTGTACGTGCGATGGTGCGTGTACGTGCGATGATGCGTGTACGTGCGATGATGCGTGTACGTGCGATGCTGTGTGTACGTGCGATGCTGCGTGTACGTGCGATGGTGCGTGTACGTGGGATGCTGCGTGTACGTGCGATGCTGCGTGTACGTGCGATGATGCGTGTACGTGCGATGATGCGTGTACGTGCGATGCTGTGTGTACGTGCGATGCTGCGTGTACGTGCGATGGTGCGTGTACGTGCGATGGTGCGTGTACGTGCGATGCTGCGTGTACGTGCGATGCTGCGTGTACGTGCGATGATGCGTGTACGTGCGATGATGCGTGTACGTGCGATGCTGTGTGTACGTGCGATGCTGCGTGTACGTGCGATGGTGCGTGTACGTGCGATGGTGCGTGTACGTGCGATGCTGCGTGTACGTGCGATGATGCGTGTACGTGCGATGGTGCGTGTACGTGCGATGGTGCGTGTACGTGCGATGGTGCGTGTACGTGGGATGCCGCGTGTACGTGCGATGCTGCGTGTACGTGCGATGCTGCGTGTACGTGCGATGGTGCGTGTACGTGCGATGCTGCGTGTACGTGCGATGCTGCGTGTTCGTGCGATGGTGCGTGTACGTGCGATGCCGCGTGTACGTGCGATGGTGCGTGTACGTGCGATGATGCGTGTACGTGCGATGCTGCGTGTACGTGCGATGCTGCGTGTACGTGCGATGGTGCGTGTACGTGCGATGGTGCGTGTACGTGGGATGGTGCGTGTACGTGCGATGGTGCGTGTACGTGCGATGGTGCGTGTACGTGCGATGGTGCGTGTACGTGCGATGGTGCGTGTACGTGCGATGGTGCGTGTACGTGCGATGGTGCGTGTACGTGCGATGGTGCGTGTACGTGCGATGGTGCGTGTACGTGGATGGTGCGTGTACGTGGGATGGTGCGTGTACGTGCGATGGTGCGTGTACGTGCGATGCTGCGTGTACGTGGGATGGTGCGTGTACGTGCGATGGTGCGTGTACGTGCGATGGTGCGTGTACGTGCGATGGTGCGTGTACGTGCGATGGTGCGTGTACGTGCGATGGTGCGTGTACGTGCGATGGTGCGTGTACGTGCGATGGTGCGTGTACGTGCGATGGTGCGTGTACGTGGGATGGTGCGTGTACGTGCGATGGTGCGTGTACGTGCGATGGTGCGTGTACGTGCGATGCTGCGTGTACGTGTGATGCTGCGTGTACGTGGGATGGTGCGTGTACGTGCGATGGTGCGTGTACGTGCGATGGTGCGTGTACGTGCGATGGTGCGTGTACGTGCGATGGTGCGTGTACGTGCGATGGTGCGTGTACGTGCGATGGTGCGTGTACGTGCGATGGTGCGTGTACGTGCGATGCTGCGTGTACGTGGGATGATGCGTGTACGTGCGATGGTGCGTGTACGTGCGATGTCGCGTGTACGTGCGATGATGCGTGTACGTGGGATGTTGCGTGTACGTGCGATGGTGCGTGTACGTGGGATGATGCGTGTACGTGCGATGTCGCGTGTACGTGGGATGTTGCGTGTACGTGCGATGCTGCGTGTACGTGCGTGCTGTGTGTTCGTGCGATGTCGCGTGTACGTGCGATGGGTGTACGTGCGATGTCGCGTGTACGTGCGATGCTGCGTGTACGTGCGATGCTGCGTGTACGTGCGATGCTGCGTGTACGTGCGATGTCGCGTGTACGTGCGATGGTGCGTGTACGTGCGATGTCGCGTGTACGTGCGATGTCGCGTGTACGTGCGATGATGCGTGTACGTGCGATGCTGCGTGTACGTGCGATGTCGCGTGTACGTGCGATGGTGCGTGTGTACGTGCGATGCTGCGTGTACGTGCGATGGTGCGTGTACGTGCGATGGTGCGTGTACGTGCGATGCTGCGTGTACGTGCGATGTCGCGTGTACGTGCGATGATGCGTGTACGTGCGATGGTGCGTGTACGTGCGATGTCGCGTGTACGTGCGATGGTGCGTGTACGTGCGATGCTGCGTGTACGTGCGATGGTGCGTGTACGTGCGATGTCGCGTGTACGTGCGATGGTGCGTGTACGTGCGATGCTGCGTGTACGTGCGATGTCGCGTGTACGTGCGATGATGCGTGTACGTGCGATGATGCGTGTACGTGCGATGCTGCGTGTACGTGCGATGGTGCGTGTACGTGCGATGCTGCGTGTACGTGCGATGGTGCGTGTACGTGCGATGTCGCGTGTACGTGCGATGTCGCGTGTACGTGCGATGATGCGTGTACGTGCGATGGTGCGTGTACGTGCGATGCTGCGTGTACGTGCGATGGTGCGTGTACGTGCGATGGTGCGTGTACGTGCGATGTCGCGTGTACGTGCGATGATGCGTGTACGTGGGATGGTGCGTGTACGTGGGATGGTGCGTGTACGTGCGATGATGCGTGTACGTGGGATGGTGCGTGTACGTGCGATGCTGCGTGTACGTGCGATGCTGCGTGTACGTGCGATGCTGCGTGTACGTGCGATGCTGCGTGTACGTGCGATGGTGCGTGTACGTGCGATGCTGCGTGTACGTGCGATGGTGCGTGTACGTGCGATGGTGCGTGTACGTGCGATGCTGTGTGTACGTGCGATGCTGCGTGTACGTGCGATGGTGCGTGTACGTGCGATGGTGCGTGTACGTGCGATGCTGTGTGTACGTGCGATGCTGCGTGTACGTGCGATGCTGCGTGTACGTGCGATGGTGCGTGTACGTGCGATGCTGCGTGTACGTGCGATGCTGCGTGTACGTGCGATGGTGCGTGTACGTGCGATGGTGCGTGTACGTGCGATGGTGCGTGTACGTGCGATGGTGCGTGTACGTGCGATGATGTGTGTACGTGCGATGGTGCGTGTACGTGCGATGCTGCGTGTACGTGCGATGCTGCGTGTACGTGCGATGATGCGTGTACGTGCGATGTCGCGTGTACGTGCGATGCTGCGTGTACGTGCGATGGTGCGTGTACGTGCGATGCTGCGTGTACGTGCGATGATGCGTGTACGTGCGATGTCGCGTGTACGTGCGATGCTGCGTGTACGTGCGATGGTGCGTGTACGTGCGATGCTGCGTGTACGTGCGATGATGCGTGTACGTGCGATGTCGCGTGTACGTGCGATGCTGCGTGTACGTGCGATGGTGCGTGTACGTGCGATGTCGCGTGTACGTGCGATGTCGCGTGTACGTGCGATGCTGCGTGTACGTGCGATGCTGCGTGTACGTGCGATGTCGCGTGTACGTGCGATGGTGCGTGTACGTGCGATGGTGTGTGTACGTGCGATGCCGCGTGTACGTGCGATGCCGTGTGTACGTGCGATGGTGCGTGTACGTGCGATGGTGCGTGTACGTGCGATGTCGCGTGTACGTGCGATGCCGCGTGTACGTGCGATGCCGTGTGTACGTGCGATGCTGCGTGTACGTGCGATGCTGCGTGTACGTGCGATGCTGCGTGTACGTGCGATGCTGCGTGTACGTGCGATGGTGCGTGTACGTGCGATGTCGCGTGTACGTGCGATGCCGCGTGTACGTGCGATGCCGTGTGTACGTGCGATGCTGCGTGTACGTGCGATGCTGCGTGTACGTGCGATGCTGCGTGTACGTGCGATGCTGCGTGTACGTGCGATGCTGCGTGTACGTGCGATGCTGCGTGTACGTGCGATGCTGCGTGTACGTGCGATGCGTGTACGTGCGATGCTGCGTGTACGTGCGATGGTGCGTGTACGTGCGATGCTGCGTGTACGTGCGATGTCGCGTGTACGTGCGATGTCGCGTGTACGTGCGATGCTGCGTGTACGTGCGATGCTGCGTGTACGTGCGATGTCGCGTGTACGTGCGATGGTGCGTGTACGTGCGATGGTGTGTGTACGTGCGATGCCGCGTGTACGTGCGATGCCGTGTGTACGTGCGATGGTGCGTGTACGTGCGATGGTGCGTGTACGTGCGATGTCGCGTGTACGTGCGATGCCGCGTGTACGTGCGATGCCGTGTGTACGTGCGATGCTGCGTGTACGTGCGATGCTGCGTGTACGTGCGATGCTGCGTGTACGTGCGATGCTGCGTGTACGTGCGATGGTGCGTGTACGTGCGATGTCGCGTGTACGTGCGATGCCGCGTGTACGTGCGATGCCGTGTGTACGTGCGATGCTGCGTGTACGTGCGATGCTGCGTGTACGTGCGATGCTGCGTGTACGTGCGATGCTGCGTGTACGTGCGATGCTGCGTGTACGTGCGATGCTGCGTGTACGTGCGATGCGTGTACGTGCGATGCTGCGTGTACGTGCGATGGTGCGTGTACGTGCGATGCTGCGTGTACGTGCGATGGTGCGTGTACGTGCGATGCTGCGTGTACGTGCGATGCTGCGTGTACGTGCGATGCGTGTACGTGCGATGCTGCGTGTACGTGCGATGCTGCGTGTACGTGCGTGTGCTGCGTGTACGTGCGATGCTGCGTGTACGTGCGATGCTGTGTGTACGTGCGTGTGCTGCGTGTACGTGCGTGTGCTGCGTGTACGTGCGATGCTGCGTGTACGTGCGTGTGCTGCGTGTTCGTGCGATGCTGTGTGTACGTGCGATGCTGCGTGTACGTGCGTGTGCTGTGTGTTCGTGCGTGTGCTGCGTGTACGTGCGATGCTGCGTGTACGTGCGTGTGCTGCGTGTACGTGCGATGCTGCGTGTACGTGCGTGTGCTGCGTGTACGTGCGATGCTGCGTGTACGTGCGATGCTGCGTGTACGTGCGTGTGCTGCGTGTACGTGCGTGTGCTGCGTGTACGTGCGATGCTGCGTGTACGTGCGATGCTGCGTGTTCGTGCGATGCTGCGTGTTCGTGCGTGTGCTGCGTGTACGTGCGATGCTGCGTGTACGTGCGATGCTGCGTGTTCGTGCGATGCTGCGTGTTCGTGCGTGTGCTGCGTGTACGTGCGTGTGCTGCGTGTACGTGCGATGCTGCGTGTACGTGCGATGCTGCGTGTTCGTGCGATGCTGCGTGTTCGTGCGATGCTGCGTGTACGTGCGTGTGCTGCGTGTTCGTGCGATGCTGCGTGTACGTGCGTGTGCTGCGTGTACGTGCATGTGCTGCGTGTACGTGCGATGCTGCGTGTACGTGCGATGCTGCGTGTACGTGCGATGCTGCGTGTACGTGCGATGCTGTGTGTTCGTGCGATGCTGCGTGTACGTGCGTGTGCTGCGTGTACGTGCGTGTGCTGCGTGTACGTGCGATGCTGCGTGTACGTGCGATGCTGCGTGTACGTGCGTGTGCTGCGTGTATGTGCGATGCTGCGTGTACGTGCGATGCTGCGTGTACGTGCGATGGTGCGTGTACGTGCGATGGTGCGTGTACGTGCGATGCTGCGTGTACGTGCGTGTGCTGCGTGTACGTGCGATGCTGCGTGTACGTGCGATGCTGCGTGTACGTGCGATGGTGCGTGTACGTGCGATGGTGCGTGTACGTGCGATGCTGTGTGTACGTGCGATGGTGCGTGTACGTGCGATGCTGCGTGTACGTGCGATGGTGCGTGTACGTGCGATGCTGCGTGTACGTGCGATGCTGCGTGTACGTGCGATGCTGCGTGTACGTGCGATGCTGCGTGTACGTGCGATGCTGCGTGTACGTGCGATGGTGCGTGTACGTGCGATGCTGCGTGTACGTGCGATGGTGCGTGTACGTGCGATGGTGCGTGTACGTGCGATGGTGCGTGTACGTGCGATGATGCGTGTACGTGCGATGGTGCGTGTACGTGCGATGATGCGTGTACGTGCGATGGTGCGTGTACGTGCGATGATGCGTGTACGTGCGATGGTGCGTGTACGTGCGATGATGCGTGTACGTGCGATGCTGCGTGTACGTGCGATGCTGCGTGTACGTGCGATGGTGCGTGTACGTGCGATGATGCGTGTACGTGCGATGCTGTGTGTACGTGCGATGGTGCGTGTACGTGCGATGGTGCGTGTACGTGCGATGCTGTGTGTACGTGCGATGGTGCGTGTACGTGCGATGGTGCGTGTACGTGCGATGATGCGTGTACGTGCGATGGTGCGTGTACGTGCGATGATGCGTGTACGTGCGATGGTGCGTGTACGTGCGATGATGCGTGTACGTGCGATGCTGCGTGTACGTGCGATGCTGCGTGTACGTGCGATGCTGCGTGTTCGTGCGATGGTGTGTGTTCGTGCGATGGTGCGTGTTCGTGCGATGCTGCGTGTACGTGCGATGGTGCGTGTACGTGCGATGCTGAGTGTACGTGCGATGGTGCGTGTACGTGCGATGATGCGTGTACGTGCGATGCTGCGTGTACGTGCGATGGTGCGTGTACGTGCGATGCTGCGTGTACGTGCGATGGTGCGTGTACGTGCGATGCTGCGTGTACGTGCGTGTGCTGCGTGTACGTGCGATGATGCGTGTACGTGCGTGTGCTGCGTGTACGTGCGTGTGCTGCGTGTACGTGCGATGGTGCGTGTACGTGCGATGCTGCGTGTACGTGCGATGGTGCGTGTACGTGCGTGTGCTGCGTGTACGTGCGTGTGCTGCGTGTACGTGCGATGCTGCGTGTACGTGCGATGGTGCGTGTACGTGCGTGTGCTGCGTGTACGTGCGTGTGCTGCGTGTACGTGCGATGCTGCGTGTACGTGCGATGCTGCGTGTACGTGCGTGTGCTGCGTGTACGTGCGTGTGCTGCGTGTACGTGCGTGTGCTGCGTGTACGTGCGTGTGCTGCGTGTACGTGCGTGTGCTGCGTGTACGTGCGTGTGCTGCGTGTACGTGCGTGTGCTGCGTGTTCGTGCGATGCTGCGTGTACGTGCGATGGTGCGTGTACGTGCATGTGCTGCGTGTTCGTGCGATGCTGCGTGTACGTGCGTGTGCTGCGTGTTCGTGCGATGCTGCGTGTACGTGCGATGCTGCGTGTACGTGCATGTGCTGCGTGTTCGTGCGATGCTGCGTGTTCGTGCGATGGTGCGTGTACGTGCGATGCTGCGTGTACGTGCGATGCTGCGTGTACGTGCGATGCTGCGTGTACGTGCATGTGCTGCGTGTACGTGCGTGTGCTGCGTGTACGTGCGATGCTGCGTGTACGTGCGATGCTGCGTGTACGCGCGTGTGCTGCGTGTACGTGCGATGCTGCGTGTACGTGCGTGCGGTGCGCGAGACGCTTGATTTTTAAATCATGGCGGGGAGATTGCTTTGTAAGTGGCGCGCTCGCGTGCGCTGGCGTGATATTAAACGACTGTGACAAACACGCGTCCCGCAACGCGTCTCTCTCTCGCCGAAATCAAGGAGGGACACACACACACACACACAGAGCGACGAGAGGGAGACAGGGAAAACAGTGGGCGATGGAGGAGGCCGTGTGCTCGGTGGCAGATGACGGGGAGCTCTGCGTGCTGATATGAGCTAGCCGTCGGAGGCCGTCGGACTGCGAGAAGGGCTGCGTGCAGAAGGAGAGAGAGCGAGCGAGAGAGTGAGCGAGAGAGTGAGCGAGAGAGTGAGCGAGTGAGTGAGCGAGAGAGTGAGTGAGTGAGCGAGAGATTGAACGAGAGAGTGAGCGAGAGAGTGAGCGAGAGAGTGAGTGAGTGAGCGAGAGAGTGAGCGAGAGAGTGAGCGAGTGAGTGAGCGAGAGAGTGAGCGAGAGAGTGACCGAGAGAGTGACCGAGAGAGTGAGAGAGTGAGAGAGTGAGAGAGTGAGTGAGTGAGAGAGTGAGTGTGAGTGAGAGAGTGAGTGAGCGAGAGAGTGAGTGAGAGAGTGAGAGAGTGAGTGAGCGAGAGAGTGAGTGAGAGAGTGAGTGAGAGTGAGTGAGTGAGTGAGCGAGAGAGTGAGAGAGTGAGAGAGTGAGTGAGCGAGAGAGTGAGAGAGTGAGTGAGTGAGAGTGAGTGAGTGAGTGAGAGAGTGAGCGAGAGAGTGAGCGAGTGAGCGAGAGAGTGAGTGAGAGTGTGAGTGAGTGAGCGAAAGAGTGAGCAAGTGAGAGAGTGAGCGAGTGAGCGAGAGAGTGAGAGAGTGAGCGAGTGAGTGAGTGAGAGAGTGAGCGAGAGAGTGAGAGAGTGAGCGAGTGAGCGAGAGAGTGAGAGAGTGAGCGAGTGAGTGAGTGAGAGAGTGAGCGAGAGAGTGAGCGAGAGAGTGAGCGAGAGAGTGAGCGAGAGAGTGAGAGAGTGAGAGAGTGAGCGAGAGAGTGAGCGAGAGAGTGAGCGAGAGAGTGAGCGAGAGAGTGAGTGAGCGAGAGAGTGAGCGAGAGAGTGAGTGAGAGAGTGAGCGAGAGAGTGAGAGAGTGAGCGAGTGAGCGAGAGAGTGAGAGAGTGAGCGAGTGAGTGAGTGAGAGAGTGAGCGAGAGAGTGAGCGAGAGAGTGAGCGAGAGAGTGAGCGAGAGAGTGAGAGAGTGAGAGAGTGAGCGAGAGAGTGAGCGAGAGAGTGAGCGAGAGAGTGAGCGAGAGAGTGAGTGAGCGAGAGAGTGAGCGAGAGAGTGAGTGAGAGTGTGAGTGAGTGAGCGAGAGAGTGAGCAAGTGAGAGAGAGAGAGTGAGCGAGAGAGTGAGAGAGTGAGCGAGAGAGTGAGCGAGTGAGCGAGAGAGTGAGTGAGAGTGTGAGTGAGTGAGCGAAAGAGTGAGCAAGTGAGAGAGTGAGCGAGTGAGCGAGAGAGTGAGAGAGTGAGCAAGTGAGTGAGCGAGAGAGTGAGCGAGAGAGTGAGAGAGTGAGTGAGTGAGCGAGAGAGTGAGCGAGAGAGTGACCGAGAGAGTGAGCGAGAGAGTGAGCGAGAGAGTGAGTGAGTGAGCGAGAGAGTGAGCGAGAGAGTGAGGGAGAGAGTGAGTGAGTGAGCGAGAGAGTGAGCGAGAGAGTGAGCGAGAGAGTGAGCGAGAGAGTGAGCGAGAGAGAGAGAGTGAGCGAGAGAGTGAGTGAGTGAGCGAGAGAGTGAGCGAGAGAGTGAGCGAGAGAGTGAGCGAGAGAGAGAGAGTGAGAGTGAGCGAGAGAGTGAGTGAGAGTGAGTGAGAGAGTGAGCGAGAGAGTGAGCGAGAGAGTGAGCGAGAGAGTGAGTGTGAGTGAGAGAGTGAGTGAGCGAGAGAGTGAGCGAGAGAGTGAGCGAGAGAGTGAGCGAGAGAGTGAGCGAGAGAGTGAGCGAGAGAGTGAGCGAGAGAGTGAGCGAGAGAGTGAGCGAGAGAGTGAGCGAGAGAGTGAGCGAGAGAGAGAGAGTGAGCGAGAGAGTGAGTGAGTGAGCGAGAGAGAGAGAGTGAGAGTGAGCGAGAGAGTGAGTGAGAGTGAGTGAGAGAGTGAGCGAGAGAGTGAGCGAGAGAGTGAACGAGAGAGTGAGTGAGTGAGTGACCGAGAGAGTGAGCGAGTGAGTGAGCGAGAGAGTGAGCGAGAGAGTGAGCGAGAGAGTGAGCGAGTGAGTGAGCGAGAGAGTGACCGAGAGAGTGAGCGAGTGAGTGAGCGAGAGAGTGAGCGAGAGAGTGACCGAGAGAGTGAGCGAGTGAGTGACCGAGAGAGTGAGCGAGTGAGTGAGCGAGAGAGTGAGCGAGAGAGTGAGCGAGAGAGTGAGCGAGAGAGTGAGCGAGAGAGTGAGCGAGAGAGTGAGCGAGAGAGTGAGCGAGAGAGTGAGCGAGAGATTGAGCGAGAGAGTGAGCGAGAGAGTGAGCGAGAGAGTGAATGAGAGAGTGAATGAGAGAGTGAATGAGAGAGTGAGCGAGTGAGTGAGCGAGAGAGTGACCGAGAGAGTGAGCGAGAGAGTGAGCGAGAGAGTGAATGAGAGAGTGAGTGAGTGAGCGAGAGAGTGACCGAGAGAGTGAGCGAGAGAGTGAATGAGAGAGTGAGTGAGTGAGCGAGAGATTGAGCGAGTGAGTGAGCGAGAGAGTGAGCGAGAGAGTGAGTGAGAGAGTGAGCGAGAGAGTGACCGAGAGAGTGAGCGAGAGAGTGACCGAGAGAGTGAGCGAGTGAGTGAGCGAGAGAGTGAGCGAGAGAGTGAACGAGAGAGTGAGTGAGTGAGTGACCGAGAGAGTGAGCGAGTGAGTGAGCGAGAGAGTGAGCGAGAGAGTGAGCGAGAGAGTGAGCGAGTGAGTGAGCGAGAGAGTGACCGAGAGAGTGAGCGAGTGAGTGAGCGAGAGAGTGAGCGAGAGAGTGACCGAGAGAGTGAGCGAGTGAGTGACCGAGAGAGTGAGCGAGTGAGTGAGCGAGAGAGTGAGCGAGAGAGTGAGCGAGAGAGTGAGCGAGAGAGTGAGCGAGAGAGTGAGCGAGAGAGTGAATGAGAGAGTGAGTGAGTGAGCGAGAGATTGAGCGAGTGAGTGAGCGAGAGAGTGAGCGAGAGAGTGAGTGAGAGAGTGACCGAGAGAGTGAGCGAGAGAGTGAATGAGAGAGTGAGTGAGTGAGCGAGAGATTGAGCGAGTGAGTGAGCGAGAGAGTGAGCGAGAGAGTGAGTGAGAGAGTGAGCGAGAGAGTGACCGAGAGAGTGAGCGAGTGAGTGAGCGAGAGAGTGACCGAGAGAGTGAGCGAGTGAGTGAGCGAGAGAGTGAGCGAGAGAGTGAGCGAGAGAGTGAGCGAGAGAGTGAGCGAGAGAGTGAACGAGAGAGTGAGTGAGTGAGCGAGAGAGTGAGCGAGTGAGTGAGCGAGAGAGTGAGCGAGAGAGTGAGCGAGAGAGTGAGCGAGTGAGTGAGCGAGAGAGTGAGCGAGAGAGTGAGCGAGAGAGTGAGCGAGAGAGTGAGCGAGTGAGCGAGAGAGTGAGCGAGAGATTGAACGAGAGAGTGAGCGAGAGAGTGAGCGAGAGAGTGAATGAGAGAGTGAGTGAGTGAGCGAGAGAGTGACCGAGAGAGTGAGCGAGAGAGTGAGCGAGTGAGCGAGAGAGTGAGCGAGAGATTGAACGAGAGAGTGACCGAGAGAGTGAATGAGAGAGTGAGAGAGTGAGCGAGAGATTGAACGAGAGAGTGAGCGAGAGAGTGAGCGAGAGAGTGAGTGAGTGAGTGAGCGAGAGAGTGAATGAGAGAGTGAGAGAGTGAGCGAGAGATTGAACGAGAGAGTGAGCGAGAGAGCGAGAGAGTGAGCGAGTGAGTGAGCGAGCGAGAGAGTGAGCGAGAGAGTGAGCGAGTGAGTGAGTGACCGAGAGAGTGAGCGAGAGAGTGAGCGAGAGAGTGAGCGAGAGAGTGAGAGAGTGAGCGAGAGAGCGAGAGAGTGAATGAGAGAGTGAGCGAGTGAGTGAGTGAGCGAGAGAGTGAGCGAGTGAGTGAGCGAGAGAGTGAGCGAGAGAGTGAGCGAGAGAGTGAGCGAGTGAGCGAGAGAGTGAGCGAGTGAGCGAGAGAGTGAGCGAGTGAGTGAGCGAGAGAGTGAGCGAGAGAGTGAGCGAGAGAGTGAATGAGAGAGTGAGCGAGTGAGTGAGTGAGCGAGTGAGTGAGCGAGAGAGTGAGCGAGAGAGTGAGCGAGAGAGTGAGCGAGTGAGCGAGAGAGTGAGCGAGTGAGCGAGAGAGTGAGCGAGTGAGTGAGCGAGAGAGTGACAGAGAGAGTGAGCGAGTGAGTGAGCGAGAGAGTGAGCGAGAGAGTGAGCGGGAGAGTGAGCGAGAGAGTGAGCGAGAGAGTGAGCGGGAGAGTGAGCGGGAGAGTGAGCGGGAGAGTGAGCGAGAGAGTGACAGAGAGAGTGAGCGAGTGAGTGAGCGAGAGAGTGAGCGAGAGAGTGAGCGGGAGAGTGAGCGAGAGAGTGAGCGAGAGAGTGAGCGAGAGAGTGAGCGAGTGAGCGAGAGAGTGAGTGAGAGAGTGAGCGAGAGAGTGAGCGAGAGAGTGAGCGGGAGAGTGAGCGGGAGAGTGAGCGGGAGAGTGAGCGAGAGAGTGAGCGAGAGAGTGAGCGAGAGAGTGAGAGAGTGAGTGAGAGAGTGAGCGAGAGAGTGAGCGAGAGAGTGAGCGAGTGAGCGAGAGACTTTTGACTTCTAAACAACTTTTATTGCCGCCAGCAGCAAAAGCACCGGAGGCGATTTCAATATGAAATACAGTCACCAGCAAACGAAAGAAAACAAACGTTACATTGTCGTTACAAATCCACGCGCTGTGGTGCTGAAAGCACCGCACACAACACAAAAGAAAAAGTCACGTGGTTGTGGTGGCGGTGGTTGTGGTGGTGGTAGTTGTGGTGGTGGTTGTGGTGGTGGTGGTGGTGTCGGTGGTGGTGGTGGTGGTGGTGGCGGCGGTGGCGGTGGTTGTGGTAGTGGTGTTTGTGGTGGCGGCGGTGGTGGTGGCGGTGGTGGTGGTGGTGGCGGCGGCGGTGGTGGTTGTGGTGGTGGTGGTGTTGGTGGTGGTTGTGGTGGTGGTGGTGTTGGTGGTGGTGGTGGTGTTGGTGGTGGTGGTGTTGGTGGTGGTGGTGGTTGTGGTAGTGGTGGTTGTGTTGGTGGTGGTTGTGGTGGTGGTGGTGGTCATCGCGCACGCCACGGTGACGAGCGAGCGCTTCAGAAGGTGAACACCACGAGGAGGGTGCCGTCCACGCTGCTGCAGAGAGGGGCTTGTCCGGCTCCCCAGCGTTCGAAGAAGACGCGCTGCACATCACCGGCACGTGTGTGGTACATGGCGTGCTCCAGCCGGAGCCGCGCCTTGAGCAGGCCCCTGAACACTGGAAGCTGCACAGAGCAACCGGCAGAGAGTGAGAGAGAGAGCAGACCCTGACGCCTGTTGCTGTATATTTGGAGTTTGCGTGTCTCTCTCTCTCTTTCATCATCACCACGGTGGCTAGGAAATGTTAACAACCTCGCCTGGTGTGCAGGAGGTCGTGGGTTCGACCCCGACCCTGACGATGCCTGCTGCTGTGTATTTGGAGTTTGCGTGTCTCTCTCTCTCATCATCATCACGGTGGCTAGGAGATGTTGACTACCTCGCCTGGTATACAGGAGGTCGTGGGTTCGATCCCGACCCTGACGCCTGCTGCTGTATATTTGGAGTTTGAGTCTCTCTCTCTCATCATCATCACGGTGGCTAGGAGATGTTAACTACCTCGCCTGGTATACAGGTGTTCGTGGGTTCGATCCCGACTCTGACGATGCCTGCTGCTGTACATTTGTAGTTTGAGTGTGTCTCTTTCTCTCTCTCCACGTGGTCGCGTGAATTTGTTTTTTAATATCCCGGGACCTCCGATTGTTCCCCTCCACACTTAGAATCCACGTGTTCGGAGTGATTTGGCTGCTGCTGCTGCTCTTGTTCACAATTTCACATCGAGGAGATTAAGCCCAGATAATCGCGTCAAGAGTAGCAGCGGAGTCGTCGTGTAGCATCATCATCATAATCATCATCGCCCTGATGTCTCCTTCTTCGTGTTTGTGAATCGAGGCGTTGGAATCACTGCGTCCTGTTGTCTGTGTCACTACAGTAGCACGCTCATGGAGCCGTTAACATTGTCCACTTGTTAGCGATGTCAAACAAGTATAACCCGTAAAAACAAAGTTTTTCACTATAAATCCTTTATGTGCGTGGCGGCTAGAGTCCTCTCGTCCTCTGGCTTGAGATGGCTGCCACCTATGGGTCAGATGATTGCCTGCCACCATTAAGCAATTGGTAATTACATATAAAAAAAAATCCTAAAAAGTGTACAATTTTGGAATTTTTTTTCACGAAAATCAATTGTCACGCACAACGAGTCTGTGTGCAAAATGTCAGCTCGATTGGATCACGGGAAGTGGGTTTAAAAACGACCGAAAGATTTGCACGGTCGTAAGCGCGCAAGCAAGCAAGCAAGTGAACTTAATATACAGGATTTAAAAATAGAAGATACGATGTCTCTCTGCCCCTGTCTCTCTGCTGCCACCCCTCCTCCCTCACGTGCGAGTACGGTGGTGGTGGTGGTGGTGGAGCGGTTAGCGATCGTGGGAACCATGTGGTAGGGTGTGTGTGTGTCTGTGTGTGTGTGTCTGTGTGTGTGTATGTGTGTGTCTTTGTTTGGGTGTGTGTGTGTCTGTGTGTGTGTATCTCTGTGTGAGTGTATGTGTGTGTGTATCTGTGTGTGTGTATGTGTCTGTGTGTGTGTCTATGTATATGTCTTTGTCTTGTCTGTGTGTGTGTGTGTCTGTGTGTGTATGTGTGTGTGTGTCTTTGTGTTGTCTGTGTGTGTGTCTGTGTGTCTGTGTGTGTGTGTCTGTGTGTGGGTGGGTGTGTGTGTCTGTGTGTGTATGTGTGTGTGTCTTTTTGTTGTCTGTGTGTGTGTGTCTGTGTGTGTGTCTGTGTGTGTCTGTGTGTGTGGGTGTGTGTGTGTGTGTCTGTCTGTGTGTGTCTGTGTGGGTGTGTGTCTGTGTGGGTCTGTGTGTGTGTGTCTTTGTCTTGTGTGGGTGTGTCTGTGTGTGTGTTGTCTGTGTGTGTGTGTGTCTTTGTCGTGTCTGTGTGTGTGTCTGTGTATGCGTGTGTCTTTGTGTTGTCTGTGTGTGTCTCTGTGCGTGTATCTCTGTCTGTGTGGGGAGCGGTAGTGTAGTGCTTAGCGTTACGCTGCGCTCCAAACCCGCGACCCAAGTTCGATTCCCACTTACGCCCAACACCCAGTGACGATTGTTTGAACCGGTCCTAGGCCTCCCCTAGATCGACTCAGCCTCAAACGAGTACCTGGCGCGGTGTGTAGTAAACATCGTCACTAGGGAGACAAAGGCGGTCGGGCGTGGTGCTGACCACTCGTGTGCCGTTGCGTCCTTCAAAGCCGCTCACGAACAGCACTTGCCCCTACAGTCTGTTAGAGGCTATACGGGGGATCTTTGTCTTTGGTGGCGGTGGTTGTCGTGGTGATAGTGGTGGTGGTTGTTGTAGTTGTGGTGGTGGTTGTTGTAGTTGTGATGATGGTTGTTGTAGTGGTGGTGTTGGTTGGTGGCTGTGGTGGTGGTGGTGGTGGAGGAGGCATTGACGGCAGGAGAGCAATTTAACGGTGCTAATTTGGTGGTGGTGGTTGGTGTAGTTGTGGTGGTGGTTGTTGTAGTTGTGGTTGTGGTTGTGAAGGTTGTAGTTGTGGTGGTTGTTGTTGTAGTTGTGGTGGTGGTTGGTGGCTGTGGTGGTGGTGGTGGTGGAGGAGGCATTGACGGCAAGAGAGCAACTTAACGGTGCTAATTTGGTGGTGGTGGTTGTAGTTGTGGTGGTGGTGGTTGTAGTTGTGGTGGTGGTTGTTGTAGTGGTGGTGGTGGTTGGTGGCTAATTTAGCTGCTGGCTAATTGGCCTCGTTACCGTTCAGCTCACGCGCAGAGCCCCGGGGGGGAGTGGGGGGTGAAAGGCGGTGGTGGTGGTGGGGGTGGAGGTGGTGGTGGGGGGTGGGGGTGGTGGAGGTGGTGGTGGGGGTGGTGGGGGTGGGGGTAGGGGTGGTGGAGGTGGTGGTGGGGGTGGTGGGGGTGGTGGTGGGGGTGGTGGGGGTGGGGGGTGGTGGTGGGGGTGGTGGTGGCGGTGGTGGCGGTGGTGGTGGTGAGGGTGGGGGTAGGGGTGGTGGTGGGGGTGGTGGGGGTGGTGGTGGTGGTGGGGGTAGGGGTGGTGGTGGTGGTGGGGGTAGGGGTGGTGGTGGTGGTGGGGGTGGTGGTGGTGGGGGTGGTGGTGGTGGGGGTGGTGGTGGGGGTAGGGGTGGCGGTGGTTGTGGTGGTGGTGGTGGGGGTGGTAGGGGTGGTGGTGGCGGCGGTGGGGGAGGTGGTGGTGGGGGTGGTGGGGGTGGGGGTAGGGGTGGTGGTGGTGGTGGGGGTAGGGGTGGTGGTGGTGGTGGGGGAGGTGGTGGTGGGGGTGGTGGTGGTGGGGGTGGTGGTGGGGGTAGGGGTGGCGGTGGTTGTGGTGGTGGTGGTGGGGGTGGTAGGGGTGGTGGTGGCGGCGGTGGGGGAGGTGGTGGTGGTGGGGGTGGTAGGGGTGGTGGTGGCGGCGGTGGGGGAGGTGGTGGTGGGGGTGGTGGGGGTGGGGGTAGGGGTGGTGGTGGTGGTGGTGGGGGTAGGGGGAGGGGGAGTGGGGGGTGAAAGGTGGTGGTGGTGTTAGCGTTGGTGGTGGTGGTAGCGTTGGTGGTAGTGGTGGTGGTGGTGGTGGCGGTGGTGGCGGTGCTGGTGGTTGTGGTGGTGGTGGCGGTGGTGGTGGGGGTAATGCCGCTCCCAAACGTATCTGAGTTAGGATGTGATTTGATTTGTGATGTTAGTGGAACTTCTTTCGCACCGTACGTAGCCGTGCTAATCGCAGGTGGTGGTGGAGGAAGGACAGCAAACTAAACACAAGTAACACAAACAGTTCTAAAGAAATTAGTTTTCAATTGAGATTTAAAAGTGCATCGTCTCCAAGACGAGACGCAGAGACACCCACACAGACAAGACACACAGACACACACAGACAAGACAGACGCACACACATACTGACATAGACACACACAGACGCACACAATAACACAGACACACACAGACACACACAGACAAGACACAGAGACACACAAACAAGACAGACGCACACACACACTAACACAGACACACACTAACACAGACACACAGACACACACAGACAAGACACAGAGACACACACTAACACAGACACACACAGCCACAAACAGATACACACACCCACAAACACCCACACACACACACTAACACAGACACACACTAACACAGACACACACACAGACACACACACACAGACACACACATACACACAGACACACACACAGACACACACAAAGACACACACACAGACACACACAGACACACACACAGACACACACACAGACACACACACAGACACACACACACAGACACACACACAGACACACACACACAGACACACACACACAGACACACACATACACACAGACACACACACATACACACAGACACACACACACAGACACACACACAGACACACATACACACACAGACACACACAGACACACACACACACACAGACACACACACAGACACACACACACAGACACACACAGACACAAACAGATACACACACCCACAAACACACACACACACTAACACAGACACACACAGACACACACTAACACAGACACACACAAAGACACACACACACAGACACACACAGACACACGCACCCACACAGACAAGACAAAAACGCACACAGACACACACACTCACAAACACCCACACACACACACTAACACAGACACACACTAACACAGACACACGAAACAAAGATCCCCCGGATTGTTGGGGCAAGTGTTGTTAGCGAGTAGCACACGAGGGGGTGGGCACCACGCCCGGGCGCCTTTGTCTCCCGAGTGGCGATGTTTACACACCTCACGAGGTACTAATTTTGAGGCTGAGTCAACCTAGGGGAGGCCCAGGAACTCGTTCAGACAATCGTCACCGGCTGTTGGCCGTGAGCGGGAATCGAACTCGGGTCGCCGGGTTCGTAGCGCAGCGAAGCGCTAACCGCTGCACCACCGCTCCCCCACACTCACAGACACACACACAAGACAAAGGTCACCCGTGTAGCCTGGGCAGACTGCTGGGGCAAGTGCTGTTAGCGAGCGGTAGCAGCTATGAAGGCCGTCACTGTTGGCACACGAGGGGGTGGGTGGCCAGCACCAAAGACAAAGGTATCCCGTGTAGCCTGGGCAGACTGCTGGGGCAAGTGCTGTTAGCGAGCAGCAGGAGCTATGAAGGCCGTCACTGTGGGCACACCAGGGGGTGGATTGGACAGCGCTAACCACCGCCACCGAATTGCACGCATCGATGGCACGGAACAGAGGTCGCAATCGGGTACCCGATACCCGTACCCTACCCGATACCCGGCTACCCATACCCGGGTACGGGTACCCGTTTGCGGCCCTGGTGCGGCCGGGTACGGGTACGGGTAGGCCGTGAGTCACTGGTGAGTCACCGTTTGTCACTCATTTCCCAACGTCTTGTCTCTTCTCACAATTCAAGTTCCTAGAATCAACCCACCCGCGCCTGCAACATGGCTTCATCCCAGAGGTCGCAATCGGGTACCCGTACCCGTACCCTACCCGATACCCGGCCGGGTACGGGTAGCCGGGTATTGGGTAGGGTACGGGTACGTGTACCCGTTTGCGACCCTGGTGCGGCCGGGTACGGGTACGGGTAAGGAATCAAAACCCGTTTGCGACCTCTGGCATGGAAGCGACATTCGCTCCTCGTGTTGCTCCGAGTTTTCCAAGAGCACTCCGCTTTAATTCTAGATTTGAAGCTTTCGTGACTGCAGGGATTCATATTCTTAGGTTGTTTCGGTAAAGTCACGTAGGTAAAAAAATTAAAATTAATAAAAGTAAAATAAAATAAAAATCACGACGTTTCGGAGGCAACACAAGTCTCCGTCATCAGGTGGGACCGTCACAGCCAGATTAGCTGTATCAAGTGAGGCAATGATTCAAGATGTAATCCCTTAAATGCAAGTTGACGGGGGAGGAGAGGGGGGGGGGCTCATCAGAATGTGGTAGCCAATGAATGGAACGTATCGGGAGGGAGGGGGGCGGGGCTCAAAGACGGCACGACGTGCCACGTAAAACGTAGCACTCCGCTTGACAGGTAAGTGTCGTTGTGCTGGTTGGAGGGGGGGGGGGGTGGTGGAGTGGGTGTGATTGTTGTGTGTGTGGCCTTCATCGCCCGCTGGTAGAACTCTGTCGGTGAGTGGAGTCGGCAGAGAGCGGAAATTCACGAATATTGAGGGTGCTTCAAAAAATTAATAATGAGTCGTATTTTAATTTTTTTTTAAACACACGCTTTAATGAAATGTACCGTACGAGTAATGGCAGATCTCCAGGAATTGGCCCCGAGGCTTGCCATAACGTAAGGGGCTGTGTTGATTTACAGCCAACGTGAGTTGAGCGTGGATAATTAGACCCAAGGCGAAACATAACATGTAAAAAATAATGTTGAATTTCTTTTTTTATTATAGAATATAGTATTGTCATCAGTATGACATAAGTATACCAAGTTTGCAGTCAATATCGCATTGGCAAGTGTGTTAAAATTGCGTTACAACAGCCAGAGTGAGTTAATAGAAAGCGTGTAAAAAGATTGTTTAAACATATTTTATTTTATTTTTTGATGATATCATATTTTATTGTCATCAGTATGACACAAGTATACCAAGTTTGCAGTCGATACCGCGTCGGGGAGTCGGTTAAAATTGAGTTACAAGATTTGAGAATACAACAACATCAACGTCGGCTTGTGCCCGCCCTCACAGTCGGGCATATCTGCGGAATACACCACGCCCTGGCCGTTGACCCTGCAGGCCATTGACCGAGCAACCCAACGTTCCTACCAGCTCCCTCCGCAGGACAATGTGTTTGTTTATTGCTGTGGTTGTCCCACCTGATGACGATTGCTTGTGTTGCGATCGGAACGTCGTGATTTCTTAATTTTGTATTTTGTTTTATTTTTCTACCCACGTGACATCCGCGACGCCTTTACATTTTTTGGCCGCTATTATAAATGTCTTTGGTTCTTTCGGTGAAGTCACGTAGGTAAAAAATTAAATTTATCTAAAATTTAGTATTTTATTTTTTATAAAAAAAATGTTTTACTAAAATAAAATAAAATTCTTAAAATAAAAATAATAAATTGTTTTTTTTTTATTTTCAATTTTTTTATTACCTGTTATTTTTCTTTTCTTTTTTTACCTACGTGACTTTACCGAAAGAACCAAAGAGTATGGATTCGTGCAGTCAGGAAAGTTTCAAACCAAGATTGTTACGTTTGTCATCACGTTACTGTGCGTTATTCGTTATTTTTAAATCTTTTATATTAAGTTCACTTGCTTGCTTGCGCGCTTGCTTACGACCGTGCAAATCTTTCGGTCGTTTTTTAACCCACTTCCCGTGATCCAATCGAGCTGACATTTTGCACACAGACTCGTTGTGCGGGACAATTTATTTTCGTGAAAAAAATAATTTCCAAACTTTTACACTTTTTAGGAAAAAATGAATTATATGTAATTACCAATTGCTTAATGGTGGCAGGCAATCATCTGACCCATAGGTGGCAGCCATCTCAAGCCAGAGGACGAGAGGACTCTAGCCGCCACGCATATAAAGGATTAATAGTGAAAAACTTTGTTTTTACGGGTTAATTTTATTGCTTTAAAAACGATAGTCCCATGTAAGTGTTAACCTTTTTTTAGTGTTTTTAAGCACCCCGTACATGCAAGAATTGCAAGCAGCAGATTGCTCGGAAGAATGAGCAAACGGCCAATTGTCAAACTAAACTACGAACTTGATTTGAAGCTTTCGTGACTGCAGGAATCCATAGTCTTTGGTTCTTTCGGTAATGTCACGTCGATTTAAAATGATTTATTTTATTTTAAAATAAAACTATTTCTTTTATTTTAAAATAAAACTATTTATTTTATTTTAAAATAAAACGATTTCTTTCATTTTAAAATAAAACGATTTCTTTAATTTTAAAATAAACTACTTATTTTATTTTAAAAGAAAAGATTTTTTTATTTTAAAATAAAACGATTTCTTTTATTTTAAAATAATACTATTTCCTGTATTAAAAAAAACGATTTATTTTATTTTAAAATAAAGCTATACATTTCATTTTAAAATAAAACTATTTATTTAATTTAAAATAAAACCAATTTATTTTATTTTAAAATAAAGCTATACATTTTATTTTAAAATAAAACTATTTATTTAATTTAAAATAAAGCTATTCATTTCATTTTAAAATAAAACATTTTATTTTATACCTACGTGACTTTACCGAACGAACCAACGAGTATCAACTACGAACGTTGCTTGTTTGTGTATTTTTATGATCGTACCAGGTAAGGACACCCCCTCGGCTGAGCTTCTGTGTAGCATCTTGTTCAGAAGCGACCTGGCCATCGTTAAGGAAAACTCGGCGAAGTGAGCTCATCGTCATCATCATCATGTTGACGTTCATAGCAGCAGCAAAGTCACTCTGAACGCGTGGTGACGTTGATTCTAAATGTGGAGGGGGAAAACCGGAGGACCCGGAGAAAAATCTACGCGACCACGGGGAGAGCGAGAGAGAGAGACACGCAAACTGCACATATACAGCAGCTGTCAGGGTCGGGATGGAACCCACGACCTCCTGCACACCAGGCGAGGTAGTTAACATCTCCTAGCCCCTGTGATGATGATGATGATTATGATGACAGAGAGAGACACGCAAAGTCTACATATAAAGCAGGCGTCAGGGTCGGGATGGAACCCACGACCTCCTGTACACCAGGCGCGGTAGTTAACATCTCCTAGCCACCGTGATGATGATGAGAGAGAGACACGCAAACTCCACATATACAGCAGCAGGCGTCAGGGTCGAGACGGACCCCACGACCTCCTGCACACCAGGAGAGGTAGTTAACATCTCCTAGCCACCCGTGATGATGATGACAGACACGCAAAGTCCAAATATAGGGCAGGCATCGTCAGGTTTCGCGATCGCACCCAGGACCTCCTGCACACCAGGCGAGGTAGTTGACATCTCCTAGCCACTGTGATGATGATGATGAGAGAGAGAGAGACACGCAAACTCCACATATACAGCAGCTGTCAGGGTCGGCATGGAACCCACGACCTCCTGCACACCAGGCGAGGTAGTTAACATCTCCTAGCCACCGTGATGATGATGACAGACACGCAAACTGCACATATACAGCAGGCGTCAGGGTCGAGACGGACCCCACGACCTCCTGCACACCAGGAGAGGTAGTTAACATCTCCTAGCCACCGTGATGATGATGACAGACACGCAAAGTCCAAATGCAGGGCAGTCATCGTCAGGTTTCGCGATCGCACCCACGACCTCCTGCATACCAGGCGAGGTAGTTGATATCTCCTAGCCACCGTGATGATGATGAGAGACACGCAAAGTCCAAATATAGGGCAGGCATCGTCAGGTTCGAGATCGCACCCACGACCTCCTGTACACCAGGCGAGGTAGTTGACATCTCCTAGCCACCGTGACGAACCAGTGGCAGGATCCTCCTGGAAACCGAGTCTTGAGGTTCGCCGAGGCGAGGTGAAAAAAATATGTAATGTTACAAAATGTGACACTTTAAGTTACGGTAGAGATGCCAGGCGGTTCAAATTGCTCCGTGTTTCGTTTAAAACGCCGTGCCAGGCAGCTCATTAAAAATTGAGAATGAATTCTGGGCAGATATTTTTATTATATTTTTTCTCACTTCTTATTTTAAAAACTCTACACCCCGTCACAGCAGCGACAACATTTAGTAAATGTTTTATTATCGCTATTTTCCCGTATATATTAAGGATTGCTGCCCATAGACTCAACACAGCACCGTAGATTCAACACGACCCAAAGACTCAACACTGCCCATAGACTCAACACTGTCCATAGACTCAACACTGTCCATAGATTCAACACTGCCCATTGACTCAACACTGCCCATAGACTCAACACTGCCCATAGACTCAATACTGCCCATAGACTCAACACTGCCCACAGACTCAACACTACTTCTGGACTCGACACTGCCCATAGACTCAACACTGCACCATAGACTTAACACTGCACCATAGACTCAACACTGCACCATAGACTCAACACTGCACCATAGACTCAACACTGCACATAGACTCAACACTGCACCATAGACTCAACACTGCACCATAGACTTAACACTGCCCATAGACTCAACACTGCACCATAGACTTAACACTGCACCATAGACTCAACACTGCACCATAGACTCAACACTGCACCATAGACTTAACACTGCACCATAGACTCAACACTGCACCATAGACTCAACACTGCACCATAGACTCAACACTGCACATAGTCGCAACACTGCCCATAGACTCAACACTGCCCACAGACTAAACACTGCACCATAGACTCAACACTGCACCACAGACTCAACACTGCCCATAGACTCAACACTGCACCATAGACTCAACACTGCACCATAGACTCAACACTGCACCATATACTCAACACTGCACCATAGACTCAACACTGCACCATAGACTCAACACTGCACCATAGACTCAACCCTGCACCATAGACTCAACACTGCCAAAAGACTCAGCACTGCACCATAGACTCAGCACTGCACCATAGACTCAACACTGCCTATAGACTCAACACTGCACAATAGACTCAGCACTGCCCATAGACTCAACACTGCACCACAGACTCAACACTGCACCATAGACTCAACACTGCACCATAGACTCAACACTGCACCATAGCCTCAACACTGCACCATAGACTCAACACTGCCCATAGACTCAGCACTGCACCATAGACTCAAAACTGCACCATAGACTCAACACTGCACCACAGACTCAGCACTGCACCATAGACTCAACACTGCACCATAGACTCAGCACTGCCCATAGACTCAACACTGCACCACAGACTCAACACTGCACAATAGACTCAGCACTGCACCATAGACTCAGCACTGCACCATAGACTCAACACTGACCATAGACTCAACATTGCCCATAGACTCAACACTGCACCACAGACTCAACACTGCACCATAGACTCAACACTGCACCATAGACTCAACACTGCACCATAGACTCAACACTGCACCATAGACTCAACACTGCACCACAGACTCAACACTGCACCACAGACTCAACACTGCACCATAGACTCAGCACTGCACCATCGACTCAGCACTGCCCTCGTACATGAAGCAGTCCCCCCACCCCCGCTCCTGAACTTCCTTCCGTTCCTCTCTTAAATCCTCGCCCCCTCTATCGCTTCCTCTTCCCTCCCTCCCCGTTCCGTGACCACCACCACCTCAAGGTGCCCCCCTTGCAACGGCCACTCACCCCCCTTAATCCTTGGCCACTGTGTGCCACCTGCCATCGAAATCACTCGATTGTCTATCGCGTTAGTGTTAGCGCTATTGACAGCGCGTTTTCTTGGTTCTTTCGGTAAAGTCACATAGAATGGAAATAATAAAATAATAAAAATAAAACATAATAAAATATAATTCTCACGACGTTTCGGCCACAACGCAAGCAGCCGTCCTCAGGTGAAGAACAGGTCTGTCGAGAAGACAGCGTCTGAATTTTTATGTTTACATTTTATTATTTTATTATTTCGATCTACGTGACTTTACCGAAAGAACCAAGAAGATGAATACAATAAAACATTATTTTATTATGTTTTATTTTATTATTTTATTATTTCCATTCTACGTGACTTTACCGAAAGAACCAAGCAGATGAATCCCTGCAGTCACGAAAGCTTTAAATCGATATTTTATTTCAATTATTATTTCAATTATTTTTATTATTTTATTATTTCCCTTCTACGTGATGACTTTACCGAAAGAACCAAGAAGATGAATCCCTGCAGTCACGAAAGAAGCTTTACATCGAAATGAAAGCGCGTTGTTATACCAAGGCCGTGATTATAATAAAAATTGGGGGTGACACATTCCCCCCCTAACATATTGCTATACATTTTTTTTCTATGCAATGTTAATAAAAACAACAATTTGCTAAGCCTTGGCCACAATATCTGCATAGATTTCTGTTGATATGATTGTGGTTATGGTTTTTATATATTCATCCCTAATCTCTGCCATTACATTCGATGTAACAAGAAATGGTAAAAAAAAAAGTTAAAACAGAGCAATGTAATACAATACACTATTAGACATTATTGTAAAGAAAAAAAATACAAACGCCATCCCATGTGTTAGCGATTTTTTTAAATATTTTAGGCAGGGAATGAGTTTTCAAATTTAGATATATTTTTCTGGGTTGAGACCCCAGACACTTTGGAAGATTTGGTCACTCCCAATGTTGACTCTATGGCTACGGCCTTGTGTTACACACACACACACAGAGAGCCTTGAGCTTGCTAAGTCGCTCTCTCTATTATATAAAAACACAATAAGATGAAAATGCTCTTAAGTTTTTTCGGTAAAGTCACGTAGGTATCAAGTGAGATACAGAAAATGTAGCTATGACGGTCCCACCTGAAGACGGAGACTTGTGTTGCCTCCGAAACGTCGTGATTTAATTTATTCATTTTAATTTATTAATATTTTATTATTTTTTACCTACGTGACTTTACCGAAAAAAACCTATGAGAATGAATCCTTGCAGTCACGAAAGCTTCAAATCTAGAATATAAGATTAAAATAATTGAGAAAAATCTATTTTCATTCTAGATTTGAAGCTTTCGTGACTGCAAGGATTCATATTATTGGGTTTTTTCGGTAAAGTCACTTAAGTAAAATTTAAAAAAAATCACGACGTTTCGGAGGCAACACAAGCCTGAAGACGGAGGCTTGTGTTGCCTCCGAAACGTCGTGATTTTTATTATTATTTTTTTGTACCTACGTGACTTTACCGAAAAAACCCAAGCATATCTATATTTCGATTTAAAGCTTTCGTGACTGCAGGGATTCATCTTCTTGGTTCTTTCGGTAAAGTCACGTAGAAGGGAAGTAATAAAATAATAAAAATAAAACACAATAAAACAATTCTCACGACGTTTCGGCCACAACGCAAGCAGCCATCCTCAGGCGAAGAATGAAACACCCCAAGCTTGGAGCGTATATTTAAGCTGGGTTAGAGGGGGGGGAGGTGGTCCTTCCAGTGATCACTGGAAGGACGTAATAAACCATTTTGATACACATTAGGGTGGGTAGAATAATACATAGTGTTATATTAAAAATGTATAAGGTATAGGGTGGTTTATAGCAATACAGTATGTAATTTAATGTTGGTTTTGCCTATGGAAGTATATAGTACGGTATAGACGCGTGTGATGTAAGAGAATAAAGTTTAGATGGAAGCATATTATATAACTTTTTTACAACGTAGAATTTTTCATGTATTACTTACTGTTAGTAACTCAGCTTATTGTAGAGTATAGTAAGTTTACTGATGATGCTATGTAGTTTATACTTTAGTGTGTCATGCAGTTTATACTGTAGTTTTTTTACGTGGTTGTTTAGTAACTACAGCTACATACTATTAACATTCCTTTCCTTTGTTAATGCTCCCCCACTTCCCCCCCCCCCCTTCGATGCTGCTAATCCTGCATAATGCACGGGCATAGTATTGATTTGGAACCCCCCCCGCCCACCTCCTACGCATTTTCCATATGCTGAATTCCTCTTGATATGCAAATTATTTTGTTTAGGCGCTCTTCTTCCCACCTCCCCCCCCTCTAACCCAGCTTAAATATACGCTCCAAGCTTGGGGTGTTTCATTCTTCGCCTGAGGATGGCTGCTTGCGTTGTGGCCGAAACGTCGTGAGAATTGTTTTATTGTGTTTTATTTTTATTATTTTATTACTTCCCTTCTACGTGACTTTACCGAAAGAACCAAGAAGACATATCTATATTCATATTTTGAACAACGTTATTGGGGGGGGGGAGCAGATGCCATCGTTGTCGTCTTAGCCGTCACTCCGCGCGGTACGAGTGGTGGAATCCAGAGAAAAATAAAACACAATGCAGTCACATTCAGTAGGAGGCCAATTAGCGGATAATTAATAAGCTGGCAGCGGGGGGTTGATTGACGGCGGGGACACGGTGGCTGCGACACGAATTGGATTGTATCACTCACGTCCTCGTGACCACCACTGACACCACCACCACCTCCAACACCACCACCACCACCACAACCCCCACCACCACCATCACCTTCACCACAACCCCCAACACCCACACAACCACCACCACCCCCTCGACCACCCCCACTACCATCACCACCACCACCCCTAACACCACTGACACCACCACCACCCCCGCCGGCAAAGGCAAAGATACCCCGTAGAGCATTTGAGAGACTGCTGGGGCAAGTGCTGTTTGTGAGGAGCACCTATGAAGGTCGTCACTGCACACCACCACCACCACCTCCACCACCACCATCACCTTCACCACAACCCCCAACACCCACACCACCACCACCACCCCCACCTTCACCGCCACCACCACCACCCACACCCACACCACCCCCACTACCATCACCAATACCGCCACTACCCCCACCACCACCACTACCATCACCACCGTCACCACCACCACCGCCACCACCACCCCCACCACCACTACCATCACCACCGTCACCACCACCACCGCCACCACCACCCCCACCACCACCACCGTCACCACGACCACCGCCACGACCACTGCCACCATCACCACCACCACCGTCACCAACACCACCGCCACCACCACCGCCACCACCACCACTGTCACCACCACCGTCACCACCACCACCGCCACCACCACCACCACCATCCCCACCACCACCACCAGTCACCGCCACTTGGGCCACAGATGTGACGGCCTGAGAATAAATAAATTCAATAATAAAGAGGCGCCCGAAATCTGCTCGCTCCCCCCCCCTCTCTCTCTCAGCTCCTCGCTTTCCCTTCCTCCCCATCTCCCTCCCCTCCCTCCCTCCCTCCCAATCCCTCCCTCCCTCCCTCCCTCCCAATCCCTCCCTCCCTCCCAATCCCTCTCCCTGCTTCTCGCTCCCCCCCCCCACCCTCTCGTCTTTGCCGACGTGCTTAACGATGCAATGCTGCATTCACAAGAGCTTTGGATAATCTCATCCCTATCCCTACCCCCCATGTACCCTCGTCCCCCCCCCCGCTCCCACCTGTGAGCCTTCTCCATGCTAAGCTCTGCGAGCCTCCCTCCCCCAACTGCCCCCACTGCCCCCACTGCCCCCACTGCCCCCAACTGCCCCCCCCCCCTCTGCTTCCCCCCACCCACACAAACCGCTGTCCTTCGGTAGTGTAGCGATGCGCGCAAGTTTTTTTTTCGTGAGCTGACTCATTGTCGCTGGTGGGCTGGCGATGCTCAATAATTATAATCACCGGGGTGACTTAGAAAGGAAATGATGCGTTGATTTCACGGGCGCCACGGTGGTTAGGAGATGTCAACTACCTCGCCTGGTATACAGGAGGTCGTGGGTTCCATCCCGACGCTGACGACGCCTGCTGCTGTATATTTGGAGTTTGAGTGTCTCTCTCTAATCATCATCACGGTGGCTAGGAGATGTTAACTACCTCGCACGGACTACAGGAGGTCGTGGGTTCTATCCCGACCATGACGCCTGCTGTTGTATATTTGGAGTCTGCGTGTCTCTTTCTCTCATCACCATCATCATCACGGTGGCTAGGAGATGTTAACTACCTCGCCTGGTATGCAGGAGGTCGTGGGTTCGATCCCGACCCTGACGATGCCTGCTGCTGTATATTTGGAGTTTGCGTGTCGCTCTCATCATCATCATCATCACGGTGGCTAGGAGATGTTAACTACCTCGCCTGGTCTACAGGAAGTTGTGGATTCCATCCCGACCCTGACGACGCCTGCTGTATATGTGCAGTTTGCGTGTCTCTCTCTTTCTTTTTCTTTTACGATCAGAGGAAACAAAAAGATGCTCGGTGTAGTTGGCACTTTGCTTCGTTCATCATTACGTTTTTTATGCTTTGCTTTATGTAAACCCCACCCCCCCCCACCCCCCTGTTTAAATGAAATATTTCACGAAAGATTTCACGCTCTGCTCTCCTCTCTCTCTCACCGTGGTCGCGTGGATTTTTCTCCGGGTCCTCCGGTTTTCCCCCTCCACATTTAGAATCAACGTCACCACGCGTTCAGAGTGACGTTGCTGCTGCTATGAACGTCAACATGATGATGATGACGATGAGCTCACTTCGCCGAGTTTTCCTTAACGATGGCCAGGTCGCTTCTGAACAAGATGCTACACAGAAGCTCAGCCGGGAGGGTGTCCTTACCTGGTACGATCATAAAAATACACAAACAAGCAACGTTCGTAGTTTATACTCGTTGGTTCTTTTGGTAAAGTCACGTAGGTATAAAATAAAATAAAAATAATTTCATTTTAAAATAAAAAAAATAGTTTTATTTTAAAATGAAAGAAATCGTTTTATTTTAAAATGAAAGAAATCGTTTTCTTTTAAAATATAAGAAATCGTTTTCTTTTAATATAAAAGAAATCGTTTTTTTAAATAAAATAAATAGTTTTATTTTAAGATAAAATATAAAGTTTTATTTTAAAATGTAATAAATAGTTTTATTTTAAGATAAAATAAAACGTTTTATTTTAAAATTATATAAATATTTTATTTTAAAATTACATAAATAGTTTTATTTTAAAGTTTTATTTTATTTAAGAATGTGTGAGTCGAAAATACATCGTTTTATTTTATTTTAAAATAAGACTATTTATTTTATTTTAAAATAAATCTATTTCTTTTATTTTAAAATAAAAATTTGTATATTATTAAAAAAAAAACTATTTATTGTATTTCTACCTACGTGACTTTACCGAAAGAACCAAAGGGTATGGATTCCTGCAGTCACGAAAGCTTTAAATCACCAGACAATCTTCGATTGTATTACTGACCAGTTCATTTCACTCTGAAGCCAAATGGGATTCACACTGATGATTTTTATTTTCATTAAACCATTTTTTTTTTCAAATAGCCCTTGCGGGCATACACGCATTAAAAAGAGTGCTTGGCGCTAAAGCGCATTGAAATTCCCAAGGAAAATGAAAAATAATTGATCGGTGAGATTAAGGGTCTCTGCGTGAGTCAATAGGTCTCTGTGTGAGTCGATAGGCCTCTGTCTGATTCTATGGGTCTCTGTGTGAGTCTGTGTGTCTCTGTGTGAGTCTGTGTGTCTCTGTCTGAGTCTATGGGTCTCTGTGTGAGTCTGTGTGTCTCTGTGTGAGTCTGTGAGTTTGTGTGAGTCTATGGGTCTCTGTGTGAGTCTATGGGTCTCTGTGTGAGTCTATGGTTCTCTGTGTGAGTCTATGGGTCTCTGTATGAGTTTGTGTGTCTCTGTCTGAATCGATATGTCTCTGTGCGAGTCTGTGTGTCTTTGTGTGAGTCTATAGGTCTCTGTGTGAGTCTATGGGTCTCTGTGTGAGTCTATGGGTCTCTGTGTGAGTCTATGGTTCTCTGTGTGAGTCTATAGGTCTCTGTGTGAGTCTATGGGTCTCTGTGTGAGTCTATAGGTCTCTGTGTGAGTCTCTGTGTGAGTCGATGGGTCTCTGTGTGAGTCTATGAATCTCTGTGTGAGTCTATGGGTCTCTGTGTGAGTTTGTGTCTCTGTCTGAATCGATAGGTCTCTGTGCGAGTCTGTGTGTCCCTGTGTGAGTCTATAGGTCTCTGTGTGCGTCTATGGGTCTCTGTGTGAGTCTATAGGTCTCTGTGTGAGTCTATGGTTCTCTGTGTGAGTCTTTAGGTCTCTGTGTGAGTCTATGGGTCTCTGTGTGAGTCTATGGGTCTCTGTGTGAGTCTATGGGTCTCTGTGTGAGTCTATGGGTCTCTGTGTGAGTCTATGGGTCTCTGTGTGAGTCTATGGGTCACTATTGACTCAGTCGCCCTCCAGCAACAGCAACTGAGCAATAGAGGAGTGACGCTCACAACAACGAGCGGAGCGCCGGGTGGATAAAGACACAATGCGAGTAGTGGGCCATAGATGATGCCACCTGTGGCCAGTCAAACCCACGTGACCTCCTCCCGGCAGCGAGCCTTCGACACTTCACGTGATAGACTCAAAGTGCACCTAGCCTGGCACAGGCGCTGTGGTTGGTGAGGGGTCACCGCAAAGTAGTGGCGAATGGGTGGTTGTTTTTGTGTCTGTGTGTGCGTCGTGTGTGTGTGTCGTGTGTGCGGCGGGAGCGGTAAGAACTCGTTGCACAGCGACCCGAGTTCGATTCCCGCTTACGGCCACAAACACCACCAGTGACGATTCGACTGAAGCATGTGCTGCGCCTCCCCCTAGGTCGAGTCAGCCTCAAATTAGTACCTGGTGTCACGTGCGTGTCAACGTCACCACTGGGGAGACAAAGGCGGCCGGGCCTGTTGCTGTCCACCCACGAACACCCAGTGACGATTATCTGAACAGGTCCATGGCCTCCCCTAGGTCGACTCAGCCTCAAATGACTACCTGGTGTCACGTGTGTGTCAACGTCACCACTGGGGAGACAAAGGCGGCCGGGCGGGGTGCTATCCACCCATCAACACCTAGTGACGATTATCTGAACCGGTACAGGGCCTCCCCTAGGTCGACTCAGCCTCAAATGACTACCTGGTGTCACGTGCGTGTCAACGTCACCACTGGGGAGACAAAGGCGGCCGGGCGTGGTGCTGCCCACCCACCAACACCCAGTGACGATTATCTGAACCGGTACAGGGCCTCCCCTAGGTCGACTCAGCCTCAAATGACTACCTGGTGTCACGTGTGTGTCAACGTCACCACTGGGGAGACAAAGGCGGCCGGGCGGGGTGCTGTCCACCCGCCCACCAACACCCAGTGACGATTATCTAAACCGGTACAGGGCCTCCCCTAGGTCTACTCAGCCTCAAACAACTACCTGGTGTCACGTGCTTCGCTCTGTAGCTCGGTAGGAGACGCAATGCGAACAGCCTTGTGGGAGTCTTGGCAGACGCTAAGGGAATTGCGCCTCTGAGGAGCGGGCGAGAGGGAAAAGGTTCTGAGCCTTATTTAAATAATCACCCCCAGGCTCCAACCAGACTCGAAGCGGGGTTTTTTTTTAAGTATTTGTTTCGTTTCTGTATACGCGCACGCGTGTGTGTGTGTGTGTGGATGTGTGCGTGTGTGTCTGTATGTGTTTGTGTCAATATGTGTGTGTGGATGTGTGTCTGTATGTGTTTGTGTCAATATGTGTGTGTGTGGATGTGTGTGTGGGTCTGTATGTGTTTGTGTCAATATGTGTGTGTGTGTGTCTGTATGTGTCTGTGGATGTGTGTGTCTGTATGTATGTGTGGATGTATGTGTGTGTCTGTATGTGTGTGTCTGTATGTGTGTGTCTGTATGTGTGTGTGTGTCAATATGTGTGTCTGCGTGTGTGTGTCTGTATGTGTGTGTGTGTCTGTATGTGTGTGTGGATCTGTGTGTATGTGTGTGGATGTGTGTGTCTGTATGTATGTGTGGATGTGTGTGTGTCTGTATGTGTTCGTGTCCATATGTGTGTGTGGATGTGTGTGTGGGTCTGTATATCAGCTCAATAATAACGGTAGGAGGCTGCTAGATTTGTGTGCAGCCCATGGGCTTGTAATTACCAACACGCTGTTCCGGCATCGGCGCATCCACACAACATCATGGATACATGCCGGGTCCAAGCAAGAACATCTGCTGGACTACATAGTGACGGACCAGCGGATGCGAGCCCATGTCCTTGACACCAGGACCTACCGTGGAGCTGATCTGCCCTCTGACCATCGACTAGTCATCTGTTAGATGCGCCTGCCATTCTTCCACTCCGGTGGTGGGTGTACACCCAGGATCCCATTCCAACCAAAAGTGGCCTGGTTTCAGTTAGCTGATGAAAGTTGCAAGCGAGAATTTCATCATCGCTTGCAGCTGGGGTTGGCATCGTCCCCCACTCCACCTGATGTCGAGGGTAAATGGGCGAGGTTTAAGACTGTGACTCATGCAGCTGCAATGGCTGCTTTGGGTACGCGGTCCAGACCTCCCCAGAAACCCTGGCTGACAGAGGAGGTGTTCAGGTTAATTGAGAAAAAGCGACAGGCCCACTCTCATCGCCTACAGCATCCCACGTCAGAGAATGAGGAGGTTTACCGCAGCCTTCGCTCGGAGGTTCGGAGAGCCGTAGGCGCTGTAAGGATGGGTGGTGGTCGCGGGTTGCTGAGGAGATGGAGTCTGCCTCAGTGGCCCGCGATCACAAATCACTATTTAACTCCATCAAAAAAGTAACCTGCAGCGCCACACCTATTACCATCATTAGAGGAAAAAACGGTGATCCAATCTCCGACCCCCAGGAACAGGTTTACAGATTTGCTGAGCATTTCTGTGAGGTCCTGGGGGAGGGAAAATCTCTCAGCCAGGAAAACATCATGGCACAAAGTGGGGATAACCCTGCTGAGGCTGCGGTGCCTCAAATATTGGAAGAGGTCACCCCCTGTGAGTGGCTGGCTGAGGTGCCAGCTGTTGAGGAAGTACTGAGGGCGATCCGGAGTCTGAGACCAGGGAAGGCACCGGGCAGAGATGATCTCCCAAGCGAAATGCTGAGGGAGGGTGGCGTTTGTGCACAGACTGCCCTATATGACATCATAACAACAGTCTGGACCACTGGACGGGTTCCGCAGGACTGGAAGGATGCCCTGGTGGTCCCCCTCTTTAAGAAGGGGGACCGTACCGACTGTAACAACTACAGGGGCATCTCACTCCTCAGTGTGCCGGGTAAGGTCCTGGCAAGGATTATTCAACATCGCCTTGCTAGGCACGCTGAGGAGAGGCTTGTGGAGCCCCAATGCGGTTTCAGGAAAGGGCGGTCCTGCACAGATGCCATATTTTCTGTCCGTCTGCTACAGCAGAGGTGTAGGGAATTCCAAAAAGACCTACATCTCTGCTTTATTGACCTGGTCAAGGCCTATGATACCATAAGTAGGACTGGGCTCTGGGTTGTTCTTCGTGCTTTCGGAGTCCCTGACCCTCTGCTCACGATCATTAAGGACCTTCATGATGGTGAGCGGGCCCGGGTAAAACTACGTGGCCGGGAGTCGGAGACTTTCCCTGTACACCTTGAGGTGCGACAGGGATGTCCTCTGGCTCCCACATTATTTAACATCTATTTCGACTGCGTAGTTCGTGAAGCCTTCAATAGCTGTACCGGGGGAATTTCCATTTGGTACAGATATAATGGGAGGCTGATCGACGCCCGGGTGCGATCAAGGGATGGCTCCCTATTGGTCAACCACGTTATGTATGCCGATGATTTGGTAATAGCTGCTCATTCAGAAGAGGAGTTGGAGACGCTGCTGCTGAGACTGGAGCATGCCACTAAGAGGTGGGGCCTTACCATCAGCCCCACCAAAACTAAGCACCTGCCTGGGTATTTGTACCATCGGGCACTCCACCCCCACAACTCCCAATTGGTGATGGGGCAGTTGTGGAGAGAGTGGAGAGTTTCTTATACCTGGGCAGTGTGCTTATGACCGGCTCCAGTTTATCAGCAGAGGTCTCACTCCGAATCAGTCGAGCGGCAATATCTTTTCATCGGTTGCGTAACGCTGTGTGGAAGCTACCTGGTCTGTCGCTCCGCACGAAGCTTCAGGTCTTCTCGGCCACGGTCATTCCCTCCCTTCTCTACGCTTGCGAAACGTGGACACCCCTAGTGGAGCATCTTCGCCGGTTGGAAACATTTAGGCTGGCCTGCCTACGATCCATCCTGGGTTTAACCAGGCTGGATTGTGTGAGGAGCTCACAAGTCCTTGAAAGATCTGGGCAAAGTCCCATCAGTGAGCTCCTCCGGCAGGCAAGGCTGCGTTGGCTGGGTCATGTAGCCCGCATGCCCAGCCACCGCATGCCTAAACAGCTTTTGTTCGGCCGGATCGAGGGGGCTAAACGGGCGCGGCACGGGCTAGAGAAGAGATGGAGTGATGTGGTACAGGAGGACGTGGAGCTGAGTGGACTTGCCGATGACTGGAACCAGCGGTGTCAAGATCGGCCTCAGTGGAGGAGGCTCGTGAAGGACGCTACTGGGCAGTTGGAGGCAGTCGCCCTCCAACAACAACGGAGGGCGGAGGAGCGACGCTCACAACAACGAGCGGAGCGCCGGGTGGCTAAAGCACAGCAAGTTGGTACAGTAGGGGGCACAGGTGGTGCATCAGCCAGTCATCTCGGTCATCTCGGTCAGTCGACCCGTGGCACGTGGGTCTGCCCCGTGACCTCCTGCCAGCGGGCGTTCGACACTTCACGTGGCCTCAAGGTGCACATGGCCTGGCACAAGCGTCGTTGTGACGTCACCGCCACTTAGTGGCGAATGGCGGTTGTTGTTGTTGTTGGTTGTTGTGGTTGTATGTGTCTGTATTTGTGTATGTGTGTGTCTGAATGTGTGTGTCAACACGGGTGGCGATTATCTGAACCGGTCCTGGGTCTCCCCTAGGTCGACTGAGCCTCAAAATGGTGTGGTGTATAAAAAACATTGGCACTGGGGGAGACAAAAGCGGCCGGGCGTGGTGCTGGCCACCCACCCCCTCGTGTGCCGTGCCGGCCTTCATAGGTGCTACTCGCTAACAGCACTTGCCCCAACAGTCTGTTAAAGGCTACACGGGGGGTCTTTGTCTTTGTTTGCACGTGAATGACAGCGGCCAGCTTCACATTCGATCGTTGTGGGAGAATCGTCGATGCAACATTATTCTACCCTCGACTTTAAACGCGGCGTAAACCTCCCTCCCTCCCCTCCCTCCCCTCTTTTTTTTTACTTTGCTTTATGTAAACCCCCACCTCTCGCTCACTCTCTCGCTCACTCTCTCTTCTCTTCTTCCTCCCCTCCCCTCTCCTCCCTACCTCCCACCCTCCCCTCTCGTCCCCTCTCCTCCCTCCATCCCCTCTCCTCCCTCCCCTCTCCCTCCCACCCCTCTCCTCTCCCCCCCTCCCTCCCCTCTCCTCCCTCCCCTCTCCTCCCTCCCCTCTCCTCCCTCCCTTCGCTCCCCTCCCTCCCCTCCCTCCCTCCCCCCTCCTCCCTCCCCTCTCCACCCTCCCCTCTCCTCCCTCCCCTCTGCTCCCTCCCTTCGCTCCCCTCCCTCCCCTCCCTCCCTCCCCTCTCCTCCCTCCCCTCTCCCTCCCTCCCCTCTCCTCCCTCCCCTCTCCCTCCCTCCCCTCTCCTCCCTCCCCTCTCCTCCCTCCCCTCTCCTCCCTCCCTTCGCTCCCCTCCCTCCCCTCCCTCCCTCCCCCCCTCCTCCCTCCCCTCTCCACCCTCCCCTCTCCTCCCTCCCCTCTGCTCCCTCCCTTCGCTCCCCTCCCTCCCCTCCCCCCCTCCCCTCTCCTCCCTCCCCTCTCCCTCCCTCCCCTCTCCTCCCTCCCCTCTCCCTCCCTCCCCTCTCCTCCCTCCCCTCTCCTCCCTCCCCTCACCTCCCTCCCTTACGACCCACGAGCCCCCCCCCCCACCTTAATTCGGATGGGAGAGGGGGGGGTTACTTTACTCCCTTGAGCCCCCCAGGGGAATTTACGAAACGAAAAAAAAATGGTATCTGTCGATATTTTTTTTATCGCGCAGTAATTATAACGATTGAACAATATTGCTATGCCATAATTCGGTAATACGTTGCATAGCGATATGCAGGTTAGGAACTTTCAGTAGCAAGCACACGTGTAAAAGGCAAAGATCCCCGTATAGCCTATAACAGATTGTTGGGGCAAGTGCTGTTCATCTATGAAGGCCGGAACGATACACGGAATGGGTGGCCAGCACCACGCCCGACCGCCTTTGTCTCCCCCAGTGCCAATGTTTTTATACACCACACCAGGTACTCAATTGAGGCTCAGTCGACCTAGGGGAGGCCCACGACCGGTTCAGATAATCGTCACCGGTGTTGGCCGTGTGCGCGGAAATCGAACCCGGGTCGCTGCAGGGTTCGTAGCGCAGCATAGCGCTAACCGCTGCACCACCGCTCCCCACGTCGTACGCACAGACAGACACACAGACACACACACACACGCACACACAGCCAAAGACAAAGATCCCCGTGTAGCGTGAGCAGGATTGTCGGGGCAAGTGCTGTTAGCGAGTCGCTAAGCTACTACGACCGGCACAACACCGCCCGTGCCAAGCTGGATGCACATTGAGGCTGCTGGCAGGAGGTCACGTGACAGATCCGGATGCCATTGGTTGACTGACTGGGATGACTGGCAGATGCACCAGCAGTGCCCCCTACTGTGCCAGGCTAGGTGCAGGAGGTCACGGGACAGACCCAGGTGCCATGGGTTGACTGACTGAGATGGCTGGCAGATGCACCAGCAGTGCCCCCTACTGTGCCAGGCTAGGTGCAGGAGGTCACGGGACAGACCCAGGTGGTGCCATGTGTTGACTGACTGAGATGGCTGGCAGATGCACCACCAGTGCCCCCTACTGTGCCAAGTTAGGTGCAGGAGGTCACGTGACAGACCCAGGTGCCATGTGTTGACTGACTGAGATGACTGGGCAGATGCACCAGCAGTGCCCCCTACTGTGCCAGGCTAGGTGCAGGAGGTCACGTAACAGACCCAGGTGCCTTGCGTTGACTGACTGAGATGACTGGCAGATGCACCACATGTGCCCCCTACTGTGCCAGGCTAGGTGCAGGAGGTCACGGGACAGACCCAGGTGGTGCCATGTGTTGACTGACTGAGATGACTGGGCAGATGCACCACCAGTGCCCCCTACTGTGCCAAGCTAGGTGCTGGTCACGGGACAGACCCAGGTGCCATGCGTTGACTAATTGAAATGGCTGGCAGATGCACCACTAGTGCCCCTTACTGTGCCAGGCTAGGTGCAGGAGGTCACGGGACTGACCCAGGTGGTGCCATTGGTTGACTGACTGAGATGAATGGCAGATGCACCACTAGTGCCCCTTACTGTGCCAGGTTAGGTGCAGGAGGTCACAGGACGGACCCAGGTGCCTTTCGTTGACTGACTGAGATGACTGGGCAGATGCACCACCAGTGCCCCCTACTGTGCCAGGCTAGGTGCTGGTCACGGGACAGACCCAGGTGCCATGCGTTGACTAATTGAGATGGCTGGCAGATGCACCACTAGTGCCCCTTACTGTGCCAGGCTAGGTGCAGGAGGTCACGGGACTGACCCAAGTGGTGCCATTGGTTGACTGACTGAGATGAATGGCAGATGCACCACTAGTGCCCCTTACTGTGCCAGGCTAGGTGCAGGAGGTCACAGGACAGACCCAGGTGCCTTTCGTTGACTGACTGAGATGGCTGGCAGATGCACCACCAGTGCCGCCTACTGTGCCAGGCTAGGTGCAGGAGGTCACGGGACAGACCCAGGTGCCATGAGTTGACTGACTGAGATGGCTGGCAGATGCATCACCAATGCCCCCTACTGTGCCAGGCTAGGTGCAGGAGACCAAGTGACAGACCCAGGTGCCATGGGTTGACTGACTTAGATGACTGGCAGATGCACCATCTGTGCTCTCCACTTTGCCAGGCTAGGTGCAGGAGGTCACGGGAAAGACCCAGGTGGTGCCATGGGTGGACTGAGATGGCTGGCAGATGCACCAGCTGTGATTCTCGCTGTGCCAGTCTAGGTGCAGGAGGTCACGGGACTGACCCAGGTGGTGCCATCGGTTGACTGACTGAGATGACTGGCAGATGCACCACCAGTGCCCCCTACTGTGCCAGGCTAGGTGCAGGAGGTCACGGGACTAACCCAGGTGGTGCAATGGGTTGACTGAGATGGCTGGCAGATACACCACCTGTGCCCCCTACTGTGCCAGGCTAGGTGCAGGAGGTCACGGGACAGACCAAGGTGCCATGTGTTGACTGACTGAGATGACTGGGCAGATGCACCAGCAGTGCCCCCTACTGTGCCAGGCTAGGTGCAGGAGGTCACTGGACAGACCCAGGTGCCATGCGTTGACTGACTGAGATGGCTGGCAGATGCACCACCAGTGCCCCCTACTGTGCCAGGCTAGGTGCAGGAGGTCACGGGACAGACCCAGGTGGTGCCATGGGTTGACTGACTGAGATGGCTGGCAGATACACCACCTGTGTCCCCTACTGTACCAGGCTAGGTGCATGAGGTCACGGGAAAGACCGAGTTGGTGCCATGGATGGACTGAGATGGCTGGCAGATGCACCACTAGTGATCCTCGCTTTGCCAACTCGCTGCGTTTTAGTCCCCACTGCGCTCCGCCCGTTGTTGTGAGCGTCGCTCCTCTGCCCTCCCGCTCACGCGCACACAAATACAAAGAGCACCCGTGTAGCCTTAGCAGACTGTTGGGGCAAGTGCTGTTAGCGTGCACCTATGAAGGCCGGCACGGCACACGAGGGGGTGGGTGGGTGGGTAGCCAGCACCACGCCCGGCGCTGTTGTATGTATGTTGGACTTCCTTTGCACCGTACGTAGCCCATCGTTCGTAGCCGGTGGGAAGGAGGTCGTGGGTTCGATCCCGACCCTGACGATGCCTGCTGCTGTATATTTAGAGTTTGCGTGTCTCTCTCTCTCATCATCATCATCATGGTGGCTAGGAGATGTTGACTACCTCGCCTGGTATATAGGAGGTCGTGGGTTCGATCCAGACATTGACGCATGCTGCTGTATATTTGGAGTTTGCGTGTCTCTCTCTGTCATCATCATAACGGTGATGAGATGTTAACTACCTCGCCTGGTATACAGGAGGTCTGGGGTTCGATCCCGACCCTGACGCCTGCTGCTGTATATTTGGAGTTTGCGTGTCTCTCTCTCCCCGTGTTCGCGTGGATTTTTCTCCGGGTCTTACGTTTTTATCCAATCCCCCCTCATCACCCCTCCACGTTTAGAATGAACGTCACGCCTTCAGAGTTGTTTGGCTGCTTCTAGAAATGTCGACGCGTACGATGCCGATGAGACACTTCGTTGTGCCCTCGGTTCGTGATAGTTCGTGATAGTTCGTGATAGTTCGTGATAGTTCGTGATCGTTCGTGATAGTTCGTGATAGTTCGTGATAGTTCGTGATAGTTCGTGATAGTTCGTGATAGCCCTGTGGTGGTTGCTTCTGAACGAGAGCGACTGCAATACGAGAGTTAAATCGTGCCATCGTCCGTCGCGCTCTGAACAACCACAATGACCACAACAACAATAACAACCACAACAACAACAACAACCACAACAACCACAACCACAACAACCACAACAACCACAATAACAACAACCACAACAACAACAACAACCACGACAACAACAACAACAACCACAACAACAACCACAACAACCACAACCACAACAACCACAACAATCACAACAACCACAACAACCACAACAACCACAATAACAACAACAACAACCACAACAACCACAACAACCACAACCACAACAACCACAACAACAACAACCACAACAACCACAACCACAACAACCACAACAACCACAACAACAACCACAACAACAACCACAACAACCACAACAACAACCACAATAACAACAACCACAACAACAACAACAACCACGACAACAACCACAACAACCACAACAACCACAATAACAACAACCACAACAACAACAACCACAACAACCACAACAACCACAATAACAACAACCACACCAACAACAACAACAACAATAACAACCACAACAACAACAACAACCACAACAACCACAACCACAACAACCACAACAACCACAATAACAACAACCACAACAACAACAACAACCACGACAACAACAACAACCACAACAACAACCACAACAACCACAACCACAACAACCACAACAACCACAACAACCACAACCACAACAACAACAACAACCACAACAACCACAATAACAACAACCACAACAACAACAACAACCACAACAACAACAACAACCACAACAACCACAACAACCACAACAACAACCACAACAACCACAACCACAACAACCACAACAACCACAACAACCACAACCACAACAACAACAACAACCACAACAACCACAATAACAACAACCACAACAACAACAACAACCACAACAACAACAACAACCACAACAACCACAACAACCACAACAACAACCACAACAACCACAACAACAACCACAACAACCACAACAACCTCCCTCGCCTCATCAACCAGGGCCCTCCCACATGCCTGGACGCCGCCCCCCACCACCGCTCCCCCGAAATTGGACGTCCGTTTCATCAATAATCAATTATTAATCGAGCAATTACCACCGTCTCGATTGATCAAGGGGAAGCAGAGGCGGGGGGGGGAGTCACACAGCCACATGAATCATCACAGGTGGCCACATCGAGAAGCAAAGTTAACAACATCCCCGCATATGGGGGTTGGACCTTGGGTTCGATCCCAACCACTGACGCCGCCTGTTGAATATTTGGAGTTTGCGTCTCTCTCTCTTTCCATGGGGAGATGTTAATTACCTCGCCTGGTATACAGGAGGTCGTGGGTTCGATCCCAACCACTGACAATGCCTGTTGCATATTTGGAGTTTGCGTGTCTCTCTCTTTCCGTGGGAAGATGTTAACTACCTCGCCTGGTGTACAAGAGGTCGTGGGTTTGATCCCAAACACTGACGATGCCTGTTGCATATTTGGAGTTTGCGTGTCTCTCTCTTTCCGTGGGGAGATGTTAACTACCTCGCCTGGTATGCAGGAGGTCGTGGGTTCGATCCCGATCTCTTGCGAATGTGGCATATATTGAGTTTGCGTGTCTCTCTCTTTCCGTGGGGAGATGTTAACTACCTCGCCTGGTATACAGGAGGTCGTGGGTTCGATCCCAACCACTGACAATGCCTGTTGCATATTTGGAGTTTGTGTGTCTCTCTCTCTTCCAGTGGGGAGATGTTAACTACCTCGCCCGGTATGCAGGAGGTCGTGGGTTCGATAACAACCACTGACGATGCCTGTTGCATATTTGGAGTTTGCGTGTCTCTCTCTCTTTCCGTGGGGAGATGTTAACTACCTCGCCTGGTATACAGGAGGTCGTGGGTTCGATCCCAACCACTGACGATGCCTGTTGCATATTTGGAGTTTACGTGTCTCTCTCTCTTTCCGTGGGGAGATGTTAACTACCTCGCCTGGTATATAGGAGGTCGTGGGTTTGATCCCAACCACTGACAATGCATGTTGTATATTTGGAGTTTGCGTGTCTCTCTCTCTCTCTCTTTCCGTGGGAAGATGTTAACTACCTCGCCTGGTATACAGGAGGTCGTGGGTTCGATCCCAACCACTGACAATGCCTGTTGCATATTTGGAGTTTGTGTGTCTCTCTCTCTTCCAGTGGGGAGATGTTAACTACCTCGCCCGGTATGCAGGAGGTCGTGGGTTCGATAACAACCACTGACGATGCCTGTTGCATATTTGGAGTTTGCGTGTCTCTCTCTCTTTCCGTGGGGAGATGTTAACTACCTCGCCTGGTATACAGGAGGTCGTGGGTTCGATCCCAACCACTGACGATGCCTGTTGCATATTTGGAGTTTACGTGTCTCTCTCTCTTTCCGTGGGGAGATGTTAACTACCTCGCCTGGTATATAGGAGGTCGTGGGTTTGATCCCAACCACTGACAATGCATGTTGTATATTTGGAGTTTGCGTGTCTCTCTCTCTCTCTCTTTCCGTGGGAAGATGTTAACTACCTCGCCTGGTATACAGGAGGTCGTGGGTTTCACCCACCTCCCCCCTCCCCCCCACCTCCTCCCCTCGCTCCCCCTCCCTCCCTCCCACCTCACCCATCCCTCTCACCATCCCTCCCACAACGCCAGCCCCATCAGCACTGATTGTGTTTGTCACCCAATGGCGCAGATTCCGTCGCCAAGGATTAAGCGATTCGCAGTCTGATTGCCGCTGAGATGCAATCACACGGCAAGTTGCGGTGGAGAGTTGTTCGCGGAGGGGGGAGGGAGACAGGGAGACAGTGAGAGAGACAGTGAGAGAGACAGTGAGAGAGACAGTGAGAGAGACACAGAGAGACACAGAGAGACAGTGAGAGAGACACAGAGAGACACAGAGAGACAGTGAGAGAGACAGTGAGAGAGACAGTGAGAGACAGTGAGAGACAGTGAGAGACAGTGAGAGACAGTGAGAGACAGTGAGAGACAGTGAGAGACAGTGAGAGACAGTGAGAGACAGTGAGAGACAGAGTGACGGTGAGAGAGACACAGAGAGACACATAGAGACACAGAGAGAGACAGACAGAGAGAGAGACAGACAGAGAGAGACAGAGAGACAGTGAGAGAGACACATAGAGACACAAAGAGAGACAGACAGAGACACAGAGCGAGACAGAGAGAGAGACACATAGAGACACAGAGAGAGACAGACAGAGAGACACATAGAGACACAGACAGACTTTTGACTTTTAGGGCACCACCACCACCACTTTATTGCGTTGTGGCCGAAACGTCGTGAGAATTGTTTTATTATGTTTTATTTTTATTGTTTTGTTACTTCCCTTCTACGTGACTTTACCGAAAGAACCAAGAAGATGAATCCCTGCAGTCACGAAAGAAGCTTTAAATCGAAATTATTTTATTATGTTTTATTTTTATTATTTTATTACTTCCCTTCTACGTGACTTTACCGAAAGAACCAAGAAGATGAATCCCTGCAGTCACGAAAGCTTTAAATCGAAATTTTAGGGCAACTTTATTACCCCCAGCGCAATTGCGCTGGAGTCATGTTCATATTTTGTGAGCCCTAGCGGCAGGAAAACAACGAACATCGGCACATTGCGCCACACAGACAGAGAGAGACACAGAGAGAGACACAGAGAGAGACACAGAGAGACAGTGAGAGAGACAGACAGAGAGAGACACAGAGAGACAGAGAGAGAGACACATAGAGACAGTGAGAGAGACAGAGAGAGACAGAGAGAGAGACACAGAGCGAGACAGAGAGAGAGTGGGGGGTGTTAGATGAGAGAGAGATCATTCGTAAAACATTTCGGGTGTGCCGTCGTTTTCGATGCTGACAATTGATTAATTTCATGCCAAACTCAATTTATCTGGATTTGTGGGTGGTGTGCGAAACTTAAACTTTGATCAGCTGTCCGCTCCGTTGTATATTAATATTCATAAATTAAAAAAACAGACAAAATATCCCACCCGTGTAGCCTTCACAGACTGTTGGGGCAAGTGCTGTTAGCGAGTAGCACCTATGAAGGCCGGCACGGCACACGAGGGGATGGTGTGGCCAGCTTACCAACAACGCCCGGCCGCCTTTGTCTCCCCCAGTGGCGATGTCTAACCACACACCTCATTTGATGGCCGAGTAGACCTAGGGGAGGAGGCCCAAGGCCGGTTCAGATGAATCGTCACCGGTCGTGTTGGTGGTGGCCATGAGCGGGAATCGGACTCGGGTCGCCGGGTTCGTAGCGCAGCGTAGCGCTAACCACTGCACCACCGCTCATCACCGCCACCACCACAACCACCAGCACTCCCCACCACCACCACTCACCACCAATCCCAACCACCACCACCACTCCCAACCACCACCACCACTCCCCACAGCCACCACCACCACCACTCCTTACCGCCACCACCACCACCACTCCTCACCGCCACCACCACCACCACTCCTCACCGCCACCACTCCCCACCTCCACTACTCACCACCACGACCACCACCACCACCACCATCACTCCCCACCACCACTCCCCACCACCACCACCACCACTCCCCACCACCACCACCACTCCCCACCACCACTCCCCACCACCACCATCACTCCCCACCACCACTCCCCACCACCACCAGCACTCCCCACCACCACTTTCACCACCACCACCACCACCACTCCCACCACCACTACTCCCCACCACCACCACTCCCCACCACCACCACCACCACCACTCTATATTTTATGATCTGTATTTTTATTTTATTTTCTACGTGACTTCACCGGAAAAAAAAACGATCATTTTGTACGGCTGTTTTTTCGTGAAATTGCGCGTGGAGTTGGTTTTTAGAGTGTAACTTTATTGAGGACAACTCCCAAACTACGGTTTAACACGTAGGCTACGTTGTGGGGTGTGGGGAGTGTGCAGGAGAGGAAATGATCAATTTTAATGAACTAGATTGATGCTTATGCCGCTAATGAACAGTAATAAACACTCACCCACCCCCCTTCCGTCGACCACACACACAACGTTAAGCCTGATTAATTATTAACAAACTAGTTGTGTGATGTATCCACGTGAACGCTCACGCAAAGGTAAAGCTCCCCCGCACGGACTGTTTTTACCAGATTGTCGGGGCAAGTGCTGTTCGTAGCGTGCAGCAGCAGCAGCAGCCTGTTGTTGTGGAGTGACTCTTGCAGCCAGCTATGGCTCGCAGAGTTTGGTGGTACATGTTGTTTGCGTCGTTAATTGTGAAAATTCGGTCACAGTCCCTATGACCTGCACTGTTTCATTGCTTTTGTGGCTTTATTTTGGTGATTTTTTAAAAGTTTTTCGGTTTGGCCATGTTTGTGTTGTTGTAGTACAGAGTTAGACTGGTGGCCTTAATCTAAGTTGTCTTGTGGTTGTTGTTGTTGTTGTTTGACTTGCATCCCACTGGGATTTTTGCACACAGCGTTGGTGTGTAACGGTGATTTTTTCTGCAATATTTAGCTGTCTTTTCTTGGATTTTCTGTTTGCACTCAGTCACATAGTCACTTTAAGATGTTTTTTTGTTCATGTTTTTGTTTTGTTTGTTGCGGTTGCACCCGATTCAAGAGCCGAATGGCTCACAGGGCTATACCTAATACATGAAACTTGAAACAGAGGGCTCAGATAGAATCCCATGCTTAGACTCACGCGGAAACCCATAGACGTGAGAGAGAGAGAGACACGCAAACTCCAAATATATAACAGGTGTCAGGGTCGGGATCGAACCCACGACCTCCTGTGCACAAGGCGAGGTCGTTAACATCTCCTAGCCACCGTGATGATGATGAGAGAGAGAGACACGCAAACTCCAAATATACAGCAGCAGGCGTCAGGGTCGGGATCGAACCCACGACCTCCTGCATACCAGGCGAGGTAGTTAACATCTCCTAGCCACCGTGATGATGATGAGAGAGAGAGAGACACGCAAACTCCAAACATACAGCAGGCATCGTCTTGGTCGGGATCCAACCTCTCGCCGAGACTCATTGAATCACACAGAGACCCATAGACTCACACAGAGACCCATACACTCACACAGAGACCCATAGACTCACATAGTGACTCATAGACTCACATAGTGACTCATAGACTCACACAGAGACCCATAGACTCACATAGTGACTCATAGACTCACACAGAGACCCATAGACTCACACAGAGACTCACATAGTGACTCATAGACTCACACAGAGACCCATACACTCACACAGAGACCCATAGACTCACACAGAGACCCATTGAATCACACAGAGACCCCATAGACCAACATGGAGACCCATTGAATCACACAGAGACCCATAGACCAACATGGAGACCCATTGACTCACACAGAGACCCATAGACTAACATAGAGACCCATACACTCACACAGAGACCCATAGACTCACACAGAGACCCATTGAATCACACAGAGACCCATAGACTCACACAGAGACCCATACACTCACACAGAGACCCATAGACTCACACAGAGACCCATTGAATCACACAGAGACCCATAGACCAACATGGAGACCCATTGAATCACACAGAGACCCATAGACCAACATGGAGACCCATTGACTCACACAGAGACCCATAGACTAACATAGAGACCCATACACTCACACAGAGACCCATAGACTCACACAGAGACCCATTGAATCACACAGAGACCCATAGACTCACACAGAGACCCATACACTCACACAGAGACCCATAGACTCACACAGAGACCCATTGAATCACACAGAGACCCATAGACCAACATGGAGACCCATTGAATCACACAGAGACCCATAGACCAACATGGAGACCCATTGAATCACACAGAGACCCATAGACCAACATGGAGACCCATTGACTCACACAGAGACCCATAGACTAACATAGAGACCCATAGACTCACACAGAGACCCATAGACTCACACAGAGACCCATAGACTAACATAGAGACCCATAGACTCACACAGAGACCCATACACTCACACAGAGACCCATAGACTCACACAGAGACCCTTTGAATCACACAGAGACCCATAGACCAACATGGAGACCCATTGAATCACACAGAGACCCATAGACCAACATGGAGACCCATTGACTCACACAGAGACCCATAGACTAACATGGAGACCCATTGACTCACACAGAGACCCATATACTCACACAGAGACCCATAGACTCACACAGAGACACATACACTCACACAGAGACCCATAGACTCACACAGAGACACATACACTAACATAGAGACCCATAGACTGACACACAAGAGACCCATACACTCAGAGACCCCCCTAGAATGACACAGAGACCCACAGACTCACACAGAGACCCACCGACTCACAAAAAAGAAATCCATGACCCGTATTACCACCGCACCACCAGCAACCGTGTGTGTGTGTGTGTGGTTGTGGGGAGCGGTGGTGTAGTGGTTAGCGCTACGTTGCGCTATGAACCCGGCGACCCGGGTTCGATTCCCACTCACGGCCAACGCCGGTGGCGATTTTCTGCACCGGTCCTGGGCCTCCCCTAGGTCGACTCAGCCTGAAATGAGTACCTGGTGCGGTGTGTAGTAAACATCGCAACGGGGGAGACAAAGGCGGCCGGGCGTGGTGCTGGCCACCCACCCCCTCGTGTGCCGTGCCGGCCTTCATAGGTGCTACTCGCTAACAGCACTTGCCCCTACAGTCTGTTAAGGCTATACGGGGGATCTTTGTGGTAGTAGGGAGCGGTGGTGTAGTGGTTAGCGCTACGTTGCGCTATGAACCCGGCGACCCGGGTTCGATTCCCACTCACGGCCAACGCCGGTGGCGATTTTCTGCACCGGTCCTGGGCCTCCCCTAGGTCGACTCAGCCTGAAATGAGTACCTGGTGCGGTGTGTAGTAAACATCGCAACGGGGGAGACAAAGGCGGCCGGGCGTGGTGTTGGCCACCCACCCCCTCGTGTGCCGTGCCGGCCTTCATAGGTGCTACTCGCTAACAGCGCTTGCCCCTACAGTCTGTTAAGGCTTGTCGTGTAGTGCAGCAGGGGGCGGTAGTGTAGCGGTTAGCGCGCCGCGTGTATCATCATTAGAATATTTGGCTGCGATGCATTTCCACGTCGTTTCTTCTTCTTCTGAAAGAGAGCTACACAGATCAGTGGGGCCTTGCGTTGTCAACACACACAATTAGTTAGCAGTTTAGGTGTTTTTTTTGCAGTGGCTTCGAGATGTTAACTAGCTCGCCTGGTGTGCAGGAGGTCGTGGGTTCGATCCCGACCGTGACGCCTGCTGTATATTTGGAGTTTGCGTGTCTCTCTTTCTCATCATCATCACGGTGGCTAGGAGATGTTAACTACCTCGCCTGGTGTACAGAAAATCGTGGGTTCCATCCCGACCCTGATGTCTGCTGCTGTGTATTTGGAGTTTGCGTGTCTCTCTCTCTCATCATCATCAAGGTGGCTAGGAGATGTTAACTACCGAAAGAACCAAAGAGTAATTCCTGCAGTCACGGAAGTTCCAAATCAAGATCGCACTTGTTATCACGTAACGATGTAGTACTCTCCGTCATTTGCTGCATTAAAAACGATCGTCACATATAAGTGTTTAAAAACACATTCCTGCGGAGGGAGCTGGTAGGAACGTTGGGTTGCTCGGTCAATGGCCTGCAGGGTCAACGGCGGCGTGGTGTATTCCGCAAATATGCCCGACTGTGAGGGCGGGCACAAGCCGGCGTGAGTAGGTGAAACGTTGAGTTTTATAAGGGCACCACGGGGTGACCAGCCCCTCCCCACCCAGCCCCACCCCACCCTCCCACCCAGCCCCACCTCTCCCACCCCCCACCCAGCCCCACCCTCCCCACCCAGCCCCTCCACACCCTCCCCACCCAGCCCCACCCTTCCCAACCCAGCCCCTTCCTCCCCACCCAGCCCCTCCCTGCACGACGGACGGACACAATAATCCCCTGTGGGCTGGTGGAACCAGTGGGTTCCTGCCAGTAAAATATGTTCAAGTGCCCCGTATTTGGAGTTTTGCGGCGTCTCACTCACACACACCTGGTAAAATAAAATAAAAAGATGCATTTATCTTTGATTTTAGGATTAATAATGAGCACTTGCCCAGCTTGGCTTGACTCCATCCAGAGGCGGGGAGGACATGGAGGGGGGGAAGGGGGCACGGCTCCCTCTGGGTGGCACCCATCGCATGCAGGTGCGCTGGCGACAGCGTGAACACGAACCCGTCCTGAGGACAAAGGCTGATAATTGCCCAACAACGGGGGTGGTGGTGGTGATTGGGGTGGTGGTGATTGGGGTGGTGGTGGTGGTGGGGGTGATGGTGGTGGCGGTGGTGATTGGGGTGGTGGTGGTGGTGGCGGTGCTGATTGGGGTGGTGGTAGTGGTGGGGGTGGTGGTAGTGGTGGGGGTGATGGTGGTGGCGGTGGTGATTGGGGTGGTGGTGGTGGTGGCGGTGGTGATTGGGGTGGTGGTGGTGGTGGCGGTGCTAATTGGGGTGGTGGTAGTAGTGGGAGTGGTGGTAGTGGTGGGGGTGGTGGTGGTGGCGGTGGTGATTGGTGTGGTAGTGGTGGCGGTAGTGATTGGGGTGGTGGTGCTGGTGATTGGGGTGGTGGTAGTGGTGGGGGTGGGGGCGGTGGTGGTGGTGGTGGTGGCGGTGATGGTGGTGGTGGCGGTGGTGATTGGGGTGGTGGTGGTGAGGGTGGTGGTGGTGGTGTATAGTAATGTAGTACAGGGTAGTGTATAGTGTAGTGTATTATCTCGTGTATATAGCATCTAAACGCGCCGTGCGATGAGGTGCCCGTCTTGTTGAACGGCTAGCCAAAAGTGTAGTGTGTAGTGTATAATGTAGTGTAGTATAGGGTAGTGTATAGTGTAGTGTATAATGTAGTGTATAGTAGTGTAGTATAGGGTAGTGTATAGTGTAGTGTATAATGTAGTGTACAGTAGTGTAGTATAGGGTAGTGTATAGTGTAGTGTATAATGTAGTGTACAGTAGTATAGTATAGGGTAGTGTATAGTGTAGTTTATAATGTAGTGTATAGTGTAGTGTATAATGTAGTGTATAGTGTAGTGTATAATGTAGTGTATAGTAGTGTAGTATAAGGTAGTGTATAGTGTAGTGTATAATGTAGTGTATAGTAGTGTAGTATAGGGTATTGTATATTGTAGTGTATAATGTAGTGTACATTAGTTGAGTATAGGGTAGTGTATAGTGTAGTGTGTAATGTAGTGTACGGTAGTGTAGTATAGGGCAGTGTATAGTGTAGTATATAATGTAGTGTACACTAGTTTAGTATAGGGTAGTGTATAGTGTAGTGTATAATGTAGTGTATAGTAGTGTAGTTTAGGGTAGTGTATAGTGTAGTGTATAATATAGTGTACTCTAGTTTGTTATAGGGTAGTGTGTAGTGTAGTGTATAATGTAGTGTATAGTAGTGTAGTATAGTGTAGTGTATAATGTAGTGTACAATAGCGTAGTATACAGTAGTGTATAATGTAGTGTATAATGTAGTGTATAGTGTAGTGTATAATGTAGTGTATAATGTAGTGTATAGTGTAGTGTATAATGTAGTGAATAATGTAGTGTATAGTGTAGTGTATAATGTAGTGTATAATGTAGTGTATAGTGTAGTGTATAATGTAGTGTATAATGTAGTGTATAATGTAGTGTATAATGCAGCTTTTACAGCATCTGAAAGCGCCGTGCGATGCGGTCACCGTCTTTGTTCGACGGCTGTGCCAAAATCTGCTGTTGCGATGATGATGATGGTGGTGGCTTACGCTCACTGACGAGATCATCAGCAAGGTATCGTAGTTGATGTGTGGCGAACACTTCGTGCGTGTAATGAGTGCGACCTCGAAACGAATTCGTTGTGGCAATCAGTTGCCAATTCAGCTCGGCAAACACCGGACAGCCACGGTTTTGTCGGATCTTGCGGTGACCCCGTCACGAAGCGTGCCAAATCACGTTGTACACGGTGAACCAACCACCCACTCACTTCATTAGCCCTCTAACCACCCACTCGTTCAACAAACCATCCATCCACACGGCAATCCGCCCACCCATCCACCCAAATTTGGCTGTGTTCTGCACAAATCGCGATTGTTTCATCGCTCACTCACTCATTTACCCATCCACCCACTCACCCACCCACTCACTCACCCACTCACCCACCCACCCATTCGCTAGTGTGCCTCTCATTCACTCACTCACTCACCGACCCACCCATTCAGTTACTAAATAAACTCACTCAGTCAAACGTCCACTGACTTACCCACCGACTCACCCACCCACCCACTAACCCACCCACTCACCCACCCACTCACTCACCCACCCACCCACCCACTCACTCACCAACCTACCCACTCACCCACCCACCCACTCACTCACCCACCCACCCACTAACCCACGCACTCACCCAACCACCCACTCACCCACCCACTCGCCGACCTACTCACCCACCCACCCACTCACTCACCCACCCGCCAGTATGCCACTCACTCACTCATACACTCACCCGCCCACTCACCCACCCACTCACCCACCCACTCACCCACCCACCCACTAACCCACCCATTCACCCACCCACTCACCCACCCACTAACCCACCCATTCACCCACCCAACTCGCCCAACCGCCCACCAACCCACCCACTCACCGACCTACTCACCCACCCACTCACCCACGCACTCACCCACCCACTCACCCACCCACTAACCCACCCATTCACCCACTAACCCACGCACTCACCCCCCCACTCACCGACCTACTCACCCACCCACCCACTCACCCACCCACTAACCCACCCATTCACCCACTAACCCACTCACTCACCCACCCACTCACCCACCCACCCACTCACCCACTCACTAACCCACCCATTCACCCACTAACCCACGCACTCACCCACCCACTCAACCACCCACCCACCCACTAACCCACGCACTCACCCACCCATCTCGCCCAACCACCCACCCACCCGCTCACCTTTCCACTCATCGCTCACCATCCACCCACATTTCAGTAATTTTCATATTTAGTATTATATCTACCTTACAGCAATGCCCTAGTGGTAATTATTATCATTATTACATACATACCGTGGTGGTAATTACTATCTGTATTACTCCTACCACCAGATTATTGCTTTACGTCCTATGTAATGCAATGCAATGACTCCCTTATCCATGGCACGCGTGAACTCCAGCAACGTGGGGGCAGCAGTGAGGGTTCGTGGGCCACCACGAGACAGGTTCTGTGAACAAACATCCTCTCGACCCCTGGGTGGGTGTCAAGGCCGTAATTTTAATACAAATATATTTGTGGGGGGAACACATCCCAAATATATATTATAATTACGCTACACATGCCCCCCCCCCCCCAATATTCAAATATGCTCAAAATGTCCCCCCCCCCAATATATTGCGATGAATTTTTTTATTTTCATTGCTGTGTTTCGATTTAAAGCTTTCGTGACTGCAGGGATTCATCTTCGTGGTTCTTTCGGTAAAGTCATCACATAGAATGGAAATAATAAAATAATAAAAATAAAACATAATAAAATAATTCTCACGACGTTTCGGCCACAACGCAAGCAGCCGTCCTCATGTGAAGAACAGGTCTGTCGGGGAGACGCTGTCTTTCCGACAGACCTGTTCTCCACCTGAAGACGGCTGCTTGCGTTGTGGCCGAAACGTCGTGAGAATTATTTTATTATATTTTATTTATTTTATTATTTCCATTCTACGTGACTTCACCGAAAGAACCAAGAAGATTGCTCTGCTTTGTAAATAAAAACAACAATTTGCTAAACCTTGGCCACTATATCTGGACTTGTCTTCACGTGACAATGCGTAGATTGCTGTTCGTATGATTGTGGTGACGTCTTGATTTGAAACTTTCGTGACTGCAGGAATCCATACTCTCTGGTTCGTTCTGTAAAGTCACGTGGGTAGAAAAATTATCAAAGAAAGACGACGTTTCGGTCGCAATACAAGGGTCCTACATCAGCGTCCGGCATCAGGTGATGGAGGACGCTTGTGTTGAGACCGAAGCGTCGTGTTTGTTTTATTAATTTTCTACGCGACTTCACCGAAAGATCCAGAGATGATCGTGGCTATGGTTGTACTTTATTTATCCCTAATCTCTGCCATTAGATATAATAAAGAAAGAAAAGGTCAACAGAGTAATGTAATACAATACACTTTTAGACATTTTCTTGGTTCTTTCGGTAAAGTCACGTAGAATGGAAATAAAAAAAATAATCATATTTTATTATGTTTTATTTTTTATATTTTACTATTTCCATTCTACGTGACTTTACCGAAAGAACCAAGAAGATGAATCCCTGCAGTCACGAAAGCTTTAAATCGAAATGATTAGACATTATTGTAAAAAAAGTAAGTTAAGTCCATTCCATGTGTTCGTGAATTTTTGAATATTTCAGGCAGGGAATGGCAGGAAATTAGTTTTCAAATTTAGATTTTTTTTTCTGGGGTAGAGGACCCCCAGACCCCCTGGAATATTTGGTCCCCCCCAATGTTGACTCAATGGCTACGTCCGTGGTGTGCAGAGAGGATAATCCGTGTCCCTGTGCTTGCCAGTAGAGGGCAGTACAGCTAAGTGTGTGGAATAATCTCCATACGTTGTTCCTTTCTGTGTGGGGGGGGATAGAGTGTTGCTCCCTCGCTCGCGTGAGTTTTCTCCGGGTGCTCGGGTTTCTTTCTATATACATAGATGCATGTGTAATGGCAATAGAGCCTGCATACGGTGTGAGGGGACTAGTGGCCACAGGGGGTAATGACAGGGGAGTCAGCCGAAAGTACTAATGGACTAGTGGCCACGGGAGGTAATGTCAGGAAAGTCAGCCTGCAGTGCGAATGGACTAGTGGCCATGGGAGGTAATGACAGGGGAGTCAGCCTGCAGTGCGTATGGACTAGTGGCCATGGGAGGTAATGACAGTGGAGTCAGCCTGTAGCGCGAATGGACTAGTGGCCACGGGAGGTAATGACAGGGGAGTTAGTTGTGAGTGCGAAGGGACCGGTGGCCATGGGAGGTAATGACAGGGGAGTCAGTTGTGAGTGCGAAGGGACTGGTGGCCATGGGAGGTAATGACAGAGGAGGCAGTTGTGAGTGTGAAGGGACTGGTGGCCACGGGAGGTAATGACGGGGGAGTCAGTTGTGAGTGTGAAGGGACTGGTGGCTAATGGAGGTAGTGACAGGGGAGTCAGTTGTGACTGTGAAGGGACCGGTGGCCAAGGGAGGTAATGACAGGGGAATCAGTTGTGAGTGTGAAGGGACCGGTGGCCAAGGGAGGTAATGACAGGGGAATCAGTTGTGAGTGTGAAGGGACTGGTGGCTAATGGAGGTAGTGACAGGGGAGTCAGTTGTGAGTGTGAAGGGACTGGTGGCCACGGGAGGTAATGACAGGGGAGTCAGTTGTGAGTGTGAAGGGACTGGTGGCCACGGGAGGTAGTGACAGGAGAGTCAGTTGTGAGTGTGAAGGGACTGGTGGCCACGGGAATGTTCGAGAAGGGAGCGTGGTCAGACGACGGAAGGGGACGGTGGAGTCTGCTGGTGGAGCGAGCGTCCAGAGTTAGCGAGAATGGTCGAGAAGGAGGGGGGTGTGGCCTCGTGTTAGAATAAAAGGGGGAGATGCGCGGGCGATTCAGGGCTATTGCAATGGGGGTCAAAAGAAGCGTGTCAAGTCGTCATTTAACATACATGTAATGCATGCTGAACTTCTTTCGCGCCGTACGTAGCCGACCGTGGGGAGGAACAACAAACTGAACACCAAAATCAGTTCTAAAGAAACGAGTTTTCAATCTGCTGGATTTAAAAGTACGAAGCTCCAGTGGCTTGCTAACGTGAGGATGTTGAACTTCTTTCGCACCGTACGTGGCCGACCAAGCTAATTGGAGGTCGTCGTCCCCCCCCCCCCCCCACTTCACTGGACATCTTGTGAACAAAAAGAGCTTCATAGCTCATCGGATTCCCTCCTCCGGCAGTATAAATTTACATTCTCATTCTGATTCTCATTACATCTGAATATGCTGGGGTGGGGTGTCCAGATCTCCATGACCCCCACAGTGTTGCTGTTACCCCTGGGCGGATGGGTGGATGGGGTGGAGGGGTGGGTAGATGAATGGGGGAGGAGTGGATGGGGGGTGGAGGCCCATTGATGAACCCTCCGAGGCAAATCAGCTGTTGGTTAAATCCCAGGGACCCGAAGCGCTGCCCCCTCACTCCGCAACCAGGGCCAGATGGCAGACAACGGTCCTCATGGACTCGCTCACTCGCCGACTCACTCGCTCGCTCGCTCGCTCACCCACCCACTCACTCGCTTGCTCACTCACCAACTCACTCGCTCGGTCGCTCACCCACCGACTCACTAGCTCGGTCACTCACTCGCCGACTCACTCGCTCGCTCGCTCACCCACCGACTCACTCGCTCGGTCACTCACTCACCGACTCACTCGCTCGGTCACTCACCGACTCACTCGCTCACTCGCCGACTCAATCGCTCGCTCACCCGCCGACTCGCTCGCTCGGTCACTCACTCACCGACTCACTCGCTCGGTTGCTTACCGACTCGCTCGCTCACTCATCGACTCGCTCGCTCACTCACCGACTCACTCGCTCAGTCGCTCACCCACCGACTCGCTCGCTCGGTCACTCACTCACCGACTCACTCGCTCCGTCGCTTACCGACTCGCTCGCTCACTCACCGACTCACTCGCTCGCTCACCCGCCGACTCGCTCGCTCGGTCACTCACTCACCGACTCTCTCGCTCGGTCGCTTACCGACTCGCTCGCTCGGTCACTCACTCACCGCCTCTCTCGCTCGGTCACTTACCGACTCGCTCGCTCACTCATCGACTCGCTCGCACGCTCACTGACCGACTCGCTCGCTCACTCACTGACTCACTCGCTCACTCACCGACTCACTCGCTCAGTTGCTCACCCACCGACTCACTCGCTCGCGCGCTCACCCACCGACTCACTCGCTCACTCACCGACTCGCTTGCTCACTCACTGCCTCACTCGCTTGCTCACTGACTCACTCGCTTGCTCATTCATCGACTCGCTCACTCACTCACCGACTCACTCACTCAGTCACTCACCAACCGACTCACTCGCTCAGTCGCTTACCGACTCGCTCGCTCACTCGCTCACCCACCGACTGACTCGCTCGCCCACTTACTCACTCATCGACTCACTCGCTCACTCACTCACCGACTCACTCGCTCGGTCGCTCACTCACCGACTCACTCGCTCGTTCACTCACTCACCTACTCGCTCACTCACTCACCGACTCACTCGCTCACTCACTCACCCACCGACAGGCTCGCTCGCTCACGTACTCACTCACCGACTCACTCGCCCGCCTACTCGCTCGCTGATTCGCTCACTTCCCAACTCGCTCACTGACTCACCAGGGAGCGTGCTCGGTCACTCACCGACTCGCTCACTCATCCAATTCACCAATTACTCAGTCATTCACGCACAAAATCATCCCATCACTCACCCACCCACTCACTTGTTATCCCATTTACCCACTCACTCGTTAACCCGTTCATCCACTCACCTACCCACCGGCCCAACTGCTGACCCACCCACCCACCCACTGCACCTGTGTCACACACAAATCACGCTTGTCTACTCACTCACCAACCCACTCTCCCACTTACTCACTCACTCACCCACCCACCCACTGCATCTGTGTCACACACAAATCACGCTTGTCTACTCACTCACCAACCCACTCACCCATACACCCATTCCATCACTCAACAAACTCAGTCAAACATCCCTCGACTCACCCACTCGCCAGTGTGCCACTCACTCACTCACCCACCCACCCACGCACGTGCCCACCCACTCGCCAACCTACCAACCCACCCACCCACTCACTCACTCACTCACCCACTCACTCACTCACCACCCACTCACCCACTCACTCACTCACCCACCCACCCACTTACCCACCCACCCACCCACTCACCGACTCACTCACTCACCCACCCACCCACCCACTCACCCACTCACCTACCCGCCCACTCGCCCACTCGCCCACCCGCTCACCCGCCCACCCACTCGTCCACTCACTCACTCACTCACCCACCCACTCGCCCACCCACTCACCCACCCACCCACCCACACACCTGCCCACCCACCCACCCACACACCTGCCCACCCACTCGCCAACCTACCCACCCACTCACTCACTCACTCACCCACTCACTCACCCACTTACCCACTCACTCACCCACCCACCCACCCACTCACCCACCAACTCACCCACCCACCCACTCACCCACCCACCCACTCACCCACTCACCCACCCACTCACCCACCCACCCACCCACTCACCCACCCACCCACCCACTCACCCACCCACCCACTCACCCATCCACTCACCCACCCACTCACCCACCCACTCACTCACCCACCCACCCACCTGCCCCACCCACCGCGCCCCCCTCCCCAGAGAGGCGAGGGCGCAGCTGGGTAAGGAGGCCGACATCTGCTCGTGAGTGGGGGGAGGTGGGTGGTGGGTGGTGGTGGTGGTGGGGGACAGGTTAACACCGCGACCCCCCCCCACACATCCCCCCACTGCCTTCATTCAAACGTCGATCAACTCTCGCCCCTCGGTGCCTTCACCCAACTAAAGGCAACTTAAATTTCGATTTAAATCTTTCGTGACTGCAGGGATTCATCTTCTTGGTTCTTTCGGTAAAGTCACATAGAAGGGAAGTAATAAAATAATAAAAATAAAACATTATAAAATAATTCTCACGACGTTTCGGCCACAACGCAAGCAGCCGTTCTCAGGTGAAGACCAGGTTTGTCGCGGAGACAGCGTCTACGCGACTTTACCGAAAGAACCAAGAAGACGAACGTTTTGCGTTGCGATGGAAACGTCGTGCTTTTTTAAATCCTTTATATTAAGTTCGCTTGCTTGCTTAGGACCGTGCAAATCTTTCGGTCGTTTTTAACCCACTTCCCGTGATCCAATCTAGCTGACATTTTGCACACAGACTCGTTGTGCGTGACAATTATTTTTCGTGAAAAATGTCCAAAATTTTACACTTTTTAGGTATTTTTTTTTTAATTGAATTACCAGTTGCTTAATGGTGGCAGGCAATCATCTGACCCATAGGTGGCAGCCATCTCAAGCCAGAGGACGAGAGGACTCTAGCCGCCCGTTTCAAAGACCAATGTGGGCTGGGTTGTGGCCAATTGAACACGCATATAAAAGGATTTAGTGAAAAACTTTGTTTTTACGGGTTAATTTTTGTTGTTATTTTTTAAACTATTTTCTTTGAACCTTTCTACGTGACTCTACCGAAAGACCCAAAGAATAGCAACATCAACTGTTAAATTTCGATTTAAAGCTTTCGTGACTGCAGGGATTCATCTTCTTGGATCTTTCGGTAAAGTCACGTAGAATGGAAATAATAAAATAATAAAAATAAAACATAATGAAATCATATACAATATATACATTATTTTATTACGTTTTATTTTTATTAATAATATAATATTATTTTATTTTATTTGCATTACTTTATTATTTCCATTCTATGTGACTTTACCGAAAGAACCAAGAAGATCAACTGTTCAATTAATACGTGCATATTTTTTTCTTATTTAACCGGGAAAGCTCCACTGAGCTATACCGCTCGTTTTCAGAAGTGATAGCAGCTAAACGTGGTGGCTGATCGTCGTCATCATCATCGTGTGGAAAATAATAGCAGCAGCCAAATGCTCTGAACGCGTGATGATGATGTTGATTCTCAATGAGGGAGGGGGATAAACCCGGAGGACCCGCAGGAAAAATCCACGCGACCACGGGGAGAGAGAGACACGCAAACTCCAAATATACAGCAGCAGGCGTCAGGGTCGGACTCGAACCCACGATCTCCTGCATACCAGACGAGGTAGTTAACATCTCCCAGCCACCGTGACGATGATGATGATGAGAGAGACACGCAAACTCCAAATATACAGCAGCAGGCGTCAGGGTCGGGCTCGAACCCACGTCCTCCTGTAGACCAGGCGAGGTAGTTAACATCTCCTAGCCACCGTGATGATGAGAGAGACACGCAAACTCCAGGTGTACAGCAGGTGCCGCCTCGTTGGCGAGACGTGAACGATTTTATTTTAATTTTTGCCGTAAGACGGTGTCGACACATCGACAATGCCCCGTCTCTCTCTATCTCGCTTTTTGCATCGATCCATCCGGAGGATATCGATTCCAAGGGACGGTTTCCGAGTCTCGGTCATCGTCACCGTCATCCCCCGATCGCCATCGTGACTCGCACGGCAGAATATCGCCTTTGCACCGCAGCAGAAGGAATCCCATGAGCTGTAAAGCTCTTTGTGAACAGATGTCCAGTAAGAGGGGGGGGGGGGTAGGAGGGGGGGGGGGGCAGAGGTCGCAACCGGGAACCCGATTCCCGTACGCTACCCGATATCCGGCTACCCGTACCCGTTTGCGACCCTGGTGCGGCCGGGTACGGTTACGGGTAAGGAATCAAAACCCGTTTGCGACCTCTGGTGTGGGGTCGGTGGGGGCCACAGGCGATAGGAGGGTCACAGTGACACACGCAGTACAGTACAACTTGCTTCCCGGTGCGGATGGTGACCTCTTGTTTTTTACAAGGCGCAGCCCCTGCAATTGCCTGTGCACGGCACTGCAGGCCGATCAGTACCTCTTGTTTTTACAAGGCGCAGCCCCTGCAATTGCCTGTGCACGGCACTGCAGGCGGATGAGTACTTTTTCCAACACCACCACCACCTCCTCTCTCACGTCTTGGAAGAGCCGAGGTAGTGGGGTGGAGGGGGGGGTGGGTGGTTAGGGGGGTAAATAAAGGGGATAGGAGGGGGGGGGCTAGGGGGTAGTGTGGTAAAAAATTAATGACCACCACCACCACCACCCCACCCTCCCCAAGGTGTCTGATTAACAGCAAGAATCATCACCCCAGCAGCAATAGTCTCGAACCCGTAAATTTTAGGGATTTCGTTTTTTAAAAAATGCATTAGGCTCTTAATTAGGAAGTGATTCAGGGAAACGTTTGCACTTTAATTCGTCCCAAACCTCACAACCCCCTCCCCCACCACACAACACCCCCCACTCCTGTTTCATACTTGGAGGGGGCGAAGCAGTTTGTAACTGAACAATATAAGCCTGCGATTTCAAGCGCGTTGTGAGGGTGTTTAATCGACGTGGACTGTTGCGTTCACTCGAGTGACTTCGATGTCGCTGTGTGTGTGTGAGTGGCTGTGTGAGTGTCTGTGTGTGAGTGTCTGTGTGAGTCTGTGTGTGAGTGTGTGTGTGTGTGTCTATGTGTGTGTGTGTAAGTGTATGTGTAAGTGGATGTGTGTGCGTGAGTGTGTGAGTGGCTGTGTGTGTGTCTGTGTGTGAGTGTGTGTGTGAGTGTCTGTGTGTGAGTGTCTGTGAGTGAGTGTGTGAGTGTGAGGGTCTGTGTGAGTGTGTGTGTGAGTGTGTGTGTGAGTGTCTGTGTGTGTGTGTGTGAGTGTGTGTGAGTGTCTGTGTGAGTGTCTGTGTGTGAGTGTGTGTGTGTCTGTGTGAGTGTCTGTGTGTGTGTGTCTGTGTGTGAGTGTGTGTGTGTCTGTGTGTGAATGTGTGAGTGTCTGTGTGAGTGTCTGTGTGTGAGTGTGTGTGTGTGTCTGTGTGTGTGTAAGTGTATGTGTGTGTGTGAGTGTGTGTGTGTCTGTGTGAGTGTCTGTGTGTGAGTGTGAGTGTCTGTGTGTGAGTGCGTGAGTGTGTAAGTGTGTGTGAGTGAGTGACAGTGTGAATGTGCGTGTGAGTGTATGATGTGACTGTGTGAGTGTCTATGTGAGTGAGATTGTGTGTGTGTCTGTGTGTGTGTGTAAGTGTACGTGTGTGTATGAGTGTGTGTGTGTGTGTCTGTGTGAGTGTATGTGTGTGTGTCTGTGTGTGAGTGTGTGTGTGAGTGTCTGTGAGTGAGTGTGAGGGTCTGTGTGAGTGTGAGAGTGTGTGTCTCTGTGTGTGTGGCTGTGTGTGTGTCTGTGTGTGTGTCTGTGTGTGAGTGTCTGTGTGTGACTGTGTGAGTGTTTGAGTGTCTGTGTGTGAGTGTCTGTGTGAGTGTGAGTGTCTGTGTGTGTTTGCGTGTGTCTGTGTGTGTGTTAGTGTCTGTGTGAGTGTGTGTGTGAGTGTGTGTGAGTGAGTGAGTGTGTGAGTGTAAGTGTGTGTGTGAGTGTCTGTGTGTGTGTGTCTGTGAGTCAGTGTGTTTGTGAGTGAGTGTGGGGAGCGGTGGTGTAGTGGTTAGCGCTACGCTGCGCTACGAACCCGGCAACCCGAGTTCAATTCCCGCTCACGGCCAACACCAGTGACGATTATCTGAACCGGTCTTGGGCCTCCCCTAGGTCGACTCAGCCTCAAACGAGTACCTGGTGCGGTGTGTAGTAAACATCGCCACTGGGGAGACAAAGGCGGCCGGGCGTGGTGCTGGCCACCCACCCCCTCGTGTGCCGTGCCGGCCTTCATAGCTGCTCGCAAACAGCACTTGCCCCAGCAGCCTGTTCAGGCTATACGGGGGATCTTTGTGTGAGTGTTTGGTCGTTGATTCTTGGAGAGCATTCGTGGGGGGGCATTTAGGAACTCACCCCCCCCCCCCCTCATCGAGGGCTATCAGAGCTTTGTGATACACCAGGGGGTGAGTGGGTGGGTGTGTAGAGTGCATTGGAACCAGTTTATACTGTTAGGAACTCACTGGTTCCACCAGCCCACAGGGGATTATTGTGTCCGTCCGTCGTGCAGGGAGGGGCTGGGAGGGGCTGGGTGGGGAGGGTGGGGAGGGGCTGGGTGGGGAGGGTGGGGAGGGATTTCGTCTGGTAAGTGGATGAATGCCTCTGCCTTGCCAGGGCAAAAACAAAAGCAAAAAGGTCAACCCTGCAGATGTACAACAACAATCACAACAACAACCACAACAGCAACCACAACAACAACAACCACAACAACAACGACTGTTTCACGTGACCCCCACCACCCACACTATCCCTGGTTTGGCAGGCGTGACCGTATCCAATCATCTGGGGAGATGTTGCCTTGGACGAGAGAGAGGGAGAGAGTTGGAGAGATATGCGTGGGGTGAGATTTGAACATTACGTGGGGCACAGAGGTGGGGGCGGTTACGGGGAGTGGGGAGGTGGTGGTGGTGGTTGTGGTGGTGGTGGTGGTTACGGGGAGTGGGGTGGTTGTGGTGGTGGTGGTTAAGGGGAGTGGAGTGGTTGTGGTGGTGGTTGTGGTGGTGGTGGCTACGGGGAGTGGGGAGGTGGTGGTGGTTGTGGTGGTGGTGGTTACGGGGAGTGGAGTGGTGGTGGTGGTTGTGGTGGTGGTGGTGACGGGGAGTGGAGTGGTGGTGGTTGTGGTGGTTACGGGGTGTGGGGTGGTTGTGGGTGGTGGTGGTGGTTACGGGGAGTGGAGTGGTGGTGGTGGTTGTGGTGGTGGTGGTGACGGGGAGTGGAGTGGTGGTGGTTGTGGTGGTTACGGGGTGTGGGGTGGTTGTGGTGGTGGTTGTGGTGGTGGTGTCGGTTACGGAGAGGGGTGGTTGTGGTGGTGGTTGTGGTGGTGGTGGTGACGGGGAGTGGAGTGGTGGTGGTTGTGGTGGTTACGGGGTGTGGGGTGGTTGTGGTGGTGGTTGTGGTGGTGGTGGCGGTTACGGGGAGTGCGGTGGTTGGGGTGGTGGTGGTGGTGGTGGTGTCGGTTACGGAGAGGGGTGGTTGTGGTGGTTGTCGTGGTTGTGGTGGTTGTGGTGGTTGTGGTTCAATCTCGATTTGAAGCTTTCGTGACTGCAGGAATCCATATTCTCTGGTTCTTTTCGGTCAAGTTCAACCGACTTGACTTTACCGAAAGAAACAAAGAATGTACAGTAGTGGTGCATCATTAGACCTCATTTGCCAGTACCAAAATATAATAATAATAATAAGGGTTTTCCCCCTTTTTTTCTGGCAACAAACCGGAAACCTTTTTTTACGAGGATTCATGTCTGCATTAACTACCAAAAAAAAGTGGGGGAAAACATCCATTATTTTATTGTGGTACTGGCAAAGGTGGTCTATTGATGTAGATGCTTACCCCAAGCTCTCATTACTTTGATAGTGACATTGTCTTTGAGCTGTGCACGCCTTTTGGCGTCGTCTGATCGAGCACCAATTGGGTCGAGGCTCAAAAGAAAGCCGTCCCTTGGTGTGGACCAATCAGTTTCAAGGACAATGCATAGATTCATCATCTTGATTCTTTCGGTAAAGTCACGTAGAAGGGAAACAATTACATATTATATTGATGCGTCTGAATGAGACGCTGTCTTTCCGACAGACGCTGTTCTTCGCCCGAGGACGGCTGCTTGCGTTGTGGCCGAAACGTCGTGAGAATTGTTTTATTTTATTATGTTTTATTTTTATTGTTTTATTATGTCCCTGCTACGTGACTTTACCGAAAGAACCAAGAAGATGAATCCATGCAGTCACGAAAGCTTTAAATCGAAAAATGCATTTATTATCAGAGTGTGTTTTTTGTTTGCATTTTGACTGCAAGTATTGTGGTTAATGCGGTAACATGATTCCTTGTTAAAAGGTTTAAGTTTTGTTGCCAGAAAAAAGAGGGAAAAACCCTATTTTTAGTGTAGTGGTGGTTTCCCAATGCGTGTGTGGTGTGCGTGGGTGGTGTGTGTGTGCGTGGGTGGTGTGTTTGTGTGTGCGTGGTGTGTGTGGTGTGTGTGTATGCGTGGTGCGTGTGTGCGTGGTGCGTGTGTGTGGGTGGTGTGTGTGTGTGTGTTTGCTGAGTGAGTGTGTGGTGTGCGTGGTGGTGGTGGGTGCGTGTGTGTGTGTGTGGTGTGTGTGGTGTGTGTGTTTGGGTGGTGTATGTGGTGTGTGTGTGGTGTGTGGTGTGTGTTTGCTGTGTGTGTGTGGATGGGTGGTGTGTTTGTGTGTGGTGTGCGTGGGTGGTGTGAGTGTGCGTGGGTGGTGTGTTTGTGTGTGCGTGGTGTGTGTGGTGTGTGTGTGTGCGTGGTGCGTGTGTGCGTGGTGCGTGTGTGTGGGTGGTGTGTGTGTGTGTGTTTGCTGAGTGAGTGTGTGGTGTGCGTGGGTGGTGGGTGCGTGTGTGTGTGTTTGCTGTGTGTGTGTGCATGGGTGGTGTGTGTGTGTGGGTGTTTGCTGTGTGTGTGTGCATGGGTGGTGTGTGTGTGTGGGTGTTTGCTGTGTGTGTGTGCATGGGTGGTGTGTGTGTGTGGGTGTTTGCTGTGTGTGTGTGCATGGGTGGTGTGTGTGGGTGGGTGTTTGCTGTGTGTGTGTGCATGGGTGGTGTGTGTGTGTGGGTGTTTGCTGTGTGTGTGTGCTGTTGGGTGGGTGTTTCACTACCAGCACTTGCCCCAACAGCCTGTTGAGGCTACCCGGGGGGTCTCTGTCTCTCTCTTTGTGGTCATCCTCTGCAACCATTTTCACCAATGTGCATCGTCACGTGATGCTGGCAGGGCATTGTGACGTCACGCAGCCACCATGCCGTCACATTAACATTTCGAACAAAGACGGTACATTAACGGATTCATTAAAAACGCAATTTAATTGATTCATTGAACACAATACGTTAATTGATTCGTTAAAAAACACCCTTTTGATTGATGAATTGAACACAATGCGCTAATTGATTCTTTAGAAAGCATGCGAGCCGCGTTGTTGATTTTCTTTAGGGTTTAATGGCGATTTCAACTCGAGGTAGATTGGCTTCACTCTCCAACACTCGAGGGTAATGGGATCGGGTCTAGGTACGCGTCCGAAGTTTTGGCAACGCGTCATTACGAAGTCATAGAACGTCAGAATGTATTCACTTAAATTTGTTTGGGTTCAATCAACAAACGCATTCGACACGAGTTTAACAAAAAACAACGTTTCATCAGCCGTAAGATTATTCACTGCACTCTTTTCTTCAAACCGTACGAACAATTTCCGCCACGATGGCTATGAGATGTTGACTACCTCGCCTGGTGTACAGGAGGTCGTGGGTTCCATCCCGACCCTGACGATGCCTGCTGCTGTGTATTTGGAGTTTGCGTGTCTCTCTCATCATCATCATCATCACGGTGGCTAGGAGATGTTGACTACCTCGCCTGGTGTACAGGAAGCCGTGGGTTCGATCCCGACCCTGACGCCTGCTGCTGATGCTACTGCTGCTGATGATGCTGCTGCTGATGATGATGCTACTGCTGCTGATGATGCTGCTGCTGATGATGATGCTGCTGATGATGGTGCTGCTGATGATGCTGCTGCTGATGATGATGTGGCTGCTGATGATGATGATTATACTGCTGCTGATGATGCTACTGCTGATGATGCTACTGCTGATGATGTTGCTACTGCTGCTACTACTGATGATGATGGGTTAGCCAAAAAACTACTGCTGCTGATGCTAATGCTGCTGATGATGCTGCTGCTGATGATGATACGTTTGATGATGCTACTGCTGATGATGATGCTACTGCTGCTGATGATGATGCTACTGCTGATGCTACTGCTGATGCTACTGCTGCTGATGATGGTGCTGCTGATGATGATGTGGCTGCTGATGATGATGCTACTGCTGCTGATACTACTGGTGTTGATGATGCTACTGCTGATGATGCCGATACTACTGCTGCTGATGATGCCTACTGCTGATGCTGCTGCTGATGATGATGATGCTGCTGATGATGCTGCTGATGATGATGTGGCTGCTGATGATGATGATGCTACTGCTGTTGATGATGATGCTGCCACTGATGATGATGATGATCCGTTTGACGACATGAGCAGCAACGTACGTGATCTCATTCACGAGATCACTGTGGTGGTGGTGGTGATGGTGGTGATGGTGGTGATGGGGGGGGGAGGGGTGGTGGTGGTGGTGGTGATGGGGGGAGGAGGAGGAGGGTGGTGGTGGTGATGGGGGGAGGAGGAGGAGGGGTGGGTGGTGGTGGTGGTGATGGGGGGAGGAGGGGTGGTGGTGGTGGTGGTGGTGATGGGGGGAGGAGGAGGAGGGGGTGGTGGTGGTGATGGGGGAGGAGGAGGAGGGGTGGTGGTGGTGGGTGGTGTTGGTGGTGATGGGGGGGATGGGGGAGGAGGTGGTGGTGGTGTGGTGTGATGGGGGAGGAGGAGGAGGGGTGGTGGTGGTGTGGTGGTGATGGGGGGAGGAGGGTGGTGGTGGTGTGGTGGTGATGGGGGGAGGAGGAGGGGGGGTGTGGTGGTGGTGTGGGGGGGAGGTGGAGGTGGGGTGGTGGTTGGTGGGTGGTGGTGGTGATGGTGGTGTGGTGGGGGGGAGGGTGGTGGTGTGGGTGTGGTGGTGGTGGTGATGGTGGGGTGGGAGGAGGGGTGGTGGTGGTGGTGGTGGGTTGTGAGGGTCAGTAGATGGTGAGGAGAGGATGAGTGGTGGTGGGGGGTGGTGAGGATGGTGTGTGAGGTGTGAGTGGTTGGAGGATTGGAGGTTGCTGGATGAGTGTTCATAGTTGGGGTCATGATAGAAGACATTGGTCAATTGAATTTGTTGTTAAATCTGATATCTTTGTTAATCGTTTTTTTATATATATATTGAGTTTTTCTTTCACTCCGAGTCTTATCTAAGTTGTTTGATCTAAATTGTACACTCTGTGTAATCTCTGTTGATGTTGTTGATGTTGTTGATGTTGTGATGTTGCCACAGCCACAACTACCGCCATCAACAACAACAACAACCACGGCCACAACCACCGCCAACACGACACAACCAACCACCACAACATCCAACACGACTGTAACCATCACCACAACAGTCACCACCACCAACCCAACTACCACCACCACCACCGCAACCACCACCACCACAACCACTACGACCACAACCACCACAACCACCGACACTGCTACGAACACCATCACGACCACAACCACCACCGCACCACACCGCCACAACCACCGCCACCCACAAACCACCACCATAACCAACCACCACCACGACCAGAATCACAACCACCACCGCCACCACAACCACCACAACCACCACTGCAACCACCACCACAACCACCACCGCCACCACAACCACCACAACCACCACTGCACACCACCACCACAACCCAGCACCACCACAACCACCAGCACCACCACAACCACCACTGCAACCACCACCACAACCACCAGCACCACCACAACCACCACTGCAACCACCACCACAACCACCAGCACCACCATAACCACCACTGCAACCACCACCGCCATCGCAACCACCACGACCACAACCACCACCACAACCACCACTACAACCACCACTGCAACCACCACTGCAACCACCACCACGACCAAATCCACCACAACCACCACCGCCACCACAACCACCACAACCACCAAAACCACTACTACAACCACCACCGCCACCACCACCGCCACCGCAATCACCACTGCGACCACCACCACTACAACCATCACCGCCACCACCACCACGACCAAAACCACCACTGCAACCACCACCACACACCACTGCAACCACCACCACACCACCACCGCAACCACCACCACGGCCACAACCACCACCACAACCACCACCACAACCACCACTGCAACCACCACCACAACCACCACAACCAAAGCGTCACACAGAGACCCATAGACTCGCGTAGAGACCCAGCAGGCTCACGAAGAGACCCACGTACTACTCAGTGTCGGCTAAATCGTGGCTACTCCGACCTCCTCACTCTTCGGTTCTTTTCGGTAAAAGTCACGTGGGCATAAAATTAAATAAATCACGACGTTTCGGGCGCAACACAAGCGCGGGGAAAGCCCGTGTTGCTGCGCCCGAAACGTCGTAATTTTATTTTATTTCATGCCCACGTGACTTTACCGAACGAACCGAAGAGCAGGCAGTTACGAAAGCTTCAAATCGAGATTGTCACCTCCTGCACAGACGCAGCGAGTCAGTGTGGCAAAAAAGCACACCGATTCGAGGCCCCTATCCTTCAGCAGTGGCCCAAGGTGGGCACTTGCAGGGCTGCGCCTTCACTTTAATAAAGGGGAGAGGCGCGCGCGTGCCCGCCGGAGTGGGGCGATGGCCGCGGGCCGAGTGATTCATCTTTCTCAGCCTCCATCTCATCCGCCAAAGTCTCTCTCTGCCTTTGTCCCTCCGCCGATATCCATTCTCGTTTCTCTGCTGTCTGGGTCTCCCTCCCCTCCCCTCCCTCCCCTCCCCTCCCTCCCCTCCCTCCCCGCTCCCCTCCCCTCCCCTCTTGCCTCTCCCTACCTCCCCTCCTCCCTCCTTGCCTCTCCCTCCATTCCTTCTGCTCCCTCCCTACCTCCCCTCCCCTCCCTCCCTCCCTCCCTCCTTGCCTCTCCCTCCATCCTTCTGCTCCCTCCCTACCTCCCCTCCCTCCCCTCCCTCCCATTCTCCCCCTTCCATCCCTTCTGCTCCCTCCCTCCCCTCCCTCCCCTCCCTCCCCTACCTCACTCCCTCCACCCCCCCCACTTCCCTCCCCTCCCCTCCTCCCTCCCCTCCTTCCCTCCCATTTCCCCCCCCTCCATCCCTTCTGCTCCCTCCCCTCCCTCACTCCCTCCATCCCCCCCCCCACTTCCCTCCCTCCACCCTCCCTCCCCCCTCCGCCTCCATCCCTCCTGCCCCCTCCCTCCATTCCACCCTCCTACTCCCTCCCTCTCCTCCCCTCACTCCCTCCCCCCCTCCCTCCCCTCCTCCCCTCCCTCCCTCCCCCCCCTCCACTCCCACCCTCCCAACCTCCTTGCCTCCCAACCATCTGCTCCCTCCATCCATCCCACATCACCTCCGATTAGCACCGTTGGCTACGTGCGGTGGGAAAGAAGTCCAACCGACATACACACTTACAGCCCTGCCCCCACCCCATCCCTCCCTCCCTCCCTCCAATCCTCCCTCCCACTCCATCTCTCCCTGTCACCCACACGTCCACCCACTCACTCACGACACTCAAATCCATTAATGCGTCACACTTCATTACCGAGATGGAACCACGTGTCGCTTACTTTGCGGCGTAAGAACAACGCGTACGAGCCCTGGACACGTTTAAAATATTATAACCCCGCGAATAAATCATCGCGCACACATATGTACGTGAGCCTACTCGATCCTGGCAACTTATCGGAGAGCACTGCTCGAAAAGCATTCGTTTTGTATCGCTAAACTCGTAGATAGAATAAAACATGTATTTTTTTAAAAAATCTTATTATTTTACACGCTGTTTATTAACTCACTCTGTTGTTGTTGTTGTCGTTGTATCCTCAAATCTTGTAACTAAATTCTAACCCACTTCTCAATGTGGTATCGACTGCAAACTTTGGTATACTTATGTCATACTGATGACAATACTATATTCTACCATAAAAAAATAAAAAAAACATGTATTTTTAAACATTCTTTTTTAATGTTATGTTTCGGCTTGGGTCTAATTGTCCACGCTCAACTGACGTGGGGCTGTAAATGACCTTGTGCAGTGTTGAGTCTATGGTGCACCATAGACTCAACACTGCACCATAGACTCAACACTGCACCATAGACTCAACACTGCACCATAGACTCAACACTGCACCATAGACTCAACACTGCACCATAGACTCAACACTGCACCATAGACTCAACACTGCACCATAGACTCAACACTGCACCATAGACTCAACACTGCACCATAGACTCAACACTGCACCATAGACTCAACACTGCACCATAGACACAACACTACACCATAGACACAACACTGCACCATAGACTCAACACTGCACCATAGACTCAACACTGCACCATAGACTCAACACTGCACCATAGACTCAACACTGCACCATAGACTCAACACTGCACCATAGACACAACACTGCCCATAGACTCAACACTGCCCATAGACTCAACATTGCACCATAGACTCAACACTACACCATAGACTCAACACTGCACCATAGACTAAACACTGCACCGTAGACTCAACACTGCACCATAGACTCAACACTGCACCATAGACTCAACACTGCACCATAGACTCAACACTGCACCATAGACTCAACACTGCACCATAGACTCAACACTGCACCATAGACTCAACACTGCACCATAGACTCAACACTGCACCATAGACTCAACACTGCACCATAGACTCAACACTGCACCATAGACACAACACTGCCCATAGACTCAACACTGCCCATAGACTCAACATTGCACCATAGACTCAACACTACACCATAGACTCAACACTGCACCATAGACTAAACACTGCACCATAGACTCAACACTGCACCATAGACTCAACACTGCACCATAGACTCAACACTGCACCATAGACTCAACACTGCACCATAGAAACAACACTGCACCATAGACTCAACACTGCACCATAGACTCAACACTGCACCATAGACTCAACACTACACCATAGACTCAACACTGCCCATAGACTCAACACTGCACCATAGACTCAACACTGCACCACAGACTCAACACTGCACCATAGACTCAACACTGCACCATAGAAACAACACTACACCATAGACTCAACACTGCCCATAGACTCAACACTGCCCATAGACTCAACACTGCACCATAGACTCAACGCTGCACCATAGACTCAACACTGCACCATAGACACAACACTGCACCATAGAAACAACACTACACCATAGACTCAACACTGCCCATAGACTCAACACTGCCCATAGTATTGTGTAGTGTATAGTGTAGTGTATAGTGTAGTGGATAGTGTAGTGGATAGTGTTGTGTAGTGTATAGTGTAGTGTATAGTAGTATATAGCATTGTATAGTGTAGTGTATAGTGTAGTGTATAGTATTGTTAAGTGTATAGTATAGTGTAGTGTATAGTATTGTGTAGTGTATAGTGTAGTGTATAGTAGTGTAGTGTGTATTGGTGTCGTGTATAGTTTTGTGTAGTGTATAGTAGTGTAGTGTATAGTGTAGTGTATAGATGCTGCTGCTGCTGATGCTGCTGTTGATCCTGCTGCTGATGATGATGCTGCTGCTGTTGATGATGCTGATGATGATGCTGCTGATGCTGCTGATGATGATGGTGATCTTCCACCCCTTGCACTAGCTCGCGAGAGTCGCTTCC
>NC_136339.1:3888318-3890818 GCF_964198595.1 Lampetra fluviatilis
TCTCCGGGTCCTCCGAGGAGTATTTGGTGGCTTTATATTTCCACGAGATGATGAACCACTTCCGTTGAGCTGTCCTTGATGTATTCGTGGCCAGGACGCTTCTGACAAAGATCCACGTAACAGTGCAGCAGGGCCTTAGCTGGTAAAATAAAAATAAAAAATAAAATAGTTTGGTGGATATTTTAAATTATTTCGCTTGTTGACCCAAGCATCTCGAGATTAATTTTTAACGAGGGACCTGCCAAGGCTGGGTGGAAGGGGGGGGGGGCTTTGCAGAAACGGGGGGGGGGGGTTAGGGGGGTGGTGGCAATGATTGCGATGTAAATTCAAACCGAGTCATTTGCAGTGTAAGTCTTCAAATACTGACAATTTTGGACGGAAGACAAAGGCGGCCGGGCGTGGTGTTGGCCACCCACCCGCTCGTGTGCCGTGCCGGCCTTCATAGGTGCAACTCGCTAACAGCACTTGCCCCAACCGTCTGTTGAAGGCTATACGGGGGATCTTTGTCTTTGTTTCGTGGTGGTGTTTTTTTTTACTTAATATGATTACACAAATGTTGTTATACGTGAGCGGCCGTTTCAGTTGATCATCAATTTTGAAGTTCAGGTCTATCGGGAGAGAGAGAGAGAGTGGGGTTGAGAGAGGGGGGAGGGAGTGGAGAGGGGGAGAGGGGGGGAGGGAGAGAGAGGGAGGGGGAGAGAGTGGAATAGCGAATGGGAGAGAGAGAGAGGAAAAATACGTAGAAAACAGGGGGCACAGAGAGATAGTGGGGAGAGGGGAGGTAGAGAGAGAGGGGGTAGAGAGAGAGGGGGTAGAGAGAGAGGGGAGAGAGAGGGGGTAGAGAGAGGGGGTAGAGAGAGGGGGGTAGAGAGAGAGGGGGTAGAGAGAGGGGGTAGAGAGAGGGGGTAGAGAGAGAGGGGGTGGAGAGAGAGGGGGTAGAGAGAGAGGGGGTAGAGAGAGGGGGGGTAGAGAGAGAGGGGGTAGAAAGAGGGGACAGAGAGAGAGAGAGAGGGGGTAGAGAGAGGGGGTAGAGAGAGAGGGGGCAGAGAGAGAGGGGGGGTAGGGAGAGGGGGTAGGGGAAAGGGGGGAGGGTTAAGGAGAGCAGAGCGTGAAATCTTTCGCGAAATCTTTTATTTAAAAATGGGGGGACGGGGTGTTTTACGTAAAGCAAATCATAAAATAAAACGAAATGATGAACGAAGCAAAGTGCCGACTACACTGAGCATCTTCTTGATTCCTCTGATCGTGTAAACAAAAAAAGAGAGCGAATGGGGAGAGAGTAAGAGAGTGAGAGAGACTTTTGACTTTTTAAACAACTTTTATTGCCGCCAGCAGCAACAGCACTGGAGGCGATTCCGATACGAAACACACAAAGTCACCAGCAACACAAATCGAAACAAACGCTTACAAATCCACGCGCTGTGGCGCTAAATGCACCGCGCACAACACGAAATAAAAGCCACGTGGTTGTGGTGGGTGGTGGTTGTGGTGGTAGTGGTTGTGGTGGTGGTGGTTGTGGTGGCGGTGGTTGTGGTGGCGGTGGTGGTGGTGGCGGTGATGGTGGTGGTGGTGGCGGCGGTGGCGGTGGTTGTATTAGTGGTGGTTGTGGTGGTGGTAGTGGTTGTGGTGGGGGCGGTGGTTGTGGTGGTGGTTGTGGTGGTGGCGGTGGTGGTGGTGGTGGTTGTGGTGGCGGTGGTTGTGGTGGTGGTGGTGGTTGTGGTAGTGGTTGTGGTGGTGGTGGTGGTTGTGGTAGTGTGGCGGTGGTGGTGGTGGTGGTTTGTGGTGGTGGCGGTGGTTGTGGTGGTGGTGGCGGGGTGGTGGTGGTGGTTGGTGGTGGCGGTGGTGGTGGTTGTGGTGGTGGTGGTTGTGGTGGTGGTGGTTGTGTTGGGTGGTGGTTGTGGTGGTGGTTGTGGTGGTGGTGGTGGTCATCGCGCACGCCACGGTGACGAGCGAGCGCTTCAGAAGGTGAACACCACGAGGAGGGTGCCGTCCACGCTGCTGCAGAGAGGGGCTTGTCCGCCTTCCCAGCAGCGTTCGAAGAGGGAGGGATGGAGGGAGAAAATCTCTGGCTTTGCGCTCTTCAAATTAGAGAGAGAGAGACCAAACGACATTCGTGTGCGCGCTTTTTGCTGCTGTTGCTGTTGTTGCTGTTGTTGTTGTTGTTGCTGTTGTTGGCTAGAATGTGGCTCATTTTAAATTCCACTTTTTAATTGCACGCAAAAGCGTTCCAGCACAATTAGCCGACACACACACACAGAGACAAAGTTCCCCCGTGTAGCCTGTAACAGACTGCAGGGGCAAGTGCTGTTAGCGAGCAGCAACTATGAAGGCCGGCACGGCGCACGAGGGGTGGGTGGCCAGCACCACCACGCCCGGCCGCCTTTGTCTCCCCCAGTGGCGATGTTTACTACACACATGCGCACCAAGGTATTCATTTGAGGCTGAGTCGACCTAGGGGAGGCCCAGAACCGCTTCAGATAATCGTCACCGGTGTTGGCCA
>NC_136339.1:3895818-3900818 GCF_964198595.1 Lampetra fluviatilis
TGGACTTCCATGGTAAACTGGAGTTCCATGGTAAACTGGACTCCCATCTAAAACTGGACTCCCATGGTGAACTGAACTCCCATGGTAAACTGGACTCCCATGGTAGAAAAATAAAATGATATCACGGACGTTTCGGGCGCAACACAAGCAAGCGGTCGTCTTCAAGCGGGAGAAATATAATCCAGCATGAATCCAGCAGTAAGTGAAAGACTCTTTGACTTTTGTGAAGCTTCGATTAAAAGCTTTCGTGACTGCAGGGATTCATCTTCTTGGTTCGTTCGGTAAAGTCACGTAGAAGGGAAGTAATAGAATAATAAAAATAAAACATTATAAAATAATTTCGATTTAAAGCTTTCGTGACTGCAGGGATTCATCTTCTTGGTTCTTTCGGTAAAGTCACGTAGAAGGGAAGTAATGAAATAATAAAAATAAAACATTATAAAATAATTTCGATTTAAAGCTTTCGTGACTGCAGGGATTCATCTTCTTGGTTCTTTCGGTAAAGTCACGTAGAAGGGAAGTAATGAAATAATAAAAATAAAACATAATAAAATAATTTCGATTTAAAGCTTTCGTGACTGCAGGGATTCATCTTCTTGGTTCTTTCGGTAAAGTCACGTAGAAGGGAAGTAATAAAATAATAAAAATAAAACATAATAAAATAATTTCGATTTAAAGCTTCTTTCGTGACTGCAGGGATTCATCTTCTTGGTTCTTTCGGTAAAGTCACGTAGAAGGGAAATAATGAAATAATACAAATAAAACATAATAAACGCTGTCTTCCCGACAGACCTGTTCTTCACCTGAGGACGGCTGCTTGCGTTGTGGCCGAAACGTCGTGAGAATTATTTTATTATGTTTTATTTTTATTATTTTATTATTTCCCTTCTACGTGACTTTACCGAAAGAACCAAGAAAATTTTGTGAAGCTGTTAGCACACATTTGTCATCACACACACTTCGTTATTTTTCCATTAAAAACGATTGTCCCGTATAAGTGTTACGAAACAGATGTGAAGCACCACGTTTATTTTTTTTAAAAGCGAACCCCACTCAATATTTCAAGAGACGCGATGAACTCCTCCCTTTAAAGGAGCCGCAGGTTTTATTTTTGCCGACCCCTCTCTGTCTCTCCCTTTGTCTCTCTCTGTCTCTGTGTCTCTCTGTCTGTCTCTCTCTCTATGTGTCTCTGTGTCTCTCTCTCTCTCTCGGTGTCTCTCTGTGTCTCTCTCTCTCTGTGTATATCTGTCTGTCTCTCTCTGTGTGTCTCTCTGTGTCTCTCTCTGTCTCTGTGTCTCTCTGTCTCTCTCTGTGTCTCTCTCTGTGTCTCTCTCTGTGTCTCTCTGTGTGTCTCTCTGTGTCTCCCTCTCTGTGTATATATGTCTGTCTCTTTCTGTGTCTCTCTGTGTCTCCCTCTGTGTATATCTGTCTGTCTCTCTCTGTGTCTCTCTCTGTGTTTCTCTCTGTGTCTCTCTATCTCTCTCTGTGTCTCTCTGTGTGTCTCTCTCTGTGTGTGTCTCTCTCTGTGTGTCTCTCTGTATCTCTCCCTGTCTCCCTGTATCTCTCTGTCAGTCTCCCTCTCCCTGACCCTCTCTCTTGCTCTACCCCCTTCCACCCCACTGATTAATCCCCCACCCACCACATCCACCACATCCACCACATCCACCACATCCACCACATCCACCACATCCAATGCCTCCTCCCCCCCAACTCCGCCGCTCCTAATCGGCCAGGCAGGGGACCAACCCGGCCACAGATGCCGAGCCCGGCAGCCCCGTGGTCACGTCCCTCTCGCCCGCTGATTAATTGAGAGGTTTGCATGCTGCGAATCGAGCCCTGTGTGTTTATAAGTGAAACGTCCCTTGGGGGGGTCCGGGTTGAGGGGGGGGGGTGGCGGGGAGGCTATGGGGGGGGGGAGGAAGAGGGAGGGAGATAAGGGGCTCAGATGTGAAACACACACACACAAAGACAAAGATCCCCCACCCCCTAGTATAGCCTTAACAGACTGCTGGGGCAAGTGCTGTTAGCGAGCACCTATGAAGCCCGGCACGGCACACGAGGGGGTGGGTGGCCAGCACCACGCCCGGCCGCCTTTGTCTCCCTAGTGGCGATGTTTACACAGCGCACCAGGTACTCATTTGAGGCTGAGTCGACCTAGGGGAGGCCTGCGACCGGTTCAGATAATCGTCACTGGGTGTTGGCCGCGAGCGGGAATCGAACCCGGGTCGCCGGGTTCGTAGCGCAGCGTAGCGCTGATCACTAACCCGAGTCGCTGCTGCTACTGCTGCTACTGCTGCTTCTGTTGCTGCTACTGCTGCTGCTACTGCTGCTTCTGCTGCTGCTACTGCTGCTGCTACTGCTGCTTATGCTGCTGCTACTGCTGCTACTGCTGCTGCTACTGCTGCTTCTGTTGCTGCTACTGCTGCTGCTACTGCTGCTTCTGCTGCTGCTACTGCTGCTGCTACTGCTGCTTATGCTGCTGCTACTGCTGCTACTGCTGCTGCTACTGCTGCTACTGTTGCTGCTACTGCTGCTGCTACTGCTGCTACTGCTGCTGCTACTGCTGCTACTGCTGCTGCTACTGCTGCTTCTGCTGCTGCTACTGCTGCTGCTACTGCTGCTTATGCTGCTGCTACTGCTGCTACTGCTGCTGCTACTGCTGCTTCTGCTGCTGCTACTGCTGCTACTGTTGCTTCTGCTGCTGCTACTGCTGCTACTGCTGCTACTGCTGCTACTGCTGCTACTGCTGCTTCTGCTGCTACTGCTGCTACTGCTGCTGCTACTGCTGCTTCTGCTGCTGCTACTGCTGCTACTGTTGCTTCTGCTGCTGCTACTGCTGCTACTGCTGCTTCTGCTGCTACTGCTGCTACTGCTGCTACTGCTGCTTCTGCTGCTACTGCTGCTTCTGCTGCTACTGCTGCTACTGCTGCTACTGCTGCTGCTACTACTGCTTATGCTGCTACTGCTGCTACTGCTGCTTATGCTGCTACTGCTGCTACTGCTGCTACTGCTGCTACTGCTGCTGCTACTGCTGCTACTGCTGCTTCTGCTGCTACTGCTGCTACTGCTGCTGCTACTGCTGCTTATGCTGCTACTGCTGCTACTGTTGCTTATGCTGCTACTGCTGCTGCTACTGCTGCTACTGCTGCTACTGCTGCTACTGCTGCTGCTGCTGCTTATGCTGCTACTGCTGCTACTGTTGCTTATGCTGCTACTGCTGCTGCTACTGCTGCTACTGCTGCTACTGCTGCTACTGCTGCTACTGCTGCTGCTGCTGCTGCTACTGCTGCTACTGCTGCTTATGCTGCTACTGCTGCTACTGTTGCTTCTGCTGCTGCTACTGTTGCTTCTGCTGCTGCTACTGCTACTGCTGCTACTGTTGCTTCTGCTGCTGCTACTGCTGCTACTGTTGCTTCTGCTGCTGCTACTGCTGCTACTGCTGCTACTGCTGCTGCTACTGCTGCTAATGCTGCTACTGCTGCTTCTGCTGCTACTACTGCTTATGCTGCTACTGCTGCTACTGCTGCTTATGCTGCTACTGCTGCTGCTACTGCTGCTACTGCTGCTTATGCTGCTACTGCTGCTGCTACTGCTGCTACTGTTGCTTATGCTGCTACTACTGCTTATGCTGCTACTGCTGCTACTGCTGCTTATGCTGCTACTGCTGCTGCTACTGCTGCTACTGTTGCTTATGCTGCTACTGCTGCTGCTACTGCTGCTGCTACTGCTGCTACTGCTGCTACTGTTGCTACTGCTGCTTATGCTGCTACTGCTGCTTATGCTGCTACTGCTGCTACTGTTGCTTATGCTGCTACTGCTGCTACTGTTGCTTCTGCTGCTACTGCTGCTGCTACTGCTGCTACTGCTGCTACTGTTGCTTATGCTGCTACTGCTGCTACTGCTGCTTATGCTGCTACTGCTGCTTCTGCTGCTACTGCTGCTTATGCTGCTACTGCTGCTGCTTCTGCTGCTACTGCTGCTTATGCTGCTACTGCTGCTGCTTCTGCTGCTACTGCTGCTGCTACTGCTGCTACTGCTGCTACTGTTGCTTCTGCTGCTACTGCTGCTACTGCTGCTACTGCTGCTACTGCTGCTTCTGCTGCTACTGCTGCTACTGCTGCTTCTGCTGCTACTGCTGCTGCTGTTGCTTCTGCTGCTACTGCTGCTACTGCTGCTACTGCTGCTACTGCTGCTTCTGCTGCTACTGCTGCTACTGCTGCTTCTGCTGCTACTGCTGCTTATGCTGCTACTGCTGCTACTGCTGCTACTGCCATGGTCACTGACCCCGTGACCTCCACTCACGGAGTGGCTCTCCAAGTCACTCACTCACTCAGCAGGGGTCAGTCACCAGAGGTGGGACAAAGTCATTGTTATGCAAGTCCAAGTCGAGTCGCAAGTCATCAAATTCATGACTCGAGTCTGACTCGAGTCCAAGTCACATGACTCGAGTCCACACCTCTGACAGTCACCCCCCTGTCACTCGCTACGAGTCGAACGTTGAACGTTGCTCCTACACTCACTGATTCGCTTTCCACTCGCTCGCTCGCTCGCACCCAAAGACTCCCCCGCAGTGAAGCCTTAACGATGCTGCTAGCAAGAAGCACACGCGCCAACAACAACAACAACAACCACAGCAACAACAACCACAACCAACACCACCACGCAACAACAACAACACGCACAGAGAGATGAGAGGGAGAGAGACAGAGTCGGGAGAGATTAATCTTAGCACGGGCACTCCACTAACTCGGAGTCGAACACAGGGGTGGGTGTGTGGGTGGAGGCGTGGTGTGGGTGGGTGCGTGGTGTAGGTGGGGTGTATGGGTCGGTGGGGTGGGTGTGTGGGTGGGGTGGGTGGGTGCGTGGTTTGGGTGGGTGTGTGGGTCGGTTGGGTGGGTGTGGGTGTAGGTGGGGTGGGTGGGTGTGTGGGTGGTGTGGTGTAGGTGGGGTGGGTGTGTGGGTCGGTGGGGTGGGTGTGTGGGTGGGTGGGTTGGTGAGGT
>NC_136339.1:3911545-3961545 GCF_964198595.1 Lampetra fluviatilis
CAGACACACACAGACAGACACACACACAGACACACACACACGCGCACACACACAGACAGACACACAGACACATACACACACATAGACACACACAGACACACGCACACATGCACACAGACACACACACAGACACACACACAGACACACACACAGACACACACACACACATAGACACACACAGACACACACACACACAGACACACACACACAGACACACACACAGACACACACAGACACATACACACTCAAACACACACACCAACACACACACACACGCACACACAGACACACAAACACCGACACACACACCGACACACACACAGACACACACACACGCACACACGCACACACGTGGCTATGAAGATGCGTGCCGTCAGCGATCGTTATGAATTCAATACGCAGAGAGAATTAAAACTCGAAATGGCATTAAATTAAATTGCACTTTGCAAAGTGAGACCGGGAGAGAGAATGACACGGATGGTTCTGGCTCGTGGGTGGTGGTGGGGTGGTGGTGGGGTGGTGGTGGTGTTGGTGTGGGGTGGTGGGGGGTGGTAGTGGGGAAGGTAGTGGTGGTTGTGGTGGTGTAAACCTGCTTACTACTACTGCTACTACTGGTGGTACTGCTGCTACTGCTGCTGCTGCTACTACTGCTGCTGCTGCTACTACTGCTGCTACTACTACTACTGCTACTACTGGTGGTACTGCTGCTACTGCTGCTGCTACTACTGCTGCTGCTGCTACTACTGCTGCTGCTGCTACTACTACTGCTGCTACTACTGCTGCTGCTACTACTACAACTGCTGCTACTACTGCTGCTGCTACTACTACTGCTGCTGCTACTACTGCTGCTGCTACTACTACTGCTGCTACTGCTGCTGCTGCTACTACTGCTGCTGCTACTACTACTGCTGCTGCTACTACTACTACTGCTGCTACTACTGCTGCTGCTACTACTACTGCTGCTACTACTGCTGCTACTACTGCTGCTGCTACTACTACTGCTGCTACTACTACTGCTGCTGCTACTACTACTGCTGCTACTACTGCTGCTGCTACTACTGGGAGGTGGGGAGGGGGGCAGGTGGGAAGGGGGGGAAGTTGGGGAAGGGGGAGGTGGGGAGGGGGTGGAGGTGGGGAGGGGGGGAGGTGAGGGGGGGGAGGTGGGGAGGTGGGGGAGGGGGTGGAGGGGGGGAGGGGGGGAGGTGGGGAGGGGGTGGAGGTGGGGAGGGGGGGAGGTGAGGGGGGGGAGGTGGGGAGGGGGGGGAGGTGGGGAGGGGGGGAGGTGGGGAGGGGGGGGGAGATGGGAGGGGGGGTCTCGGCTCAACGTGAAATTCATCAGCAGGCCTATTAAGTCGCAGCTCTAGACGTGGGGGGGGGGGTGCGGGGGGGGGGGGTGATCGATGCGCGGTGAGCGGGAGTGGTTTAGCAGCGGCAGGTCATTAACTGAACTCTTTAAATAAGAGAGAGGGGGGAGCAGTCGTTCCGCTTCGGGGCAGCAGCCCGTCCTAAATAACCTTCGTGGCGGTTGTGGTGGTGGTCTCGGGTGGTGGTGGCGGTGGTGGTGGTGGTGGCGGCGGCAGCAGTGGTGGTGGCGGTGTTGGTGGTGGAGGTGGTGGGGGTGGTGGTGGTGGCGGTGTTGGTGTTGGTGGTGGCGGTGGTGGTGGTGACGGCGGCAGCAGTGGTGGTGGCGGTGTTGGTGGTGGAGGTGGTGGCGGCGGTGTTGGTGGCGGTGTTGGTGTTGGTGGTGGCGGTGGTGGTGGTGGCGGTGGCGGCGGTGTTGGTGGTGGCGGTGGTGGTGTTGGTGTTGGTGGTGTTGGTGGTGGCGGTGGTGGCGGTGGTGGCGGTGTTGGTGGTGGCGGTGTTGGTGGCGGTGTTGGTGTTGGTGGCGGCGGTGTTGGTGGTGGCGGTGGTGGCGGTGGTGGTGGCGGCGGTGTTGGTGGTGGCGGTGGTGGTGGTGGCGGTGGTGGCGGTGGTGGTGGCGGCGGTGTTGGTGTTGGTGGCGGCGGTGTTGGTGTTGGTGGTGGCGGTGGTGGCGGTGGTGGTGGCGGCGGTGTTGGTGTTGGTGGCGGCGGTGGTGGTGGTGGCGGTGGCGGCGGTGTTGGTGTTGGTGGCGGCGGTGGCGGTGGCGGCGGTGGCGGTGGCGTTGGTGGCGGCGGTGGTGGCGGTGGTGGTGGTGGCGGTGGTGGCGGCGGTGTTGGTGGTGGTGGTGGCGGTGGTGGCGGTGGTGGTGGCGGCGGTGTTGGTGTTGGTGGCGGCGGTGTTGGTGGTGGCGGTGGTGGCGGTGGTGGTGGCGGTGGTGGCGGCGGTGTTGGTGTTGGTGGCGGCGGCGGTGGTGGTGGCGGTGGCGGCGGTGTTGGTGTTGGTGGTGGTGGTGGCGGTGGCGGCGGTGTTGGTGGCGGTGGCGGTGGTGGTGGTGGCGGTGGCGGCGGTGTTGGTGGTGGTGGCGGTGGTGGTGGTGGCGGTGGCGTTGGTGGCGGTGGCGGTGGTGGTGGTGGCGGTGGCGGTGGTGTTGGTGGTGGTGGTGGTGGTAGCGCGGTGTTGGTGTTGGTGGTGGCGGCCGTGTCGCCGGCCCCGTCGGCACAACCACCTCGTCTCTCCAACTGCCCCACCGCACGCACAACCCTCGCCATTCATCCTGGGTGGGATCAGCACCTTGTAGCCAGACAGCTCCAACACCCCCCCCCGACCCAGACCCCCCCCCCCCCCCCCCCCCGTTCACGCTGGTGCAGAGGGCTTCTCAGAGAAAGTTAGAGAGCAGAGGTCGCAAACGGGTTTTGATTCCTTACCCGTACCCGGCCGTACCCGTACCCTACCCATAACCCGGCCGCACCAGGGTCGCAAACAGGTACCCGTACCCGGCCGTACCCGTACCCTACCCATAACCCGGCCGCACCAGGGTCGCAAACAGGTACGGGTATCGGGTACCTGATTGCGACCTCTGGGATGAAGCCATGTTGCAGGCGCGGGTGGGTTGATTCTAGGAACTTGAATTGTGAGAAGAGACAAGACGTTGGGAAATGAGTGACAAACGGTGACTCACCAGTGACTCACGGTCTACCCGTACCCGTACCCGGCCGCACCAGGGTCGCAAACAGGTACCCGGCTGGGTACGGGTAGCCGGGTATCGGGTAGGGTACGGGTATCGGGTACCCGGTTGCGACCTCTGTTAGAGAGCGAGCGAGAGAGCGAGAGATCGAGCGAGACAGAGCACGAGAGATCGAATGAGAGGGCGAGAGAGAGAGAGAGCGAGCGAGCGAGCGACGAGCTGCTACTACACGGTGTGTTTACGAGGTGGCCCTGGGGGTTTTGTCGATATCCTCGTCTGGTGGTTAAGACGCCTGGCCGAGTTCAATCGGCGTTGCGGGGCTGCTGCTGCTGCTGTTGCCACTTTGGCTCAGCTAGCAAAGTCGATAGCCCCATTGATTGACCGACTGTCTGACGAAAATGTGCGCCCACCACCACCACCACCACCAACCACGCTGGTGCCTGCGAGCCAGTTGCTCAGCATTCTGTCCAGGGACTTTGCCTGTCCGCAATGTTTTTTGTTGTTGTTGTTTTTAACAACATAACAAAAACGATTTAAAGCTTTCGTGACTGCAGGGATTCATCTTCTTGGTTCTTTCGGTAAAGTCACGTAGAATGGAAAATAATAAAATAATGAAAATAAAACACAATAAAATACAATAGTGATGGCGATGATGATGATGATGATGGCGATGATGATGATGGCGATAATGATCACAATGGCGATGATGACCATGGCGATGATGATGATGGTGGTGGTATTTGTCACCAAGGCTGCGGTATAAAATTATCGAACGCCGAACGAACGGGAGACGTCGACGATGGGTGACCGGCTGGCTGCATTTTCGTCTTCAGCATTTTTATTGAATTCAATTTGTTCTTGGCTGGGTTTCGTTTCGGCAACGCGGGACAGCCGTCTGTGAGATCCCACAGCCGTCACTCGGCGTGGACGGCGAGGTGGGCTAGGAGATGTTAACTACCTCGCTCGATATACAGGAGGTTCGTGGGTTCCATTACGACAATTGACGATGCCCGGTTGAAAAATTTGAGTTTGCGTGTGTCTCTCTCTCTCTCATCATCATCAGCATCACGGTGGTGAGATGTTAACTACCTCGCGTGGCATGCAGGAAGTTGTGGGTTCGATCCCGACCGTGACGATGCCTGCTGTATATTTGGAGTTTGCGTGTCTCTCTCTCATCATCATCATCACGGTGGCTAGGAGATGTTAACTACCTCGCCTGGTATGCAGGAGGTCGTGGGTTCGATCCTGACCCTGACGATGCCTGCTGCTGTATATTTGGAGTTTGCGTGTTTCTCTCTCTCTCATCATCATCACGGTGGCTAGGAGATGTTAACTACCTCGCCTGGTGTACAGGAGGTCGTGGGTTCGATCCCGACCCTGACGATGCCTGCTGTATATTTGGAGTTTGCGTGTCTCTCTCATCATCATCATCATCATCACGGTGGCTATGAGATGTTAACTACCTCGCCTGGTGTACAGGAGGTCGTGGGTTCGATCCCGATCCTGACGACGCCTGCTGCTGTATATTTGGAGTCTGCGTGTCTCTCTCATCATCATCATCATCACGGTGGTAAGATGTTAACTACCTCGCCTGGTATACAGGAGGTCGTGGGTTCGATCCCGAACTTGACGATGCCTGCTGCTGTATATTTGAAGTTTGCGTGTCTCTCTCTCATCATCATCATGGTGTGGCTATGAGATGTTAACTACCACGCCTGGTATGCAGGAGGTCGTGGGTTCGATCCCAACCCTGACGATGCCTGCTGCATATCTGGAGTTTGCGTGTCTCTCTCTCATCATCATCATGGTGTGGCTAGGAGATGTTAACTTCCTCGCCTGGTGTACAGGAGGTCGTGGGTTCGCTCCCGACCCTGACGATGCCTGCTGTTGTATATTTGGAGTTTGCGTGTCTCTCTCATCATCATCATCATCACGGTGGCTATGAGATGTTAACTACCTCGCCTGGTGTACAGGAGGTCGTGGGTTCGATCCCGACCCTGACGATGCCTGCTGCTGTATATTTGGAGTTTGCGTGTCTCTCTCTCTCCCGGTGATCGTGGGGATTTTTCTCCGGGTCTTCCGGTTTTCCCTCCACATTTAGAATCAACTCAGAGAGAGAGAGAGAGAGGGCGACTCAGAGAGAGGACGACTCAGAGAGAGGACGACTCAGAGAGAGAGAGAGGACGACTCAGATGCGCCACGAGGAGATACCATAGATGAGCGTGGAGTCATCACCTCCACCACCACCTCCACCACCACCACCTCCTCCACCACCGCTATCACTACCACCGCCACCACCACCACCACCGCTGTCACTATCACTACCACCATCACCTCCTCCACCACCTCCACCACCGCTATCACTATCACCACCACCACCTCCACCACCGCTATCACTATCACTACCACCACCACCACCTCCACCACCTCCACCACCACCTCCTCCACCACCTCGTCCACCACCGCTATCACTACCACCGCCACCTCCACCACCTCCACCACCGCTATCACCACCACCACCACCGCCACCACCGCCACCACCGCCACCACCACTGCTATCACTATCACCGCCACTACCACCACCACCGCTATCACTATCACCACCACCACCACCACCTCCTCCACCACCGCCACCACCTCCACTTCCACCACCGCTATCACTATCACCACCACCACCACCAGCACCATCACCGCTGCGTGTGGGTGGGACACTCAAATCGTGTCTTAGGCCCCTAATCCCGACGCCTCGGGTGCTGCTGGCAGAGCCACACACGAGAGAAAGATTAGCGCCTTACCGAGCAAGCTGCTGCCCATCAGGCAGCGAGTGGGCCCTCTCTGTCCACGAGTGTGAAAGAAACAAGTATAATCCGTAAAAACAAAGTTTTTCACTCTAAATCCTTTATATGCGTGGCGGCTAGAGTCCTCTCGTCCTCTGGCTTGAGATGGCTGCCACCTATGGGTCAGATGATTGCATGCCACCATTAAGCAATTGGTCATTAAATATAAATTTTTTGTCGTAAAAAGTGTAAAATTTTTGATTTTTTTTTCACGAACATTAATTGTCACGCACAACGAGTCTGTGTGGAAAATGTCAGCTCGATTGGATCACGGGAAGTGGGTTAAAAAACGACCGAAAGATTTGCACGGTCCTAAGCAAGCAAGCAAGCACGCAAGCAAGCACGCGAACTTAATATAAAGGTAAAGTCACGTAGAAAGTAAAATAAAATAAAAACAAAAATCACGACGTTTCGGAGGCAACACAAGTCTCCGTCATCAGGTGGGACCGTCACAGCCAGATTAGCTGTATCAAGTGAGGCAATGATTCAAGATGTAATCCCTTAAAAGCGAGTTGAGGGGGGAGGGAGAGGGAGGGGGGAGCTCATCAGACTATGGTAGCCAATGAAAGGAACGTATCGGGAGGGAGGGGGGGCGAGGCCAAAAGGGTGGGCGATGGACGTGGAAGCGCTTGTGCGCAAGCGGCCAATTACTGCACACGCCAACACAATGGAGCGATTGTGCGCAAGCGACCAGCCACTGCACCCGCCAACACAATGGGCAGAGAGGAGGAGGGGAGGTCTAATACACATGATAGACAAAAGAACGAAAATGATGATGGGTACAAACTTAGGGGGAGCTCATCAGACTATGGTAGCCAATGAATGGAACGTATCGGGAGGGAGGGGGGGGGGCGGGGGGGGGGCGGGGGGGCGGGGGGGGCGAGGCCAAAAGGGTGGGGGACGGACGTGGAAGCGCTTGTGCGCAAGCGGCCAATTACTGCACACGCCAACACAATGGAGAGAGAGGGGGAGGGGGGGTCTGATACACATGATAGACAAAAGAACGAAAATGCCCATGTTTATACCAATGCTGGCTGAACAATGAAGAGAGTACTGTTAAAATAACTGGGGATGTTAACACTCGGTAAAGTACAGTAAAATAGTGCCTGTCAGATAAGATGGTCCAAAAAAATTTGTGATTAAGTCTTTTTTGCGTGGTTGATAACATCTTTCCAATGATTACTGAGTTTGTACCCATCATCACGGTTGAAATTATGTCTGTGTTTGTATATTTGTATGGCTTCGTGTACAAACCTTTGATGGTAGCCGGGAGGTTTGCAGAGAACCTTGGTCTCGGAAAAGACAATTTCATGAGAGCCCACCGAGTTGTAGCAATGATCGGCCACGGCAGAAGAATCAGTTCTGCCGTGTTTCAGATCTGACTTGTGCTCGCGGACACGATCAGAAACATGACGTTTCGTTTCTCCAATGTAGCAATCACCACAAATGCAACTCAATTTGTAGACTCCAGGATACTGTAAGTCAGGAACGACATCCTTCACGGATGGAATCAGATCACGGATTTTATGCACTGTACTGAATCGGACTTGGATCTTATGTTTGTTTAGAATTTTGGAGATCTTTTTGGTCACGCCAGCTATGTATGGTAACGTGATGGTTTTGGTCGGAGTTTCATGTGGCTGTTTCTGTGTGGTGGGAGAGACAGCTTGGCGGATAGTACGGTCAGAGTATCCGTTCATCCTGAGGGCCCGATGTACATGTCTTAATTCACCGGTCAGGTGGTGTTTGTCAGAAATGCCATGTGCTCTGTGGTATAGCGTTTTGATGAGAGAGTTCTTTTGGGATGGGTGGTGGTGGGAATCCGGTTTCAAGTAGGAGTCTGTGTGGGTGGCTTTTCTGTAGACAGAATGTCCCAAGGAACCGTCAGGACTCCTCTCAAACAGAATATCCAAGAATGGTAGTTTACCGTCTTTCTCCACTTCCATGGTGAATCTGATGGATGGGTGTCTAGAATTGATGTGGTCCAAGAAGTGGTTCAATGCTGGGAGGCCATGTGGCCAGATGACGAAAGTGTCATCCACATATCTCTTCCACAGGGAAGGACGCAGGGTGGATGTCTGGATGGCGTCTGATTCAAACTTTTCCATGAATATGTTGGCTATAACTGGTGACAAAGGGGAGCCCATAGGGGTACCCTCATTCTGTTTGTAGAAGGTGCCATTCCAGGTAAAATAGGTGTTGGTGAGGCAATGCCTAACCAGCGCAGGTACATCAGAATTCAATCCATGTTGGACTAAGTCCTCAATTATTGTTAGGGTGTCCGGTACTGGGACTTTGGTAAACAAAGATACTACATCAAAGCTGACGAGGATGTCATCAGGAGATAGTACCATGTCCTTAACCATAGAGACTAATTGGGTTGAGTTGAGTACTGCTGAAGAGGTCTTGCCTGTGAAAGGGAGCAGAGTATCTGATAGAAAACGGGCTAGTTTGTACGTAGGAGAGTTTATCGTCGACACGATGGGTCGTAGCGGGGTGCCTTCCTTATGGATTTTGGGAAGACCATAGAGTCTGGGAGGTCTTGCCGCCGATGGTTTTAAAGAGGGACGTTTGCTTGGTTCGATTAGGGAAGTCGAACTCGTGATGATACTGTTGGTTTTCCTCGTTAGGCTTTTAGTGGGATCGTTTTTAATTTTGGAGTAACTCCCATCATTAAGAAGGTCCAGGATTTTGTTGTTGTATGAATCTTTATCCATGATGACCGTGGCATTGCCATTGTCTGCCGAGAGGATGACTATATCATCTCTCTTTTTTAGGTCCGCGAGTTCAGAGCGTTCGTTTTTGCATTTCTGACAAACACCACCTGACCGGTGAATTAAGACATGTACATCGGGCCCTCAGGATGAACGGATACTCTGACCATACTATCCGCCAAGCTGTCTCTCCCACCACACAGAAACAGCCACATGAAACTCCGACCAAAACCATCACGTTACCATACATAGCTGGCGTGACCAAAAAGATCTCCAAAATTCTAAACAAACATAAGATCCAAGTCCGATTCAGTACAGTGCATAAAATCCGTGATCTGATTCCATCCGTGAAGGATGTCGTTCCTGACTTACAGTATCCTGGAGTCTACAAATTGAGTTGCATTTGTGGTGATTGCTACATTGGAGAAACGAAACGTCATATTTCTGATCGTGTCCGCGAGCACAAGTCAGATCTGAAACACGGCAGAACTGATTCTTCTGCCGTGGCCGATCATTGCTACAACTCGGTGGGCTCTCATGAAATTGTCTTTTCCGAGACCAAGGTTCTCTGCAAACCTCCCGGCTACCATCAAAGGTTTGTACACGAAGCCATACAAATATACAAACACAGACATAATTTCAACCGTGATGATGGGTACAAACTCAGTAATCATTGGAAAGATGTTATCAACCACGCAAAAAAGACTTAATCACAAATTTTTTTGGACCATCTTATCTGACAGGCACTATTTTACTGTACTTTACCGAGTGTTAACATCCCCAGTTATTTTAACAGTACTCTCTTCATTGTTCAGCCAGCATTGGTATAAACATGGGCATTTTCGTTCTTTTGTCTATCATGTGTATCAGACCCCCCCTCCCCCTCTCTCTCCATTGTGTTGGCGTGTGCAGTAATTGGCCGCTTGCGCACAAGCGCTTCCACGTCCGTCCCCCACCCTTTTGGCCTCGCCCCCCCCCCGCCCCCCCCCGCCCCCCCCCCGCCCCCCCCCTCCCTCCCGATACGTTCCATTCATTGGCTACCATAGTCTGATGAGCTCCCCCTAAGTTTGTACCCATCATCATTTTCGTTCTTTTGTCTATCATGTGTATTAGACCTCCCCTCCTCCTCTCTGCCCATTGTGTTGGCGGGTGCAGTGGCTGGTCGCTTGCGCACAATCGCTCCATTGTGTTGGCGTGTGCAGTAATTGGCCGCTTGCGCACAAGCGCTTCCACGTCCATCGCCCACCCTTTTGGCCTCGCCCCCCCTCCCTCCCGATACGTTCCTTTCATTGGCTACCATAGTCTGATGAGCTCCCCCCTCCCTCTCCCTCCCCCCTCAACTCGCTTTTAAGGGATTACATCTTGAATCATTGCCTCACTTGATACAGCTAATCTGACTGTGACGGTCCCACCTGATGACGGAGACTTGTGTTGCCTCCGAAACGTCGTGATTTTTGTTTTTATTTTATTTTACTTTCTACGTGACTTCACCGAAAAAACCTAAGAAGATGATTCCTTGCAGTCACGAAAGCTTCAAATCTAGAATTAATATAAAGGATTTAAAAACACATTTTGAGTTAATTATTTTATATATTTTTTTACATTTATATGTAGCGAGCGAATTAGCGAGATGAAGATGCGCGCTTTCTTTCTCTCTGTGTGTGTAACAACGCAAACTATTTGGTTCTTTCGGGAAAGTCACTTAGGTAGAACGAATAATAGATCACGAACGTCGCTTCTTCGCCTGAAGGCGGTTGCTTGTGTTGCGATCGAAACGTCGTGATGTATTTTATTTCATTCTTCTACCCACGTGGACTTGTACCGACAGAACCAAAGAGCGCGGATTCCTGCAGTCACGAAAGCTTCGAATCGAGATTGTGACCAACGCAGGTTTAGATGACGGTGACAATCAAGCAAAACAACTTTCGGGCGGATTTAAACGGCAGGGCGCGCAGTGGCTAAAGGATTGAGGGGGGTCAGGTCAGTGGCCGTGACAGAGAGGGACACGTTGGGGTGGTGGGGGTCACAGAAGGGTCTCTGGGGGAGGGATGGGACAGAGTGGAGTGGGGGAGAGAGGTCAGAGGAAGAGGAATGGGCGACGTAGACAAGGTGGGGATGATTGACACTATGAGACATCTCCTTTACCAGTGGCAAAATATAGTAGTAGGTTTTTACCCTTTAAACTGGTACAAAACTGAGACCTTTATACAAGGCATCATGTTTGCAATAACCGCAACACAAGCAGTCAAAATGCAAACAAAAAGAAACAACTCTGATGATGATAATGGTATGCACTGTCCTAGAAGTTGATTGGTCCACACCCGAGACAGCTTATAGTGTAGTGTATAGTGTAGTGTATAGTGTAGTGTATAGTGTAGTGTGTAGTGTAGTGTATAGTAGTGTATAATGTAGTGTATAGCAGAGGTGGGACAAAGTCATTGTTATGCAAGTCCAAGTCGAGTCGCAAGTCATAAAATTCGTGACTCGAGTCTGACTCGAGTCCAAGTCACATGACTCGAGTCCACATCTCATAGGTGGGACAAAGTCATTGTTATGCAAGTCCAAGTCGAGTCGCAAGTCATCAAATTCATGACTCGAGTCTGACTCGAGTCCAAGTCACATGACTCGAGTCCACACCTCTGGTGTATAGTGTAGTGTATAGTGTAGTTTACTAGTACAGCACTAGTGTATAGTGTAGTGTATGGTGTAGTGTATAGTGTAGAATACTAGTACAGCACTAGTGTGTAGTGTAGTGTATAGTGTAGTGGATAGTGTAGTATACTAATACAGCACTAGTGCATAGTGTAGTGTATAGTGTAGTGTATAGTGTAGTGGATAGTGTAGTATACTAGTACAGCACTAGTGTATAGTGTAGTGTATAGTGTAGTGGATAGTGTAGTGTATAGTGTAGTGGATAGTGTAGTGTATAGTGTAGTGTATAGTGTAGTGGATAGTGTAGTGTATAGTGTAGTGGATAGTGTAGTGTATAGTGTAGTGTATAGTGTAGTGTGTAGTGTAGTGTATAGTGCAGTGTGTAGTGTAGTGTATAGTGTAGTGGATAGTGTAGTATACTAGTACAGCACTAGTGTGTAGTGTAGTGTATAGTGTAGTGTATAGTGTAGTGGATAGTGTAGTATACTAGTACAGCACTAGTGCATAGTGTAGTGCATAGTGTAGTGTGTAGTGGATAGTGTAGTATACTAGTACAGCACTAGTGTATAGTGTAGTGTATAGTAGTATAGTGTAGTGTATAGTGTAGTGTAGTAGTGTATAGTGTAGTGTATAGTGTAGTGTAGTGTATAGTGTAGTGTAGTAGTGTATAGTGTAGTGTATAGTGTAGTGTATAGTGTAGTGTATAGTGTAGTGTATAGTGCAGTGTACTTGTACAGCACATCGGTTGTGTGTTGGAGAGCCAAGCCACAACATTTACAATCTGAGTAACGAAGTTTCGCCAGCAATCACAACCAGCTTCATCAGGCGACAGCCAGAGCAGTCCACCTGTTTCGTTCCTCATAGAGAGGCGTAGATGTGGTGACCACGCTTCTGCGCTCTTGCACAAAGTGTGGGGGGGAATGGATTAATGAGTCAACGTACATCGTGCATGAGCATTATGCGAGCACGTTCATCGTGTCCTTCCTGTCCATTGTGTATATTAAATTAGCCGTACCAACGGTAATCCCTACTGAAGTATGGTGGCCTGTATAGGCACGCATTGAAACAACGAATTATCTTTTCGTTTTCTTCCACGCAGCACTAAGTCGGTAGCTATCCGAACGGTTAAAATAATTTGTGTTTCTTCAATTTCGATAGATGCTCTAATTAGTCTTGGCCAGCAGTAGCTAGTTTTGCACAGAACTTCAACATAATCAAAATAAATTGAGTGTACTTATTGGTACGCGTGTTCTGCTGCTGCTGCTGCTCATGCTGAAAGTTGTGTTTGGGAGTATTTAATATTAATTTGATGTTCTTTTAGTCTCGTTCTGATCATTTGTCCTGTTTACCCAACATAACATTTGCCACGAGTGTAGTTAATCCTGTACACACCTTCTGTTGACAGCTTTGGTAATACATCTTTTTAATACTAGAAATTTAAATTCTGTATTTTATGTACCGTGCCAAATCTAACTCGGATGTTTTGTTTTTTCCAAACATCTGGCTAGTTGATAATTGGTTCTTTACCCTTCTATCTGGCAACAAAACTGACACCTTTTTACAAGGAGTCATGTTTGCATAGACCGCAATACCTGCAGTCATAATGCAAACAAAAGAACATAACTCTGATAATGTATGCACTGTCCTTGAAGTTGATTGGTCCACACCCGAGACAGCTTTCCTTAGAGCCTAGTCTCACGTGGTGTTGGACCAGATGACGCCAAAAGGCGCACAACTCAAAGACAACGCACCATCAGAGTATGAGAGCTCGGGGCAAGCATCTACACATTGTCAGAGTTATGTTCTTTTGTTTGCATTATGACTGCAGGTATTGCGGTCTATGCAAACATGACTCCTTGTAAAAAGGTGTCAGTTTTGTTGCCAGATAGAAGGGTAAAGAACCAATTATCATATTTTTACTGGCAAATGAGGTTCCCATAATCTGGCTAGTTTATCAGTTGCTCCCACAATGTACGGTATTTTGATCGTTTTAATTACTTGTGCAGTTTCAATGCTCGTGTTATTTGATTTGGTTTTGACATTCAATGCTCTGTTGATGTGTGCACCATTGTAACCGTTAATTTGCAGCGCTTCCTTAACGTGTTCAATTTCACTTCTCAGACTGTCACCGTCTGACACTTTCTTAGCTCGATGATTGAGCGTGTTGATAAGAGCAGATTTCTGTGCGCAGTGATATTGTGACTGCATTCAGATAGGCGTCAGTATGCGTTTTATTTCTTTCTATGGGAAGTGTTGAGTCTTTGGGCAGTGTTGAGTCTATGTTGAGTCTATGGGCAGTGTTGAGTCTATGGTGCAGTGCTGAGTCTATGGGCAGTGTTGAGTCTATGGGCAGTGTTGAGTCTATGGTGCAGTGTTGAGTCTATGGTGCAGTGTTGAGTCTATGGGCAGTGTTGAGTCTATGGTGCAGTGTTGAGTCTATGGTGCAGTGCTGAGTCTATGGGCAGTGTTGAGTCTATGGGCAGTGTTGAGTCTATGGTGCAGTGTTGAGTCTATGGTGCAGTGTTGAGTCTATGGTGCAGTGTTGAGTCTATGGGCAGTGTTGAGTCTATGGTGCAGTGTTGAGTCTATGGGCAGTGTTGAGTCTTTGGGCAGTGTTGAGTCTATGGTGCAGTGTTGAGTCTATGGTGCAGTGTTGAGTCTATGGGCAGTGTTGAGTCTATGGTGCAGTGTTGAGTCTATGGGCAGTGTTGAGTCTATGGGCAGTGTTGAGTCTATGGTGCAGTGTTGAGTCTATGGTGCAGTGTTGAGTCTATGGTGCAGTGTTGAGTCTATGGGCAGTGTTGAGTCTATGGGCAGTGTTGAGTCTATGGGCAGTGTTGAGTCTATGGGCAGTGTTGAGTCTATGGGCAGTGTTGAGTTTATGGTGCAGTGTTGAGTCTATGGGCAGTGTTGAGTCTATGGGCAGTGTTGAGTCTATGGTGCAGTGTTGAGTCTATGGTGCAGTGTTGAGTCTATGGGCAGTGTTGAGTCTATGGTGCAGTGTTGAGTCTATGGGGCAGTGTTGAGTCTATGGGCAGTGTTGAGTCTATGGTGCAGTGTTGAGTCTATGGGCAGTGTTGTGCCTATTGGGCAGTGTTGAGTCAATGGGCAGTGCTGAGTCTATGGTGCAGTGTTGAGTTTATGGGCAGTGTTGAGTCTATGGTGTAGTGTTGAGTCTATGGGCAGTGTTGAGTCTATGGGCAGTGCTGAGTCTATGGTGCAGTGTTGAGTCTATGGGCAGTGTTGAGTCTATGGTGCAGTGTTGAGTCAATGGGCAGTGTTGAGTCTATGAGCAGTGTTGAGTCTATGGGCAGTGTTGAGTCTATGGTGCAATGTTGAGTCTATGGGCAGTGTTGAGTCTATGGTGCAGTGTTGAGTCTATGGGCAGTGTTGAGTCTATGGGCAGTGTTGAGTCTATGAGCAGTGTTGAGTCTATGGGCAGTGTTGAGTCTATGGTGCAATGTTGAGTCTATGGGCAGTGTTGAGTCTATGGTGCAATGTTGAGTCTATGGGCAGTGTTGAGTCTATGGTGCAGTGTTGAGTCTATGGGCAGTGTTGAGTCTATGGTGCAGTGTTGAGTCTATGGTGCAGTGTTGAGTCTATGGTGCAGTGTTGAGTCTATGGTGCAGTGTTGAGTCTATGGGCAGTGTTGAGTCTATGGTGCAGTGTTGAGTCTATGGTGCAGTGTTGAGTCTATGGGCAGTGTTGATTTCATGGTGCAGTGTTGAGTCTATGGTGCAGTGTTGAGTCTATGGTGCAGTGTTGAGTCTATGGTGCAGTGGTGAGCATATGGTGCAGTGTTGAGTCTATGGTGCAGTGTTGAGTTTATGGACAGTTGTGTATCTACAAATAGAATGCGTTACTGGGGAGACAAAGGCGGCCGGGCGTGCCGCTGGCCATCCACCCCTTCGTGTGCAGTCCCGGCCTTCATAGGTACTAGTCACTAACAGCACTTGCCCCCAGCAGCTTGTTGAAGGCTGCACGGGGAAGTATTTTTGCCTTTGTCCAGAGGTCTAGTGCTCCCTCTAGTGGAGGACCATCGGCAGTGACGTGCTACTCACTCACGACACTGGCCCCCCACAGTCTCACGAACGCCACTTGCACCCAACAAACTGTTCATGGCTCTGATGCCAACGCACTAACGCCACTTGCACCCAACAATCTGTTCATGGCTCTGATGCCAACTCACTAACGCCACTTGCACCCAACAATCTGTTCATGGCTCTGATGCCAACGCACTAACGCCACTTGCACTCAACAATCTGTTCATGCCTCTGATGCCAACTCACTAACGCCACTTGCACCCAACAATCTGTTCATGGCTCTGATGCCAACGCACTAACGCCACTTGCACCCAACAATCTGTTCATGGCTCTGATGCCAACTCACTAACGCCACTTGCACCCAACAATCTGTTCATGGCTCTGATGCCAACGCACTAACGCCACTTGCACCCAACAATCTGTTCATGGCTCTGATGCCAACGCACTAACGCCACTTGCACCCAACAATCTGTTCATGGCTCTGATGCCAACTCACTAACGCCACTTGCACCCAACAATCTGTTCATGGCTCTGATGCCAACGCACTAACGCCACTTGCACCCAACAATCTGTTCATGGCTCTGATGCCAACTCACTAACGCCACTTGCACCCAACAATCTGTTCATGGCTCTGATGCCAACGCACTAACGCCACTTGCACCCAACAATCTGTTCATGCCTCTGATGCCAACTCACTAACGCCACTTGCACCCAACAATCTGTTCATGCCTCTGATGCCAACTCACTGACGCCACTTGCACCCAACAATCTGTTCATGGCTCTGATGCCAACGCACTAACGCCACTTGCACCCAACAATCTGTTCATGGCTCTGATGCCAACTCACTGACGCCACTTGCACCCAACAATCTGTTCATGCCTCTGATGCCAACGCACTAACGCCACTCGCACCCAACAATCTGTTCATGCCTCTGATGCCAACTCACTGACGCCACTTGCACCCAACAATCTGTTCATGGCTCTGATGCCAACTCACTAACGCCACTTGCACCCAACAATCTGTTCATGGCTCTGATGCCAACTCACGAACGCCACTTGCACCCAACAATCTGTTCATGGCTCTGATGCCAACGCACTAACGCCACTTGCACCCAACAATCTGTTCATGGCTCTGATGCCAACTCACTAACGCCACTTGCACCCAACAATCTGTTCATGGCTCTGATGCCAACTCACTAACGCCACTTGCACCCAACAATCTGTTCATGCCTCTGATGCCAACTCACTAACGCCACTTGCACCCAACAATCTGTTCATGGCTCTGATGCCAACTCACGAACGCCACTTGCACCCAACAATCTGTTCATGGCTCTGATGCCAACTCAGTAACGCCACTTGCACCCAACAATCTGTTCATGGCTCTGATGCCAACTCACTGACGCCACTTGCACCCAACAATCTGTTCATGCCTCTGATGCCAACTCAGTAACGCCACTTGCACCCAACAATCTGTTCATGCCTCTGATGCCAACTCAGTAACGCCACTTGCACCCAACAATCTGTTCATGGCTCTGATGCCAACTCAGTAACGCCACTTGCACCCAACAATCTGTTCATGGCTCTGATGCCAACTCACTGACGCCACTTGCACCCAACAATCTGTTCATGCCTCTGATGCCAACTCAGTAACGCCACTTGCACCCAACAATCTGTTCATGCCTCTGATGCCAACTCACTAACGCCACTTGCACCCAACAATCTGTTCATGGCTCTGATGCCAACTCAGTAACGCCACTTGCACCCAACAATCTGTTCATGGCTCTGATGCCAACTCACTGACGCCACTTGCACCCAACAATCTGTTCATGCCTCTGATGCCAACTCACTAACGCCACTTGCACCCAACAATCTGTTCATGCCTCTGATGCCAACTCACTGACGCCACTTGCACCCAACAATCTGTTCATGCCTCTGATGCCAACTCACTAACGCCACTTGCACCCAACAATCTGTCCATGGCTCTGATGCCAACTCAGTAACGCCACTTGCACCCAACAATCTGTTCATGCCTCTGATGCCAACTCAGTAACGCCACTTGCACCCAACAATCTGTTCATGCCTCTGATGCCAACTCACGAACGCCACTTGCACCCAACAATCTGTCCATGGCTCTGATGCCAACTCACTAACGCCACTTGCACCCAACAATCTGTTCATGCCTCTGATGCCAACTCACTAACGCCACTTGCACCCAACAATCTGTTCATGGCTCTGATGCCAACTCACTGACGCCACTTGCACCCAACAATCTGTTCATGGCTCTGATGCCAACTCACTGACGCCACTTGCACCCAACAATCTGTTCATGCCTCTGATGCCAACTCACTAACGCCACTTGCACCCAACAATCTGTTCATGCCTCTGATGCCAACTCACTAACGCCACTTGCACCCAACAATCTGTTCATGCCTCTGATGCCAACGCACTAACGCCACTTGCACCCAACAATCTGTTCATGCCTCTGATGCCAACTCACTAACGCCACTTGCACCCAACAATCTGTTCATGGCTCTGATGCCAACGCACTAACGCCACTTGCACCCAACAATCTGTTCATGGCTCTGATGCCAACTCACTAACGCCACTTGCACCCAACAATCTGTTCATGGCTCTGATGCCAACTCACTAACGCCACTTGCACCCAACAAACTGTTCATGGCTCTGATGCCAACTCACGAACGCCACTTGCACCCAACAAACTGTTCATGGCTCTGATGCCAACTCACTAACGCCACTTGCACCCAACAATCTGTTCATGGCTCTGATGCCAACTCACTGACGCCACTTGCACCCAACAATCTGTTCATGGCTCTGATGCCAACTCACTGACGCCACTTGCACCCAACAATCTGTTCATGGCTCTGATGCCAACTCACTGACGCCACTTGCACCCAACAATCTGTTCATGGCTCTGATGCCAACTCACTGACGCCACTTGCACCCAACAATCTGTTCATGCCTCTGATGCCAACGCACTAACGCCACTTGCACCCAACAATCTGTTCATGCCTCTGATGCCAACTCACTAACGCCACTTGCACCCAACAATCTGTTCATGGCTCTGATGCCAACGCACTAACGCCACTTGCACCCAACAATCTGTTCATGGCTCTGATGCCAACTCACTAACGCCACTTGCACCCAACAATCTGTTCATGGCTCTGATGCCAACCCACTAACGCCACTTGCACCCAACAATCTGTTCATGGCTCTGATGCCAACTCACGAACGCCACTTGCACCCAACAATCTGTTCATGGCTCTGATGCCAACGCACTAACGCCACTTGCACCCAACAATCTGTTCATGGCTCTGATGCCAACGCACTAACGCCACTTGCACCCAACAATCTGTTCATGGCTCTGATGCCAACTCACTAACGCCACTTGCACCCAACAATCTGTTCATGCCTCTGATGCCAACTCACGAACATCACTTGCACCCAACAATCTGTTCATGGCTCTGATGCCAACGCACTAACGCCACTTGCACCCAACAAACTGTTCATGGCTCTGATGCCAACTCACGAACGCCACTTGCACCCAACAATCTGTTCATGGCTCTGATGCCAACGCACTAACGCCACTTGCACCCAACAAACTGTTCATGCCTCTGATGCCAACTCACGAACGCCACTTGCACCCAACAATCTGTTCATGGCTCTGATGCCAACTCACGAACGCCACTTGCACCCAACAATCTGTTCATGGCTCTGATGCCAACGCACTAACGCCACTTGCACCCAACAAACTGTTCATGCCTCTGATGCCAACTCACGAACGCCACTTGCACCCAACAATCTGTTCATGGCTCTGATGCCAACTCACGAACGCCACTTGCACCCAACAATCTGTTCATGGCTCTGATGCCAACGCACGAACGCCACTTGCACCCAACAAACTGTTCATGCCTCTGATGCCAACTCACGAACGCCACTTGCACCCAACAATCTGTTCATGGCTCTGATGCCAACGCACGAACGCCACTTGCACCCAACAAACTGTTCATGCCTCTGATGCCAACGCACGAACGCCACTTGCACCCAACAATCTGTTCATGCCTCTGATGCCAACTCACGAACGCCACTTGCACCCAACAATCTGTTCATGGCTCTGATGCCAACGCACTAACGCCACTTGCACCCAACAAACTGTTCATGGCTCTGATGCCAACTCACGAACGCCACTTGCACCCAACAATCTGTTCATGGCTCTGATGCCAACGCACTAACGCCACTTGCACCCAACAAACTGTTCATGCCTCTGATGCCAACTCACGAACGCCACTTGCACCCAACAATCTGTTCATGGCTCTGATGCCAACGCACTAACGCCACTTGCACCCAACAGACTGTTCATGCCTCTGATGCCAACTCACGAACGCCACTTGCACCCAACAATCTGTTCATGCCTCTGATGCCAACTCACTGACGCCACTTGCACCCAACAATCTGTTCATGCCTCTGATGCCAACTCACTAACGCCACTTGCACCCAACAATCTGTTCATGCCTCTGATGCCAACTCACGAACGCCACTTGCACCCAACAATCTGTTCATGCCTCTGATGCCAACTCACTGACGCCACTTGCACCCAACAATCTGTTCATGCCTCTGATGCCAACGCACTAACGCCACTTGCACCCAACAAACTGTTCATGGCTCTGATGCCAACGCACTAACGCCACTTGCACCCAACAATCTGTTCATGGCTCTGATGCCAACGCACTAACGCCACTTGCACCCAACAATCTGTTCATGGCTCTGATGCCAACGCACTAACGCCACTTGCACCCAACAATCTGTTCATGCCTCTGATGCCAACGCACTAACGCCACTTGCACCCAACAATCTGTTCATGCCTTTGATGCCAACTCACTGACGCCACTTGCACCCAACAATCTGTTCATGCCTCTGATGCCAACTCACTGACACCACTTGCACCCAACAATCTGTTCATGGCTCTGATGCCAACTCACTGACGCCACTTGCACCCAACAATCTGTTCATGGCTCTGATGCCAACGCACGAACGCCACTTGCACCCAACAATCTGTTCATGGCTCTGATGCCAACGCACTAACGCCACTTGCACCCAACAATCTGTTCATGGCTCTGATGCCAACGCACTAACGCCACTTGCACCCAACAATCTGTCCATGGCTCTGATGCCAACTCACTAACGCCACTTGCACCCAACAATCTGTTCATGCCTCTGATGCCACCTCACTAACGCCACTTGCACCCAACAATCTGTTCATGCCTCTGATGCCAACTCACTAACGCCACTTGCACCCAACAATCTGTTCATGCCTCTGATGCCAACGCACTAACGCCACTTGCACCCAACAATCTGTTCATGGCTCTGATGCCAACGCACTAACGGCACTTGCACCCAACAATCTGTTTATGGCTCTGATGCCAAGTCACTAACGCCACTTGCACCCAACAATCTGTTCATGGCTCTGATGCCAAGTCACTAACGCCACTTGCACCCAACAATCTGTTCATGGCTCTGATGCCAACCCACTAACGCCACTTGCACCCAACAATCTGTTCATGGCTCTGATGCCAAGTCACTAACGCCACTTGCACCCAACAATCTGTTCATGCCTCTGATGCCAAGTCACTAACGCCACTTGCACCCAACAATCTGTTCATGGCTCTGATGCCGTCTCACTAACGCCACTTGCACCCAACAATCTGTTCATGCCTCTGATGCCAACTCACTAACGCCACTTGCACCCAACAATCTGTTCATGGCTCTGATGCCAACTCACTAACGCCACTTGCACCCAACAATCTGTTCATGGCTCTGATGCCAACGCACTAACGCCACTTGCACCCAACAATCTGTTCATGGCTCTGATACCAACGCACTAACAGCACTTGCACCCAACAATCTGTTCATGCCTCTGATGCCAACTCACTGACGCCACTTGCACCCAACAATCTGTTCATGCCTCTGATGCCAACGCACTAACGCCACTTGCACCCAACAATCTGTTCATGGCTCTGATGCCAACGCACTAACGCCACTTGCACCCAACAATCTGTTCATGCCTCTGATGCCAACTCACTAACGCCACTTGCACCCAACAATCTGTTCATGCCTCTGATGCCAACGCACTAACGCCACTTGCACCCAACAATCTGTTCATGGCTCTGATGCCAACTCACTAACGCCACCTGCACCCAACAATCTGTTCATGCCTCTGATGCCAACTCACTAACGCCACTTGCACCCAACAATCTGTTCATGGCTCTGATGCCAACTCACTGACGCCGCTTGCACCCAACAATCTGTTCATGGCTCTGATGCCAACGCACTAACGCCACTTGCACCCAACAATCTGTTCATGGCTCTGATGCCAACGCACTAACGCCACTTGCACCCAACAATCTGTTCATGCCTCTGATGCCAACGCACTAACGCCACTTGCACCCAACAATCTGTTCATGGCTCTGATGCCAACGCACTAACGCCACTTGCACCCAACAATCTGTTCATGGCTCTGATGCCAACTCACTGACGCCGCTTGCACCCAACAATCTGTTCATGGCTCTGATGCCAACGCACTAACGCCACTTGCACCCAACAATCTGTTCATGGCTCTGATGCCAACTCACTGACGCCACTTGCACCCAACAATCTGTTCATGGCTCTGATGCCAACTCACTAACGCCACTTGCACCCAACAATCTGTTCATGGCTCTGATGCCAACGCACTAACGCCACTTGCACCCAACTATCTGTTCATGGCTCTGATGCCAACTCACTAACGCCACCTGCACCCAACAATCTGTTCATGGCTCTGATGCCAACGCACTAACGCCACTTGCACCCAACAATCTGTTCATGCCTCTGATGCCAACTCACTAACGCCACTTGCACCCAACAATCTGTTCATGCCTCTGATGCCAACTCACTAACGCCACTTGCACCCAACAATCTGTTCATGCCTCTGATACCAACGCACTAACGCCACTTGCACCCAACAATCTGTTCATGGCTCTGATGCCAACTCACTAACGCCACTTGCACCCAACAATCTGTTCATGCCTCTGATGCCAACTCACTGACGCCACTTGCACCCAACAATCTGTTCATGCCTCTGATGCCAACTCACTAACGCCACTTGCACCCAACAATCTGTTCATGCCTCTGATGCCAACGCACTAACGCCACTTGCACCCAACAATCTGTTCATGGCTCTGATGCCAACTCACTAACGCCACTTGCACCCAACAATCTGTTCATGGCTCTGATGCCAACGCACTAACGGCACTTGCACCCAACAATCTGTTCATGGCTCTGATGCCAACTCTCTAACGCCACTTGCACCCAACAATCTGTTCATGGCTCTGATGCCAACTCACTAACGCCACTTGCACCCAACAATCTGTTCATGGCTCTGATGCCAACGCACTAACGCCACTTGCACCCAACAATCTGTTCATGGCTCTGATGCCAACTCACTAACGCCACTTGCACCCAACAATCTGTTCATGGCTCTGATGCCAACGCACTAACGCCACTTGCACCCAACAATCTGTTCATGGCTCTGATGCCAACGCACTAACGCCACTTGCACCCAACAATCTGTTCATGGCTCTGATGCCAACGCACTAACGCCACTTGCACCCAACAATCTGTTCATGGCTCTGATGCCAACTCACTAACGCCACTTGCACCCAACAATCTGTTCATGGCTCTGATGCCAACGCACTAACGCCACTTGCACCCAACAATCTGTTCATGGCTCTGATGCCAACTCACGAACGCCACTTGCACCCAACAATCTGTTCATGGCTCTGATGCCAACTCACTAACGCCACTTGCACCCAACAATCTGTTCATGGCTCTGATGCCAACGCACTAACGCCACTTGCACCCAACAATCTGTTCATGGCTCTGATGCCAACTCACTAACGCCACTTGCACCCAACAATCTGTTCATGGCTCTGATGCCAACGCACTAACGCCACTTGCACCCAACAATCTGTTCATGCCTCTGATGCCAAGTCACTAACGCCACTTGCACCCAACAATCTGTTCATGCCTCTGATGCCAACTCACTAACGCCACTTGCACCCAACAATCTGTTCATGGCTCTGATGCCAACTCACTAACGCCACTTGCACCCAACAATCTGTTCATGGCTCTGATGCCAACTCACTGACGCCACTTGCACCCAACAATCTGTTCATGGCTCTGATGCCAACTCACTGACGCCACTTGCACCCAACAATCTGTTCATGGCTCTGATGCCAACGCACTAACGCCACTTGCACCCAACAATCTGTTCATGGCTCTGATGCCAACTCACGAACGCCACTTGCACCCAACAATCTGTTCATGGCTCTGATGCCAACGCACTAACGCCACTTGCACCCAACAATCTGTTCATGGCTCTGATGCCAACGCACTAACGCCACTTGCACCCAACAATCTGTTCATGGCTCTGATGCCAACTCACTGACGCCACTTGCACCCAACAATCTGTTCATGGCTCTGATGCCAACTCACTGACGCCACTTGCACCCAACAATCTGTTCATGCCTCTGATGCCAACTCACTGACGCCACTTGCACCCAACAATCTGTTCATGCCTCTGATGCCAACGCACGAACGCCACTTGCACCCAACAATCTGTTCATGGCTCTGATGCCAACTCACTAACGCCACTTGCACCCAACAATCTGTTCATGGCTCTGATGCCAACTCACTAACGCCACTTGCACCCAACAATCTGTTCATGGCTCTGATGCCAAGTCACTAACGCCACTTGCACCCAACAATCTGTTCATGGCTCTGATGCCAACTCACTAACGCCACTTGCACCCAACAATCTGTTCATGGCTCTGATGCCAAGTCACTAACGCCACTTGCACCCAACAATCTGTTCATGGCTCTGATGCCAAGTCACTAACGCCACTTGCACCCAACAATCTGTTCATGGCTCTGATGCCAAGTCACTGACGCCACTTGCACCCAACAATCTGTTCATGGCTCTGATGCCAACGCACTAACGCCACTTGCACCCAACAAACTGTTCATGGCTCTGATGCCAACGCACTAACGCCACTTGCACCCAACAATCTGTTCATGGCTCTGATGCCAACTCACGAACGCCACTTGCACCCAACAATCTGTTCATGCCTCTGATGCCAACTCACTAACGCCACTTGCACCCAACAATCTGTTCATGGCTCTGATGCCAACTCACTGACGCCACTTGCACCCAACAATCTGTTCATGCCTCTGATGCCAACTCACTGACGCCACTTGCACCCAACAATCTGTTCATGGCTCTGATGCCAAGTCACTAACGCCACTTGCACCCAACAATCTGTTCATGGCTCTGATGCCAACTCACTAACGCCACCTGCACCCAACAATCTGTTCATGCCTCTGATGCCAACGCACTAACGCCACTTGCACCCAACAATCTGTTCATGCCTCTGATGCCGACTCACTAACGCCACTTGCACCCAACAATCTGTTCATGGCTCTGATGCCAACGCACTAACGCCACTTGCACCCAACAATCTGTCCATGGCTCTGATGCCAACTCACTAACGCCACTTGCACCCAACAATCTGTTCATGCCTCTGATGCCAACTCACTAACGCCACTTGCACCCAACAATCTGTTCATGCCTCTGATGCCAACTCACTAACGCCACTTGCACCCAACAATCTGTTCATGGCTCTGATGCCAACTCACTAACGCCACTTGCACCCAACAATCTGTTCATGCCTCTGATGCCAAGTCACTAACGCCACTTGCACCCAACAATCTGTTCATGGCTCTGATGCCAACTCACTAACGCCACTTGCACCCAACAATCTGTTCATGGCTCTGATGCCAACTCACTAACGCCACTTGCACCCAACAATCTGTTCATGGCTCTGATGCCAACTCACTAACGCCACTTGCACCCAACAATCTGTTCATGCCTCTGATGCCAACTCACTGACGCCACTTGCACCCAACAATCTGTTCATGCCTCTGATGCCAACGCACTAACGCCACTTGCACCCAACAATCTGTTCATGGCTCTGATGCCAACTCACTAACGCCACTTGCACCCAACAATCTGGTCATGGCTCTGATGCCAACTCACTAACGCCACTGGCACCCAACAATCTGTTCATGGCTCTGATGCCAACTCACTAACGCCACTGGCACCCAACAATCTGTTCATGGCTCTGATGCCAACTCACTAACGCCACTTGCACCCAACAATCTGTTCATGGCTCTGATGCCAACGCACTAACGCCACTTGCACCCAACAATCTGTTCATGGCTCTGATGCCAAGTCACTAACGCCACTTGCACCCAACAATCTGTTCATGGCTCTGATGCCAACTCACTAACGCCACTTGCACCCAACAATCTGTTCATGCCTCTGATGCCAACTCACTAACGCCACTTGCACCCAACAATCTGTTCATGCCTCTGATGCCAACTCACTAACGCCACTTGCACCCAACAATCTGTTCATGGCTCTGATGCCAACTCACGAACGCCACTTGCACCCAACAATCTGTTCATGGCTCTGATGCCAACGCACTAACGCCACTTGCACCCAACAATCTGTTCATGGCTCTGATGCCAACTCACTGACGCCACTTGCACCCAACAATCTGTTCATGGCTCTGATGCCAACGCACTAACGCCACTTGCACCCAACAATCTGTTCATGACTCTGATGCCAACTCACTGACGCCACTTGCACCCAACAATCTGTTCATGCCTCTGATGCCAACTCACTGACGCCACTTGCACCCAACAATCTGTTCATGCCTCTGATGTCAACTCACTGACGCCACTTGCACCCAACAATCTGTTCATGGCTCTGATGCCAACGCACTAACGCCACTTGCACCCAACAATCTGTTCATGGCTCTGATGCCAACTCACTAACGCCACTTGCACCCAACAATCTGTTCATGGCTCTGATGCCAACGCACTAACGCCACTTGCACCCAACAATCTGTTCATGGCTCTGATGCCAACGCACTAACGCCACTTGCACCCAACAATCTGTTCATGGCTCTGATGCCAACTCACTAACGCCACTTGCACCCAACAATCTGTTCATGGCTCTGATGCCAACTCACTAACGCCACTTGCACCCAACAATCTGTTCATGGCTCTGATGCCAACGCACTAACGCCACTTGCACCCAACAATCTGTTCATGCCTCTGATGCCAACTCACTAACGCCACTTGCACCCAACAATCTGTTCATGGCTCTGATGCCAACGCACTAACGTCACTTGCACCCAACAATCTGTCCATGCCTCTGATGCCAACGCACTAACGCCACTTGCACCCAACAATCTGTTCATGCCTCTGATGCCAACTCACTAACGTCACTTGCACCCAACAATCTGTTCATGGCTCTGATGCCAACTCACTAACGCCACTTGCACCCAACAATCTGTTCATGGCTCTGATGCCAACTCACGAACGCCACTTGCCCCTATCAGCTTGTTAAAGGAAAAATGGGGAAGCATTTTTGCCTTTGTCCAGAGGTCTAGCGCTCCCTCTAGTGGAGGCCCATCGACAGTGGCATGCTAAATTTCCATTTAAAGCTTTCGTGACTGCAGGGATTCATCTTCTTGGTTCTTTCGGTAAAGTCACGTAGAAGGGAAATAATAAAATAATAAAAATAAAACATAATAAAATAATGTTCACGACGTTTCGGCCACAACGCAAGCAGCCGTCCTCAGGTGGAGAACAGGTCTGTCGAGGAGATAAACAAAGTGGCATGCTACTCACTCACAATCTCAGACTCTGATGCCAACTCACGAACGGAATTTTGGGGATCTTTGGCTGTGGTGTGTTCGTATGTCCATATCTGACCCCCTCCCCTCCCATTGTTCAGCCTGTCGCTTTGGACAGATACAGGAGCTCTTTACGCGCCGATTCACAATGTCTGCTGTAGCTCCATTGATCGAAACTAACAGGCCGTCGGTGGCTTATCTCCGTTGTACGCCGGACCAAAGTGGGAGCTGGGGGAGGTGGGGTTTTGGGGAGGGGGTCAGTGGTGAAGGCTGCGAGGCAGAGGTCGCATCCGGGTACCCGATACCCGGCTACCCGTACCCGGCCGGGTACGGGTACCCGAATGCGACCCTGGTGCGGCCCGCTACGGATACGGGTAGGCCGTGAGTCACTGGTGAGTCACCGTTAGTCACTCATTTCCCAACGTCTTGTCTCTTCTCACAATTCAAGTTCATAGAATCAACCCACCCGCGCCTGCAACATGGCTTCATCCCAGAGGTCGCAATTGGGTACCTGATACCCGTACCCTACCCGATACCCAGCTACCCGTAACCGTTTGCGACCCTGGTGCGGCCGGGTAAGGGTACGGGTACGGGTAGGCCGTGAGTCACTGGTGAGTCACCGTTTGTCACTCATTTCCCAACGTCTTGTCTCTTCTCACAATTCAAGTTCCTAGAATCAACCCACTCGCGCCTGCAACATGGCTTCATCCCAGAGGTCGCAATCGGGTACCTGATACCCGTATCCTACCCGATACCGGCTGGATACGAGTAGCCGGGTATCGGGTAGGGTACGGGTATCCGTTTGCGACCCTGGTGCGGCCAGGTACGGGTACGGGTAAGGAATAAAAACACGTTTGTGACCTCTGCTGCGAGGCTTTGTCGCCCACTTGCATCAAGGGGTCACTCTTGTTTTGTCATGAGCGCATTCACAAGGAATGTATGTCTGTCAAAGCCGCCACGTCGTGAGAATTGTATTGTTTTATTTTTATTTCATGATTTCTCTGCTTTTATTTGCGATAGCCGGTTCGCTTCTGAAACACAAAGAGCTGTCACAGCTCAGGTGGGCCCTTATTTGGTACTGTGAATTAAAGAATGATTCGTGTATTTCGTGGTTATAAATATTCTGATTCGCCACCAGGGGGAGACGGTGAGTCGCAGGAAGTAGCCACCACGTGGCTGCAGACTGAAGGGTAGAACAAAATGGAAGCTGAGTGAGTGAGTTAGTGAGTTAGTGAGTGAGTGAGTTAGTGAGTTATTGAGTGAGTGAGTTAGTGAGTGAGTGGGTGGGTTAGTGAGTTAGTGAGTGAGTGAGTTAGTTAGCGAGTGAGTTAGTGAGTGGGTTCGTGAGTTAGTGAGTGAGTGAGTTAGTGAGTGAGTGAGTTAGTGAGTTCGTGAGTGAGTTAGTGAGTTAGTGAGTGGGTGGGTTCGTGAGTGAGTGAGTGAGTTAGTGAGTGAGTAAGTTAGTGAGTGAGTGGGTGGCTTAGTGAGTTAGTGAGTGAGTAAGTTAGTGAGTGAGTGAGTTAGTGAGTTAGTGGGTGGGTTAGTGAGTTAGTGAGTGAGTAAGTTAGTGAGTGAGTTAGTTAGTGAGTTAGTGAGTGAGTAAGTTAGTGAATGAGTTAGTGAGTTAGTTAGTGAGTGAGTTAGTGAATGAGTGAGTGAGTTAGTGAGTTAGTGAGTTAGTGAGTGAGTTAGTGAGTGAGTGAGTGAGTTAGTAAGTGAAACATAGACGGAATTTGACTTCTATATTTGGGGGCGGTTGGGTGGGGGGGGCACGCATCAGGAATAATAATTAATGCATGTAATTAATTATTATTTTATCTTAATTGTAAACCGCTGAAAATACACGGTGTTTTAACATGAGGGATTTCTGGAGGGAATCTGGACGGAGGGATTTCTGGAGGGCATCTGGATGGAGGGAATTCTGGAGGGTATCTGGACAGAGGGATTTCTGGAGGGGATCTGGACAGAGGAATTTCTGGAGGGCATCTGTACAGAGGGATTTCTGGAGGGGATCTGGACGGAGGGACTTCTGGAGGGCATCTGAATCAGCGAGACAATTTACAATCCCATTGAGACCCCCTGGTGACAGAGACAGATGAGGAGGAGGAGGAGAGAGAGAGAGGGGGGGGGGGTGAGAGTGTGACCTCCCACGCGTGTCTCTGTGTGTGCATCTGCTCAAGCGAGAGACACAAACGACAAAGATCCCCCGCATAGCCTGCGTGAGTCTCTTGGGGCAAGTGGCGTTTGCCCCGAGCACGTAAGCGATTGCGGATTCGATGCACGAGGGGGTATTGGTGTGGACATCACGTGCGCGCTGTCCGCATGTTGAACTTCTTTCGCGCCGCGCGTAGCCAAACGGTGCCAATCGGAGGCTCGGGAACGACCAAAGCAGCACCGTGCGGGGAGCGGGAGTCGAACCCGCGTCTCAGGAGGTCGCGGCGTATCTCGCTAACTGCTGCGCCACCGCTCCCCACCACGCCAATAACGAATATCCTCCCCGAGTGGCGATGCTTACTGCACACCGCGCCAGCTGCTCATTTGATGCTGAGTCGACCTAGCGGAGGCCCAGGACCGGTTCAGATAATCGTCACTGACGGTGTCGGTTGGCCGTGAGTGGGAATCGAACCCAGGTTTCGCCAGGTTCGCAGCGCAGCGTAGCGCTAACCGCTGCACCACCGCTCCCCACTATCGCTGCTGCCGCTACTACTAAAAACCAACACCCGGTCATTCGCCACGAGGTCACGGTGCCGTCACCATGGCGCCTGTGCCAGGCTAGGTGCAGGAGGTCACGTGCCAGACCCGGCAGGTGCCATGGGTTGACTGACTGAGATGACTGGCAGATGCACCACCTGTGTCTCCTACTGTGCCAGGCTAGGTGCAGGAGGTCACGTGCCAGACCCGGCAGGTGCCATGGGTTGACTGACTGAGATGACTGGCAGATGCACCACCTGTGTCTCCTACTGTGCCAGGCTAGGTGCAGTAGGTCACGGGGCAGACCCGGCAGGTGCCATGGGTTGACTGACTGAGATGACTGGCAGATGCACCAGCAGTGCCCCCTACTGTGCCAGGCTAGGTGCAGGAGGTCACGGGGCAGACCCGGCAGGTGCCATGGGTTTACTGACTGAGATGACTGGCAGATGCACCACCTGTGCTCCCCACTGTGCCAGGCTAGGTGCAGAAGGTCACGGGGCAGACCCGGCAGGTGCCATGGGTTTACTGACTGAGATGACTGGCAGATGCACCACCTGTGTCTCCTACTGTGCCAGGCTAGGTGCAGGAGGTCACGTGCCAGACCCGGCAGGTGCCATGGGTTGACTGACTGAGATGACTGGCAGATGCACCACCTGTGTTTCCTACTGTGCCAGGCTAGGTGCAGGAGGTCACGGGGCAGACCCGGCAGGTGCCATGGGTTGACTGACTGAGATGACTGGCAGATGCACCAGCAGTGCCCCCTACTGTGCCAGGCTAGGTGCAGGCGGTCACGTGCCAGACCCGGCAGGTGCCATGGGTTGACTGACTGAGATGACTGGCAGATGCACCACCTGTGTCTCCTACTGTGCCAGGCTAGGTGCAGGAGGTCACGTGCCAGACCCGGCAGGTGCCATGGGTTGACTGACTGAGATGACTGGCAGATGCACCACCTGTGCTCCCCACTGTGCCAGGCTAGGTGCAGGAGGTCACGGGGCAGACCCGGCAGGTGCCATGGGTTGACTGACTGAGATGACCGGTAGATTCACCACCAATTGTGCCGCCCCTACTGTGCCAACTCGCCGCGTTTTAGCCGCCCGGCGCTCCGCTCGTTGTTGTGAGCGTTGCTGGAGGGCGACTGCCTCCAACTGCCCAGTAGCGTCCTTCACGAGCCTCCTCCACAGAGGCCGATCTTGACACCGCTGGTACCAGTCATCGGCACGTCCACTCAGCTCCACGTCCTCCTGTACCACGTCACTCCATCTCCTCTCTAGCCCGTGCCGCGCCCGTTCAGCACCCTCGATGCAACTAGACACACGAAATAAAAGATAAAGATCCCCCACATAGCCTTCGCAGACTGTTGGGTCAACTGCTGTAGGTGCTCGCTAACAGCACTTGACCCAACAGTCCGTAGAGGCTATACGGGGAATCTTTGTCTCTGTCAGTTGTGTGAGTCGCGTCGTGGCCTTCGTGCTGCGCTACGAACACGGCGACCCGGATGTTCGATTCCCACTCGCGGTCCTGGGCCTCCCCTAGGTCGACTCAGCCTCTAAAGGCGTTCCCGGTGCACTGTTTAAACGTCGCCATTGGGGAGACAAAGGCGGCCGGGCGTGGTCGTGCTGGCCACCCACCCCCTCGTGTGCCGTGACGGCCTTCATAGGTGCTGCTACACGCTAACAGCACTTGCCCCAACTGTCTGTTGAGGCTACATGGGGATCTTTATCTGAGTAGGGGCTCGCTAACAACACTTGCCCCAACAGCCCGTTGAGGCTGTACGGGGGATCTTTATCTGTGTAGGTGCTGGCTAACACCACTTGCCCCAACAGTCTGTTGAGGCTACATGGGGAGCTTTATCTGTGTAGGGGCTCGCTAACAGCACTTGCCCCAACCGTCTGTAGAGGCTACACGGGGAGCTTTATCTGTGTAGGGGCTAACAGCACTTGCCCCAACAGTCTGTAGAGGCTACACGGGGGATCTTTATCTGTGTAGGTGCTAACCGCACTTGCCCTAACTGTCTGTTGAGGCTACATGGGGAGCTTTATCTGTGTAGGGGCTCGCTAACAGCACTTGCCCCAACAGTCTGTAGAGGCTACATGGGGAAGCTTTATCTGTGTCGGTGCTCACTAACAGAACTTGCCCCACCAGTCTGTCGAGGCTACACGGGGAGCTTTATCTGTGTAGGGGCTAACAGCACTTGCCCCAACAGTCTGTAGAGGCTACATGGCAATCTTTATCTGTGTAGGGACAAACAGCACTTGCCCCAACAGTCTGTTGAGGCTACATGGCGATCTTTATCTGTGTAGGGGCTAACAGCACTTGCCCCACCAGTCTGTAGAGGCTACATGGCGATCTTTATCTGTGTAGGGGCAAACAGCACTTGCCCCAACAGTCTGTAGAGGCTACATGGCGATCTTTATCTGTGTGCATGATCACTAACAGCACTTGCCCCAACTGTCTGTCGAGGCTACGCCGGGGGTGTGGGGACCTTTGCAATTGTCTCGTTGTCAGCTTGTTAATCACACGGCCCCCCCCCCCATCCACGCGCCAGTCCGCCGTGAGCCCCCCCCCCCTCAACCCCCCCTCCCCCTACACAAAGACAAAGATCCCCCGTATAGCCTTCGACAGACTGTAGGGGTGGAGGGCAAGTGCTGTTCGCGAGCACGTACGGTAGACGAGTGGCCAGCACCACGCCCGGCCGCCTTTGTCTTCCCACGGTGGCGATGTCTACTACACACAGGTTACTCGTTTGAGGCCGAGGTGACCTAGGGGATGCCCACGAGCGGTGTCAGATGACCGCCACTTGATCTTGGCAAGGCGCTGAGCGGGAATGGAACTCCGGATCGCCGGTTTCGGAGCGCGGCTCGCTGATCGCTGCACCACCGCTCCCCACAATCCCCCACCTCCCCCCACCTCCCCCCCCCCACCTCCCCCCCCCACCTCCCCCCCACCTCCCCCCCACCTCTCCTTCCACCTCCCTGCTCCCCCCACCTCCCCCCCCACCTCCCCCGCTCATCCTGCACACAGACCGCTCACACTGCTTGGCTCGGGGCTGCGGTGACTCACGGATGAGACGGTGGATGTGCCTATACCCTCCCTGGGCGACTGGCTTTACTGACTGCCTGGCTGGTGACTGCCTGGACTGGCTTGCAGGGGAGGCAGTGGACGTACGGATATACTGCCTGGGCTACTGCCTTTACTGACTGCCTGGCTGGTGACTGCCTGGACTGACTTGCAGGCGAGGCAGTGGACGTACGGATATACTGCCTGGGCTACTGCCTTTACTAACTGCCTGGCTGGTGACTGCCTGGACTGACTTGCAGGCGAGGCAGTAGACGTACAGATATACTGCCTGGGCTACTGACTTTACTGACTGCCTGGCTGGTGACTGCCTCACTGGCTAGCAGACTTGACGGTGGATGTAGCAATACCCTTCTCTGGGCGACTGGCTTTACTGACTGCCTGGCTGGTGACTGCCTGGATTGGCTTGCAGGCGAGGCAGTGGATGTACGGATATACTGCCTGGGCTACTGACTTTACCGACTGCCTGGCTGGTGACTGCCTCACTGGCTAGCAAACTTGACGGTGGATGTGCCGATACCCTCCCTGGGCGACTGGCTTTACTGACTGCCTGGCTGGTGACTGCCTGGACTGGCTTACTGGCGAGGCAGTGGACGTACGGATATACTGCCTGGGCTACTAGCTTTACTGACTGCCTGGCTGGTGACTGCCTCACTGGCTAGCAGACTTGACGGTGTATGTAGCAATATCCTTCCCTGGGCGACTGGCTTTACTGACTGTCTGACTGCCTAGAGGACACTACAACAGCGAGCAGAGAAGACTGAGCAAATGATGAAAGTGCAGGGACTCTAGTGTCCACCATGTGAGTCTAGCAAGCAGTGGATGTACACATATCTGAGCTGAATGTCTAGCAGGCGAGACAGCGTACTGCCTGACTGACCGGCTGGTGGGCGAGTTGGCTATTGGGTTCGGTGCATGCATGACTGCTCCCCTGGCTGACGATCAGACTAGGCACTGGGTGCGTGTCCGACTCGACTTTTGACTTGGCTGACTGAATGACGAGCTGGTATTGGGGGGGCTAGGCAGTCGGTGTGTTTGTAGCCGAACTGCTTACTGCCTTGTCTGATTGACTGACTGCATGGCTGGCACGCGGGATTATCAGTCGCTGTGTGAGTATCTGATCTACTTACTGCCTAGACTGACCGCATGCCTAGCTAGCCAGGTGATAAGTCAGTCGCTGTGTGAGTAGCTGATCTACTTACTGCCTAGACTGACCGCTGCGTGATTTGATAACGGGGCCACATTCAAGTCTCTGCGTGAGTAGCTGAGCTTCTGCCGTGACTGACCGCATGCCTAGCGAGCCAGGAGATAAGTCAGTCGCTGTGTGTGTGTGTAGCTGAGATACTTACTGCCTAGACTGACCGCTGCGTGATTTGATAACGGGGCCACATTCAAGTCTCTGCGTGAGTAGCTGAGCTTCTGCCGTGACTGACCGCATGGCTAGCGAGCCAGGAGATAGTCAGTGGATGTGTGTGTAGCTGAGCGACCTACTGCCTAGACTGACTGGACTGACGGCTGCATGACTTGATAGTGGGGGGTGGGAGGGGGTAAGTTGGTGGATGTTGAGGCAGTCTGCGAACCTCCTGCCTGGAGGTCGGTCAGTGATGGTTGTCGGGACATGGTTCCTTCTCATCGCAGTCGCCTGCTCGCTGGAAGGTAAGTGTTTGTGTGTCTGTGGTGTGTGTGTGTGTCTGTGGTGTGTGTGTGTGTCTGTGGTGTGCATCAATGTGTGTGTGTGTCTGTGGTGTGTGTGTGTGTCTGTGGTGTGTGTGTGTGTCTGTGGTGTGCATCAACGTGTGTGTGTGTCTGTGGTGTGTTTGTGTGTGTGTGGTGTGTGTGTGTGTCTGTGGTGTGCATCAATGTGTGTGTGTGTCTGTGGTGTGTGTGTGTGTCTGTGTTGTGCATCAATGTGTGTGTGTGTCTGTGGTGTGTGTGTGTGTGTGTGGTGTGTGTGTGTGTCTGTGGTGTGCATCAATGTGTGTGTGTGTCTGTGGTGTGTGTGTGTGTCTGTGTTGTGCATCAATGTGTGTGTGTGTCTGTGGTGTGTGTGTGTGTGTGTGGTGTGTGTGTGTGTCTGTGGTGTGCATCAATGTGTGTGTGTGTCTGTGGTGTGTGTGTGTGTCTGTGTTGTGCATTAATGTTTGTGTGTCTGTGGTGTGTCTGTGTGTCTGTGGTGTGTCTGTGGTGTGCATCAACGTGTGTGTGTGTGTGGTGTGTCTGTGTGTCTGTGTTGTGCATAAATGTGTGTGTGTGTCTGTGGTGTGCATCAACGTGTGTGTGTGTGTCTGTGTTGTACATCAACGTGTGTGTGTGTCTGTGTTGTACATCAACGTGTCTGTGTGTGTCTGTGTTGTACATCAACGTGTGTGTGTGTGTCTGTGTTGTACATCAACGTGTATGTGTGTGTCTGTGTTGTACATCAACGTGTGTGTGTGTGTCTGTGTTGTACATCAACGTGTGTGTGTGTCTGTGTTGTACATCAACGTGTGTGTGTGTGTCTGTGTTGTACATCAACGTGTGTGTGTGTGTCTGTGTTGTACATCAACGTGTGTGTGTGTGTCTGTGTTGTGCATCAACGTGTCTGTGTGTGTCTGTGTTGTGCATCAACGTGTGTGTGTGTGTCTGTGTTGTACATCAACGTGTGTGTGTGTGTCTGTGTTGTACATCAACGTGTGTGTGTGTGTCTGTGTTGTGCATCAACGTGTGTGTGTGTGTCTGTGTTGTACATCAACGTGTGTGTGTGTCTGTGTTGTACATCAACGTGTGTGTGTGTGTCTGTGTTGTGCATCAACGTGTGTGTGTGTGTCTGTGTTGTACATCAACGTGTGTGTGTGTCTGTGTTGTACATCAACGTGTGTGTGTGTGTCTGTGTTGTGCATCAACGTGTGTGTGTGTGTCTGTGTTGTACATCAACGTGTGTGTGTGTGTCTGTGTTGTACATCAACGTGTGTGTGTGTGTCTGTGTTGTACATCAACGTGTGTGTGTGTGTCTGTGTTGTACATCAACGTGTGTGTGTGTGTCTGTGTTGTACATCAACGTGTGTGTGTGTGTCTGTGTTGTGCATCAACGTGTGTGTGTGTGTCTGTGTTGTACATCAACGTGTGTGTGTGTGTCTGTGTTGTGCATCAACGTGTGTGTGTGTGTCTGTGTTGTGCATCAACGTGTGTGTGTGTCTGTGTTGTACATCAACGTGTGTGTGTGTGTCTGTGTTGTACATCAACGTGTGTGTGTGTGTCTGTGTTGTACATCAACGTGTGTGTGTGTCTGTGTTGTACATCAACGTGTGTGCGTGTCTGTGTTGTGCATCAACGTGTGTGTGTGTGTCTGTGTTGTACATCAACGTGTGTGTGTGTCTGTGTTGTACATCAACGTGTGTGTGTGTCTGTGTTGTACATCAACGTGTGTGTGTGTGACTGTGTTGTACATCAACGTGTGTGTGTGTGTCTGTGTTGTGCATCAACGTGTGTGTGTGTCTGTGTTGTACATCAACGTGTGTGTGTGTGTCTGTGTTGTACATCAACGTGTGTGTGTGTCTGTGTTGTACATCAACGTGTGTGTGTGTCTGTGTTGTACATCAACGTGTGTGTGTGTCTGTGTTGTACATCAACGTGTGTGTGTGTGACTGTGTTGTACATCAACGTGTGTGTGTGTGTCTGTGTTGTACATCAACGTGTGTGTGTGTCTGTGTTGTACATCAACGTGTGTGTGTGTCTGTGTTGTACATCAACGTGTGTGTGTGTGTCTGTGTTGTGCATCAACGTGTGTGTGTGTGTCTGTGTTGTGCATCAACGTGTGTGTGTGTCTGTGTTGTACATCAACGTGTGTGTGTGTCTGTGTTGTACATCAACGTGTCTGTGTGTGTCTGTGTTGTGCATCAACGTGTGTGTGTGTGTCTGTGTTGTACATCAACGTGTGTGTGTGTCTGTGTTGTACATCAACGTGTCTGTGTGTGTCTGTGTTGTGCATCAACGTGTGTGTGTGTGTCTGTGTTGTGCATCAACGTGTGTGTGTGTGTCTGTGTTGTACATCAACGTGTGTGTGTGTCTGTGTTGTGCATCAACGTGTGTGTGTGTGTCTGTGTTGTGCATCAACGTGTGTGTGTGTGTCTGTGTTGTGCATCAACGTGTGTGTGTGTCTGTGTTGTACATCAACGTGTGTGTGTGTGTCTGTGTTGTGCATCAACGTGTGTGTGTGTCTGTGTTGTGCATCAACGTGTGTGTGTGTGTCTGTGTTGTACATCAACGTGTGTGTGTGTCTGTGTTGTACATCAACGTGTGTGTGTGTGTCTGTGTTGTGCATCAACGTGTGTGTGTGTCTGTGTTGTACATCAACGTGTGTGTGTGTCTGTGTTGTGCATCAACGTGTGTGTGTGTGTCTGTGTTGTGCATCAACGTGTGTGTGTGTGTCTGTGTTGTGCATCAACGTGTGTGTGTGTCTGTGTTGTGCATCAACGTGTGTGTGTGTGTCTGTGTTGTACATCAACGTGTGTGTGTGTCTGTGTTGTGCATCAACGTGTGTCTGTCTGTGTTGTACATCAACGTGTGTGTGTGTGTCTGTGTTGTGCATCAACGTGTGTGTGTGTGTCTGTGTTGTACATCAACGTGTGTGTGTGTGTCTGTGTTGTACATCAACGTGTGTGTGTGTGTCTGTGTTGTACATCAACGTGTGTGTGTGTTGTACATCAACGTGTGTGTGTGTCTGTGTTGTACATCAACGTGTGTGTGTCTGTGTTGTACATCAACGTGTGTGTGTGTCTGTGTTGTACATCAACGTGTGTGTGTGTCTGTGTTGTACATCAACGTGTGTGTGTGTCTGTGTTGTACATCAACGTGTGTGTGTCTGTCTGTGTTGTACATCAACGTGTGTGTGTGTCTGTGTTGTACATCAACGTGTGTGTGTGTCTGTGTTGTACATCAACGTGTGTGTGTCTGTCTGTGTTGTACATCAACGTGTGTGTGTGTCTGTGTTGTACATCAACGTGTGTGTGTGTCTGTGTTGTACATCAACGTGTGTGTGTGTCTGTGTTGTACATCAACGTGTGTGTGTGTCTGTGTTGTACATCAACGTGTGTGTGTCTGTCTGTGTTGTACATCAACGTGTGTGTGTGTCTGTGTTGTACATCAACGTGTGTGTGTGTTGTACATCAACGTGTGTGTGTGTCTGTGTTGTACATCAACGTGTGTGTGTGTGTCTGTGTTGTACATCAACGTGTGTGTGTGTGTCTGTGTTGTACATCAACGTGTGTGTGTGTGTCTGTGTTGTGCATCAACGTGTCTGTGTGTGTCTGTGTTGTACATCAACGTGTGTGTGTGTGTCTGTGTTGTACATCAACGTGTGTGTGCGTGTCTGTGTTGTACATCAACGTGTGTGTGTGTGTCTGTGTTGTACATCAACGTGTGTGTGTGTGTCTGTGTTGTACATCAACGTGTGTGTGTGTGTCTGTGTTGTACATCAACGTGTGTGTGTGTGTCTGTGTTGTACATCAACGTGTGTGTGTGTGTCTGTGTTGTACATCAACGTGTGTGTGTGTGTCTGTGTTGTACATCAACGTGTGTGTGTGTGTGTGTCTGTGTTGTACATCAACGTGTGTGTGTGTGTCTGTGTTGTGCATCAACGTGTGTGTGTGTCTGTGTTGTACATCAACGTGTGTGTGTGTGTCTGTGTTGTGCATCAACGTGTGTGTGTGTCTGTGTTGTACATCAACGTGTGTGTGTGTGTCTGTGTTGTACATCAACGTGTGTGTGCGTGTCTGTGTTGTACATCAACGTGTGTGTGTGTGTCTGTGTTGTACATCAACGTGTGTGTGTGTGTCTGTGTTGTGCATCAACGTGTGTGTGTGTGTCTATGTTGTACATCAACGTGTGTGTGTGTGTCTGTGTTGTACATCAACGTGTGTGTGTGTGTCTGTGTTGTACATCAACGTGTGTGTGTGTGTCTATGTTGTACATCAACGTGTGTGTGTGTGTCTGTGTTGTACATCAACGTGTGTGTGTGTCTGTGTTGTACATCAACGTGTGTGTGTGTCTGTGTTGTACATCAACGTGTGTGTGCGTGTCTGTGTTGTACATCAACGTGTGTGTGTGTCTGTGTTGTGCATCAACGTGTGTGTGTGTGTCTGTGTTGTGCATCAACGTGTGTGCGTGTCTGTGTTGTGCATCAACGTGTGTGTGTGTGTCTGTGTTGTACATCAACGTGTGTGTGTGTGTCTGTGTTGTGCATCAACGTGTGTGCGTGTCTGTGTTGTGCATCAACGTGTGTGTGTGTCTGTGTTGTGCATCAACGTGTGTGCGTGTGTCTGTGTTGTGCATCAACGTGTGCGTGTGTGTCTGTGTTGTACATCAACGTGTGCGTGTGTGTCTGTGTTGTACATCAACGTGTGTGTGTGTGTCTGTGTTGTACATCAACGTGTGCGTGTGTGTCTGTGTTGTACATCAACGTGTGCGTGTGTGTCTGTGTTGTACATCAACGTGTGCGTGTGTGTCTGTGTTGTACATCAACGTGTGTGTGTCTGTGTTGTACATCAACGTGTGTGTGTCTGTGTTGTACATCAACGTGTGTGTGTGTGTCTGTGTTGTACATCAACGTGTGTGTGTGTGTCTGTGTTGTACATCAACGTGTGCGTGTGTGTCTGTGTTGTACATCAACGTGTGTGTGTGTGTCTGTGTTGTACATCAACGTGTGCGTGTGTGTCTGTGTTGTACATCAACGTGTGTGTGTCTGTGTTGTACATCAACGTGTGTGTGTCTGTGTTGTACATCAACGTGTGTGTGTCTGTGTTGTACATCAACGTGTGTGTGTCTGTGTTGTACATCAACGTGTGTGTGTCTGTGTTGTGCATCAACGTGTGTCTGTCTGTGTTGTACATCAACGTGTGTGTGTCTGTGTTGTACATCAACGTGTGTGTGTCTGTGTTGTACATCAACGTGTGTGTGTGTGTCTGTGTTGTACATCAACGTGTGTGTGTCTGTGTTGTGCATCAACGTGTGTCTGTCTGTGTTGTACATCAACGTGTGTGTGTGTGTGTGTGTCTGTGTTGTACATCAACGTGTGTGTGTGTGTCTGTGTTGTGCATCAACGTGTGTGTGTCTGTGTTGTACATCAACGTGTGTCTGTCTGTGTTGTACATCAACGTGTGTGTGTGTGTGTGTGTCTGTGTTGTACATCAACGTGTGTGTGTCTGTGTTGTACATCAACGTGTGTGTGTCTGTGTTGTACATCAACGTGTGTGTGTGTGTCTGTGTTGTACATCAACGTGTGTGTGTCTGTGTTGTGCATCAACGTGTGTCTGTCTGTGTTGTACATCAACGTGTGTGTGTCTGTGTTGTGCATCAACGTGTGTCTGTCTGTGTTGTACATCAACGTGTGTGTGTGTGTGTGTGTCTGTGTTGTACATCAACGTGTGTGTGTGTGTCTGTGTTGTACATCAACGTGTGTGTGTGTGTCTGTGTTGTACATCAACGTGTGTGTGTGTCTGTGTTGTACATCAACGTGTGTGTGTGTGTCTGTGTTGTGCATCAACGTGTGTGTGTCTGTGTTGTACATCAACGTGTGTGTGTCTGTGTTGTACATCAACGTGTGTGTGTCTGTGTTGTGCATCAACGTGTGTGTGTGTCTGTGTTGTACATCAACGTGTGTGTGTGTCTGTGTTGTACATCAACGTGTGTGTGCGTGTCTGTGTTGTACATCAACGTGTGTGTGTGTGTCTGTGTTGTACATCAACGTGTGTGTGTGTCTGTGTTGTACATCAACGTGTGTCTGTCTGTGTTGTGCATCAACGTGTGTGTGTGTGTCTGTGTTGTACATCAACGTGTGTGTGTGTCTGTGTTGTACATCAACGTGTGTGTGTGTCTGTGTTGTACATCAACGTGTGTGTGTGTCTGTGTTGTACATCAACGTGTGTGTGTGTGTGTCTGTGTTGTACATCAACGTGTGTGTGTGTCTGTGTTGTACATCAACGTGTGCGTGTGTGTGTCTGTATTGTACATCAACGTGTGTGTGTCTGTGTTGTGCATCAACGTGTGTGTGTGTGTCTGTGTTGTGCATCAACGTGTGTGTGTCTGTGTTGTGCATCAACGTGTCTGTGTGTGTCTGTGTTGTGCATCAACGTGTCTGTGTGTGTCTGTGTTGTGCATCAACGTGTCTGTGTGTGTCTGTGTTGTACATCAACGTGTCTGTGTGTGTCTGTGTTGTGCATCAACGTGTCTGTGTGTGTCTGTGTTGTACATCAACGTGTGTGTGTGTCTGTGTTGTACATCAACGTGTGTGTGTGTGTCTGTGTTGTACATCAACGTGTGTGTGTGTCTGTGTTGTACATCAACGTGTGTGTGTGTCTGTGTTGTACATCAACGTGTCTGTGTGTGTCTGTGTTGTGCATCAACGTGTGTGTGTGTGTCTGTGTTGTACATCAACGTGTCTGTGTGTGTCTGTGTTGTACATCAACGTGTGTGTGTGTGTCTGTGTTGTACATCAACGTGTGTGTGTGTGTCTGTGTTGTGCATCAACGTGTGTGTGTGTGACTGTGTTGTACATCAACGTGTGTGTGTGTGTCTGTGTTGTGCATCAACGTGTGTGTGTGTGTCTGTGTTGTACATCAACGTGTGTGTGTGTGACTGTGTTGTACATCAACGTGTGTGTGTGTGTCTGTGTTGTGCATCAACGTGTGTGTGTGTGTCTGTGTTGTACATCAACGTGTGTGCGTGTGTCTGTGTTGTACATCAACGTGTGTGTGTGTGTCTGTGTTGTACATCAACGTGTGTGTGTGTGTCTGTGTTGTACATCAACGTGTATGTGTGTCTGTGTTGTGCATCAACGTGTGTGTGTGTCTGTGTTGTACATCAACGTGTGTGTGTGTCTGTGTTGAACATGAACGTGTGTGTGTGTGTGTCTGTGTTGTACATCGACGTGTGTGTGTCTGTGTTGTACATCAACGTGTGTGTGTGTGTGTCTGTGTTGTGCATCGACGTGTGTGTGTCTGTGTTGTGCATCAACGTGTGTGTGTCTGTGTTGTGCATCAACGTGTGTGTGTGTGTCTGTGTTGTACATCAACGTGTCTGTGTGTCTGTGTGTTGTACGATTATATCTGACACCGGTCCGGGGCCACCTCCCCTAGGTCGACTCAGCCTCAAATGAATTGTGTTTTTTTTTAATGAGCACTTCACGTGTCGCTTCGTCAAACAAACAAACCCCAAAAAAACATGCGCGCACGAGGAAGTGGTGATGGCCATCCACCCAGTACCACGTGTCCCGATGGCCGTGCAGTCACGTGGTGCTTCCCACTTGCCGGGTAAGCAGAGGTCGCAACCGGGTACCCGATACCCGTACCCTACCCAATACCGGCTACCCGTACCCGGCCGGGTACGGGTACGGGTACCCGATTGCGACCCTGGTGCGGCCGGGTACGGGTACGGGTAAGGAATCAAAACCCGTTTGCGACCTCTGCGGGTAAGGCACAAGGTGGGCCGTCCATAAATGACGTCACGCACCTAGGTGGGGAGAGGGGGGGGGGGGTCAGACATTTGTGACGATGTGTGACGAGGGGGGGGGGGGGCGGCGGGGGGTGGGGGTTTGAGAAATGTGACGTCACTTCAAAATGCGCAACTTTAATAAGTAAATTATAGACAACACGTTTTGCTTAATTAAAAAGACTTTTCGATAAATGTTTTCTCCTACAACATCAGAGTGCAGCGCCACATTATTTTCAAAATGGAAATATGGTTTTGGTGACGTCATATATGGTTTCGGTGACGTCATATATAAATATGGTTTTGGTGACGTCATATATGGTTTCGATGACGTCATATATAAATATGGTTTTGGTGACGTCATATTTGAGTGGGGGGGGGGGGGTTCTGACTCTTTGTGACGCCGTGTGACGAGTGGGGGGGGGGTGTCAAAAATCGTCCAAAATCGTCTAAAATCGCGTGACGTCATTTATGGATGATCCCAAAGGCTGCCGGGCATTGATGGCTTCGATAAACAACAGCTCAAACCGAGCTGGTCCATATCGTCTTCCTCAAGTAGAAATGTAACAGCAGCAGCCGCAGCAGCCAATTAACTCTGAAACGGGCGACGTCGATTTTGAAATGTGGATGGAAGGTGCGGGAGTGGAAGGGGTGGGAATTCCGGAGGATAAAGAAAAATCCACGCGACCACGTGGAGAGAGACACGCAGACTCCAAATATACAGCAGCAGGCATCGTCTTTGTCGTGATCGAACCCACGATCTCCTGTACACCAGGCGAGGTAGTCAACATCTCCAGAGTTGCATGCCGCAGCTACTCATTAACACCACTTGCACCCCACGGCCTGTTAAGGGGTCCACGTGGCGATGGGGGGGGTGACAATGCGGGGGGCTGAAGGGGCGGGGTGGTGGGGGGAGGGTAACGAGGGGGGGGGCTGAAGGGGCGGGGTGGGGGGGAGGGTAACGAGGGGGGGGGCTGAAGGGGCGGGGTGGGGGGGAGTGTAACGAGGGGGGGGGGCTGAAGGGGTAGGGTGGGTGGGGAGTGTAACGAGGGGGGGGGCTGAAGGGGTAGGGTGGGTGGGGAGGGTAACGAGGGGAGGGGCTGAAGGGGCGGGGTGGGGGGAGGGTAACGAGGGGGGGGGCTGAAGGGGCGGGGTGGGTGGGGAGGGTAACGAGGGGGGGGGCTGAAGGGGCGGGGTGGGGGGGAGTGTAACGAGGGGGGGGCTGAAGGGGTAGGGTGGGGGGGAGGGTAACGAGGGAGGGGCTGAAGGGGCGGGGTGGGGGGGGGTAACGAGGGGGGGGGAGGGCTAAAGGGGTAGGGTGGGGGGGGAGGGTAACGAGGAAGGGGTAGGGTGGGGGGGGGTAACGAGGGGGTGGGGGGGCTTCGTGTCTGTGCCATCGTTCCCCTACGGCCGTGAAATGAGATGCGTGTCTCGAGTCCGCGTGGGATATCCATCGATTTCGGCGGGCTCGGCAGGCAGCCGGACCTTGGCAGGGGTCACCTATACACCCCCCCCCCCCCCCCCCCACAAAGCACAAAGACAAAGATCCCCGTATAGCCTTGACAGACTGTAGGGGCAAGTGCTGCTAGCGAGCAGAAGCTATGAAGGCCGGCACGGCACACGAGGGGGTGGGTGGCCAGCACCACGCCCGGCCGCCTTTGTCTCCCCAGTGGCGATGTTTGCTACACACCGCACCAGGTACTCATTTGAGGCTGAGTCGACCTAGGGGAGGCCCAGGATCGGTTCAGATAATCGTCGCTGGGTGTTGGTCGTGAGCGGGAATCGAACCCGGGTCGCTGGGTTCGTAGCGCAGCGTAGCGCTAACCACTGCACCACCGCTCCCTCACACCCCCCACACCCACCAACCACCCACCCCTCCCCACCCTCCCCACCCTCCCCACCACCCCCCACCCACCCCTCCCCCACCTCCCCCCACCTCCCCCCCACCCCCACCTCCCCCACCTCCCCCCACCCGCAATACCCCCCCCACCACCCCTCTTCCTAGGTTTTTACCATGATGACTTCTGTTGAATAACTGAATGAACGACACTAACCAACCTTCCCCCCCGTCCCCCTCTCACCCCCCCCACCACCCCCCCCACCACCCCCCACCCACCCCCCCACCCCCCCTTCACCACCCCCCACCACCCCCCCTACCACCACCCCCTCACCACCCCCCCACCACCCCCCACCCCCCCCCACCACCCCCCACCCCCCACCCCACCCCCCCACCACCCCCCACCCCCCACCCCCCACCCCCCACCCCCCACCCCACCCCCCACCCCCCCCACCACCCCACCCCCAACCCCCACAGGCTCCCGCCTCCGCCAGGAGGACTCCCCGCCTCGCATCTCCGAGCACCCGTCCGACCTGATCGTGTCGCGGGGCGAGCCGGCCACCCTCAACTGCAAGGCGGAGGGACGTCCCCCTCCCAGCGTCGAGTGGTACAAGGACGGCGAGCGGGTGGACACGGACCCGAGACGACCCCCACTCACACCGCATGCTGTTGCCCGACGGTTCGCTCTTCTTCCTGCGCGTGGTGCACGGCCGCAGGGGCAACCGTCCCGACGAGGGGACGTACGCGTGCGTGGCGCGCAACTACCTGGGCGAGGCCGTGAGCCGGAACGCCTCGCTCGAGGTCGCCGGTGAGTGTCGCGAGGTGCTGGGGGCTCGGGTGTTGTGGTGGTAAGAGGGTGGTTGTGTGGTGGTGTGTGGTGGGGGGTGGTGGTGTGGTGGTGGTGGTAAGAGGGTGGTTGTGGTGGTGGTGTGGTGGGGGTGGTGGTGGTGGTGGGGGTGGTTGTGTGGTGGTGGGGTGGTAGGGGGTAGGGGTAGGGGATGGTGGTGTGGTGGTTGTGGTGGTGGTAAGAGGGTGGTGGGGGTGGTGGTGTGGGTGGGGGTGGTGGTGTTGGTGGTGTTGTTAAGAGGGTGGTTGTGGTGGTGGTGGTGGTGTGGTGGGGGTGGTGGTGTTGTGGTGGTAAGAGGGTGGTGGGGGGTGGGGGTGTGGTGGGGGTGGTGGTGGTGTGGTGGGGGTGGTGGTGGTGTGGTGGTGGTGTTGTTAAGAGGGTGGTTGTGGTGGTGGTGATGGTGGTGTTGGTGTGGTGGTGGTGTTGTTAAGAGGGTGGTTGTGGTGGTGGTGTGGTGGGGGGGGGGGGTGGGTGGTGGTGTGGTGGAGGTGGTGGTGTGGTGGTGGTGGTAAGAGGGTGGTTGTGGTGTGGTGGGGTGTGGTGGTGGTAAGAGGGTGGTTATGGTGGTGGGGGTGGTGGTGTTGTGGTGGGGGGTGGTGGTGTGGTGGTGGTGGTGTTGTTTAGAGGGTGGTTGTGGTGGTGTGGTGGGGGTGGTGGTGTTGTGGTGGTGGTGTTGTTAAGAGGGTGGTTGTGGTGGTGGTGTGGTGGGGGGGGGGGGGTGGGGGTGGTGGTGTGGTGGGGGGGGGGGGGTGGGGGTGTGGGTGTGTGGTGGTGGTGGTGTGGTGGTGGTGGGGTGGTGGTGGTGGGGTGGTAGGGGGTAGGGGTAGGGGATGGTGGTGGTGGTTGTGTGGTGGGTGTGGTGGTGTTGTTGTGGGGGTGGTAAGAGGGTGGTTGTGGTGGTGGTGTTTTGGAGGTGGTGGGGTGGGGGTGGTGGTGTGGTGGTAGGGGGTAGGGGTAGGGGATGGTGGTGGTGGTTGTGGTGGTGGTGGCGGTGGTGGTGGTGGTAAGAGGGTGGTTGTGGTTGTGTTGTGATGGTAGGGGGTAGTGGTAAGGGGGTGGTAGTTGTGGTAGTGGTAAGGAGGTGGTTGTGTTGTGGTGGTAGGGGGTGGTGGTAGGGGATGTTGTGGTGGTGGTGATTGTCAGGGGGTGGTTGTGGTAGTGTTGTGGTGGTGGTGATGGTGGTGGTAGTATGGGGTGGTTTCTACTGGTGTTGTGGTGATGGAAGTGGGTAGTTGTGTGGTGTTGTGGCGGGGGTGGTGATAGTGGTAGTAAGGTGTGGTTGTTACGGTGGTGGTTGTGGTGGTGTTGTGTAAGTGGTGGTGGTGATGGGGTGATGTGCGTCTTGTTGTGGTAGGGAGCTGTCGTGGTGGGGTGCGTTGCTCTGTGTGTGTGGCGTCAATGTGCACCTAGCCTGGCACAAGCGTCATGGTGACGTCGCCACCAACTATTGGCAAACGGGTGCTGATTTTGTTGATGGTGACGGTACAGAAGATGATGAAAGTGGTGGTAATGTTAGTGGTGGTAGTGGTGGTGGCAGGGAGTGGTGGTGTATCGTTTAGCGCGACGCTGCGCTATAAAACCGGCGACCCGAGTTCGATTCCCGCTCACGGCCAACACCAGTGACGATTATCTGAACCGGTCCTGGGTCTCCCCTAGGTCGACTCAGCCTCAAATGAGTACCTGATGCGGTGTGTGGTAAACATCGCCACTGGGGAGACAAAGGCGGTCGGGCGTGGTGCTGGCCACCCACCCCCTCGTGTGCTGTTCCGGCCTTCATAGGTGTTACTCGCTAACAGCACTTGCCCCAACAGTCTGTGAAGGCTATATGGGGGATTTTTGTCTTTGGTGGTGCTGGCATTGCTATGCACGCAATGTGAAAGGCCCCAGATGGTCAACATTGATGATGTCCCATCGGAAGGGGGCCCATTTAGATTCCTTGCCCCAGGTGGCGGTGGTATTGTTTTGGTAGCGAGATGTTAACGACATCGCCTGGTGTACAGGAGGTCGTGGGTTCGATCCCGACCCTGACGCCTGCTGCTGTATATTTGGAGTTTGCGTGTCTCTCTCTCATCATCATCACGGTGGCTAGGAGATGTTAACTACCTCGCCTGGTCTACAGGAGGACGTGGGTTCGATCCCGACCCTGACAACGCCTCCTGCTTTATTTTTGGAGTCTGTGTGTCTCTCTCTTTCATCATCATCACGGTGGCTAGGAGATGTTAACGACATCGCCTGGTGTACAGGAGGTCGTGGGTTCGATCCCGACCCTGACGCCTGCTGCTGTAATTTGGAGTTTGCGTGTCTCTCTCTCTCATCATCATCATCACGGTGGCTAGGAGATGTTAACTACCTCGCCTGGTGTACAGGAGGTCGTGGGTTCGATCCCGACCCTGACGCCTGCTGCTGTAATTTGGAGTTTGCGTGTCTCTCTCTCTCATCATCATCATCACGGTGGCTAGGAGATGTTAACTACCTCGCCTGGTGTACAGGAGGTCGTGGGTTCGATCCCGACCCTGACGCCTGCTGCTGTAATTTGGAGTTTGCGTGTCTCTCTCTCTCATCATCATCATCACGGTGGCTAGGAAATGTTAACTACCTCGCCTGGTGTACAGGAGGACGTGAGTTCGATCCCGACCCTGACAACGCCTCCTGCTTTATTTTTGGAGTCTGTGTGTCTCTCTCTCTCTCTCATCATCATTATCACGGTGGCTAGGAGATGTTGACTACCTCGCCTGTTCTACAGGAGATCGTGGGTTCGATCCCGACCCCTGGCACCTGCTGCTGTAATTGGAGTCTGCGTGTCTCTCTCTCTCATCATCATTATCACGGTGGCTATGAGATGTTAACTACCTCGCCTGGTATACAGGAGGTCGTGGGTTCGATCCCGACCTTGATGCCTGCTGCTGTATATTTGGAGTCTGCGTGTCTCTCTCTCTCATCATCATTATTACGGTGGCTAGGAGATGGTAACTACCTCGCCTGGTCTACAGGAGGTCGTGGGTTCGATCCCGACCCTGACGATGCCTGCTGCTGTATATTTGGAGTTTGCGTGTCTCTCTCTCTTCCCGTGGTCGAGTGGAATTTTTTCTCCGCTTACTCCGATTTAACCCGCTCCCTCTCCACATGTAAGTGTCCACTTGATGATGATGATGATAAGCCCTCTCACGTCGTTAAGCAGATCAGTTGGGGGCACTTACATGGTTCGAATAAAATTACGAGAATAAAATACTTTGAGCGATGATTTAGCCGTGCCAAGCATGATCAAGCTGCTGCTGCCGCTGCTGCCGCTGCTGCCGATGCTGATATCTGCATCAAGTGACTGATCGTCTGAGCCGTTATTGCCGGATATTTGTATATTTTAAGTTATCGCGCGAAGGAAGATAATCAATATTGTCAGGAGCAGTGTTGCTACTTACAGCCATTCTGAGATGATGAGTTTATTTATTTATTTATATCAACCCCACCCCACACCCCACATATTGCAATTTCTAGTCGGCCCCACGTCGACAAAGAACCCCCGTGTAGCCTTAACAGACTGTAGGGGCAAGTGCTGTTAGCGAACAGAACCTATGAACACACAAAGACAAAGATCCCCCGTGTAGCCTTAACAGATTGTAGGGGCAAGTGCTGCTAGCGAGCACCTATGAAGGCCGGCACGGCACACGAGGGGGTGGGTGGCCAGCACCACGCCCGGCCGCCTTTGTCTCCCCCAGTGGCGATGTTTACTACACACCACACCAGGTACTCATTTGAGGTACACACACACAGTTACACACACAGGTACACACACACAGGCAGACACACACACAAGTAAACACACACAGGTAGACACACACACAAGTAAACACACACAGGTACACACACACGTACACACACACACACACGTACACACACACACACACGTACACACAGGTACAAAGACAAAGAACAAAGAACCCCCGTATAGCCTTTAACAGACTGTTGGGGCAAGTGCTGTTAGCAAGCACCTATGAAGGCCGGAACGATACACGAGGGGGTGGGTGGCCAGCACCACGCCCCGACCGCCTTTGTCTCCCTAGTGGCAATGTTTTACACACCGCACCAGGTACTCATTTGAGGCTGAGTCGACCTAGGGGAGGCCCGAGACCGGTTCAGATAATCGTCACTGGTGTTGGCCGTGAGTGGGAATCGAACTCGTGTCGCCGGTTTCATAGCGCAGCGCGCTAACCGCTGCACTATCGCTCCCCACACACAGGTACACACACAGGTAGACACACACAGGTACACACACACACACAGGTACACACACACACACAGGTACACACACAAGTACACACACATAGGTACACACACACACATTTACACACACAGGTACACACACACAGGTACACACACACACATTTACACACACAGGTACACACACACAGGTACACACACACACACACACAGGTACACACACACACACAGGTACACACACACACACACAGGTACACACACACACAGGTACACACACACAGGTACACACACACAGGTACACACACAGGTACACACACACAGGTACACACACACACACAGGTACACACACACACACACAGGTACACACACACAGGTACACACACACAGGTACACACACACAGGTACACACACACAGGTACACACACACAGGTACACACACACACACAGGTACACACACATAGGTACACACACACACATTACACACACAGGTACACACACACAGGTACACACACATTTACACACACAGGTACAACACACACACACACAGGTACACACACACAGGTACACACACACACACAGGTACACACACACAGGTACACACACACAGGTACACACACAGGTACACACACACAGGTACACACACAGGTACACACACACAGGTACACACACACAGGTACACACACACAGATACACACACAGGTACACAGACACACACACACACAGGTACACACACACAGACAGGCACATTCATAGCCCCCCAACCACG
>NC_136339.1:3966545-3989045 GCF_964198595.1 Lampetra fluviatilis
TGTCTCTCTCCATCTCTCTGTGTCTCTCTCTCTATCCTACATCTCTCTGTATTCTACCTCTTTGTCTCTCTACATCTCTCTGTGTCTCTCTCTCCACGTCTTACCTGCTCGCCAGGTGTGGCAACTATGGTGGATTTTGTTACTCTCCCCCACCCCCCCACCCCCGGCAAAATGTGGACAGACACACTGACACACGTACACACACACACTGACACACACACACTGACATTGACACACACTGACACACTGACACACACACACTGACACACACACACTGACACACACACTGACACACACACACTGACACACACACACTGACATTGACACACACAAACACTGACACACTGACACACGTACACACACAAACACACTGACACACACACACTGACACACACACACACTGACACACACACACACACTGACACACACACACTGACACACACACACTGACACACACACTGACACACACACACTGACACACACACACTGACATTGACACACACACACACTGACACACTGACACACGTACACACACACACTGACACACACACACTGACATTGACACACACACACACTGACACACTGACACACGTACACACACAAACACACTGACACACACACACTGACACACACACACTGACACACACACACACTGACACACACACACTGACACACACACACTGACACACACACTGACACACTGACACACGTGGACACACACACACTGACATTGACACACACACACACTGACACACTGACACACGTACACACACAAACACACTGACACACACACACTGACACACACACACTGACACACACACTGACACACACACACACTGACACACACACACTGACATTGACACACACACACACTGACACACTGACACACGTACACACACACAAACACACTGACACACACACACTGACACACACACACTGACACACACACACACTGACACACACACACTGACACACACACACTGACACACACACTGACACACACACACTGACACACACACACTTGCACACGTGGACACACACACACTGACACACGTGGACACACACACACGTGGACACACACACACTGACACACACACACACTGACACACACACACTGACACACACACACACACTGACACACACACGTGGACACACACACACTGACATACACGTGGTCGCGTGCGCACGTTGAGATCTCAATCGGTCGTCGACTGTAATGAGGCCGCCTGCCTTGCGTGAAGAATAATAATTAAATAAATAAGTATCATTACAACGTCAATTATGTGAAACAAAAAAATGAAAAGACTACACCGGTTAGAATCTTCTTCCTCGCCCTTCGCGCCTCCACTAATTCCCGTCCCTCCCCTCCCTCCACTGCAATCAACTTCCCATAGCCTCAGCACTGCCCATAGACTCAGCACTGCACTATAGACTCAACACTGCCCATAGACTCAGCACTGCCTATAAACTCAACACTGCACCATAGACTCAACACTGCCCATAGACTCAACACTGCACCATAGACTCAACACTGCCCATAGACTCAGCACTGCCTATAAACTCAACACTGCACCATAGACTCAACACTGCCCATAGACTCAACACTGCACCATAGACTCAACACTGCACCATAGACTCAACACTGCCCATAGACTCAGCACTGCCTATAAACTCAACACTGCCCATAGACTCAGCACTGCCCATAGTCGCAACACTGCCCATAGACTCAACACTGCCCATAGACTCAACACTGCCCATAGTCGCAACACTGCACCATAGACTCAACACTGCACCATAGCCCCAGCACTGCCCATAAACTCAGCACTGCACCATAGACTCAGCACTGCACCATAGACTCAACACTGTGCATAGATCAGTGAGTGAACGAGTTAGTGAGCAAGTGTGAGAATGAGTGAGCGTGCAACACAAATTAGCAATGAGTGAGTCAACGAGCGAATGACTGGGATGAGTGAGCAAATATTTCACCGAACGACTGAGCGACCGAGTGAACGACTAAGTGAGGGAATGAGTGAACGGATACATGAGCCAGCCAGCAAGTGCACACGTGAGTGAGTGAGCAAGCAAGCGAATGACTCGGTGGGAGAATGAGTGAGCGAGTGAACGAATACATGGGCGAGCGAGCGAGTGTACAAACGAACGAGTGGGCGAGCGAATGAATGAATGACGCGGCAAGAGAATGAGTGTGAGAGTTTTCGTCCGCAGCCGACGCTATTGCCTTCATATTCTTGGTTCTTTCGGTAAAGTCACGTAGAAGGGAAATAATAAAATAATAAAAGTATAAAACAATAACATTCTCACGACGTTTCGACTGCAACACAACACAAGCAATCATCATCAGGTGTGAAAACCACAGCAAGAAAATTTGAAACAAGTATAACCCGTAAAAACAAAGTTTTTCACTATAAATCCTTTATATGCATGGCATTGGGGCGGCTAGAGTCCTCTCGTCCTCTGGCTTGAGATGGCGGCCACCTATGGGTCAGATGATTGTCTGGCAGCATTTAACAATTGGTAATTAAATATTAAAAAAAAAAATCCCTAAACAGTATAAAATTTTGGAAAAAAATGTTCACGAAAATGCATTGTCACGCACAACGAGTCTGTGTGCAAAATGTCAGCTCGATTGGATCACGGGAAGTGGGTTAAAAAACGACCGAAAGATTTGCACGGTCCTAAGCAAGCAAGCGAACTTAATATAAAGGATTTAAAAAGTGGCGGTTTGTCGTGACGTCAGCACCACGGACAGCGATTTTGGCGGTTGGTCAGATGGACGAGTCCATCTATGTTCGGAAAAGTGGAGGGGGGGAGAGGAAGAGAATGGAAAGCAGTCTGAATGTCACCGTAAGCGTGAACACGATCAATTAAGACCAGAAATGGTTTATCAAATCCTTCCAACGATTGCTAAGCCAGAATCCATCTCACACGATGAGACATCTCCTTTACCAGTGGCGAAATATAGTAATCGGTTTTTACCCTTTCGTCTGGTACAAAAACTGACACCTTTATACAAGGGATCATGTTTGCAATAACCACAACAGAAGCAGTCAAAATGCAAACGAAAAAAACAACTCTGATAATGATATGCACTGTCCTTGAAGTTGATTGGTCCACACCCGAGACAGAGTTGTTCTTTTGTTGCATGTCGGTAAGTACGCTAAACATTTTGAACAGACACACATAATCACAATTTTGCCTTTTATATATATGGAGATTACCCTGTGAGCCATTCGGCTCTTGAATCGGGTGCAACCGCAATAAACAAAAAAAACATGAACAAAAAAACATCTTATAGTGACTATGTGACTAAGTGCGAACAGAAAATCCAAGAAAAGACAGCAAAATATTACAGATAAATTATCCTACACCAACACTGTGTGCAAAAATCCCAGTGGGATGCAAGTCAAACAACAACAACAGCCACTAGACAACTTAGATTAAGGCCATCATTCTAACTCCGTACTACAACAAACAAACATGAGATAGAAAGAGAGAGAGAGAGCCCACGACCTCCTGTACACCAGGCGAGGTAGTTAACATCCCATAGCCACCGAAACAGACAAACGCCAAATATATAGCAGCAGGCATCGTCAGGGTCGCGATCGAACCCACGACCTCCTGCATACCAGGCGAGGTAGTTAACATCTCATAGCCACCGTGACGATGATAAGAGAGACACGCAAACTCAAACTATAAATATACAGCAGGCATCGTCACGTTCTGGATCGAACCCACAACCTCCTGTACACCAGGCGAGGTAGTTAACATATCTTAGCCACCGTGATGTCAGAGAGAGACACGCAAACTCCAAATATACAGCAGCAGGCATCGTCAGGGTCGGGATCGAACACACGACCTCCTGTACACCAGGCGAAGTAGTTAACATTTCCTAGCCACCGTGATGATGATGAGAGAGAGACACGCAAACTACAAATATACAGCAGCAGCAGGCATCGTCAAGGTCGGGATCGAACCCACGACCTCCTGTACACCATGCGAGGTAGTTAACATCTCGCACGCCGCCGTGGTTATAAACGAACCGCATCGGAGCGTGAATGCAGCGGGGACCGGCTCCAGGTTGAGAAAGTGATTTCCCACGGCCCAGTATAACGAAAAAAAATATAAAAAATGCAATTCCATTACAGCTGCGACCCCTTTGCCCCACATAGCCCCCCCCCCCCACCAAACCCAACCACCCCACACCCGCTGAGGCGAAGCAACAGAATGAGAACAAACACATTGTCCTGCGGAGGGAGCTGGTAGGAACGTTGGGTTGCTCGGTCAATGGCCTGCAGGGTCAACGGCGGCGTGGTGTATTCCGCAGATATGCCCGACTGTGAGGGCGGGCACAAGCCGACGTGAGTAGGTGAAACGTTGAGTTTTATAAGGGCACCACGGGGTGACCAGCCCCTCCCCACCCAGCCCCACCCCACCCAGCCCCTCCCCACCCCACCCTCCCCACCCAGCCCCTCCCCACCCTCCCTACCCAGCCCCTCCCCACCCAGCCCCTTCCCACCCTCCCCACCTAGCCTCCCTCCACCCTCCCCACCTAGCCCCTCCCAACCCTCCCCACCCTCCGCTCTCCACCCAGCCCCACTCCTCCCATTTTTGGAAGCACGACAGACGGACGGACACAATAATCCCCTCTGGGCTGGTGTAACCAGGAGGTCATATTCTTAGTTTTTTTCGGTAAAGTCACGTAGGTAAAACATTTAAATTAATAATACAGCTATCGTGCTGTGACGGTTCCACCTGAAGACGGAAGCTTGTGTTGCCTCCGAAACGTCGCGATTTTTATTTTATTTTTATTTTACTTTTATTAATTTAATTTTTTTACCTACGTGACTTTACCGAAAAAAACTAAGAATATGAATCCTTGCAGTCACGAAAGCTTCAAATCTATAATTAACCAGGAGGTTCCTTCCAGTAAAAATGGAATTTGCGCTGGAGGAATCCGATGATCTGTAAAGCTCTTTGTTCAACGGGTGTCCAGGCAAGGAGGTCACGGGATCAGAACGTCTCAAGCAACGAGCAATGAACGCGCACGCGCAAAGGCAAAGATGCCCCGTATAGCCTTCACGTGATTTTGGGGCAAGTGCTGTTTAGCGAGTATTATTGTTTTATAAATTTTTATTTTTTATTTTACCAGCCTTGTAGATACTTTCATCACAAGTGATCTGGCCACACGTGATGGCTGATGGAATCATCGTTTATCATCATCATCATCACGTGGGGCATTTAATAAAGCAGGCAAAGCACTCTAAATAGCGCTTGACGTTGATTCGAGATGTGGAGGGGGAAAACCGGAGGATACGGAGAGAAAAATCTACGCAAACCCCAAATATACAAGAGGCCTCAGGGTGAAATTCTTGGTTCTTTAGGTAAAGTCACGTAGAAGGTAAATACTAAAATAAATAAAAACATAATAAAATTCTCACGACCGTTTCGATTGCAACACAAGCAATCGTCATCAGGTGTGAGAACCACAGCAAGAAAATGTATTGAACCTATGAAGGCCACAACATAGGTGGGTGGCCAGGACCACGTACGGGCCGCCTTTGTCTCCCTTAGTGGCGAGGTTTACTACACACCGCACCAGGCACTCATTTGAGGCTGAGTTGACCTTAGCGGAGGCCCCATACCGGTTCAGATAATCGTCACTGCTGTTGGTTGCCGTGAACGGGAATCGAACTCGGGTCGCCGGGTTCGTACATGAGTGAGTGAATGTGTCAATGAGTGAGTGAGTGGGTGAATGGGTGAACACGTGAGTGGGTTAGTGAGTGGGTGCGTCAGTGACCGAATAAGTCAGTGGGTGGGTGAGTGGGTGGGTGAGTGGGTGGGTGGGTCAATGAGTGAATTAGTGGGTGAGTGGGTGGGTCAACGAGTGAATTAGTTGGCGAGTGAGTGGGTGGGTCAGTGAGTGAATTAGTGGGTGGGTGAGTGAGTGGTTGGGTCAGTGGCCGAATAAGTTAGTGGGTGGGTGGCTCACTGAGTGAATTAGTGGGTGAGTGAGTGGATGGGTGGGTCAATGAGTGAATTAGTGGGTGGGTGAGTGGGTGGGTGGGTCAGTGGCCGAATTAGTTAGTGGGTGGGTGGGTGGTTGGCTCACTGAGTGAATTATTGGTTGAGTGAGTGGGTCAGTGAGTGAATCAGTGGGTGAGTGAGTGGATGGGTGGGTCAATGAGTGAATTAGTGAGTGGGTGAGTGAGTGGGTGGGTCAGTGAGTGAATTAGTGGGTGAGTGAGGGAGTGGGTCAGTGAGTGAATTAGTGGGTGGGTGAGTGAGTGGTTGGGTCAGTGGCCGAATAAGTTAGTGGGTGGGTAGGTGGCTCACTGAGTGAATTAGTGGGTGAGTGAGTGGATGGGTGTGTCAATGAGTGAATTAGTGGGTGGGTGAGTGGGTGGGTGGGTCAGTGAGTGAATTAGTGGGTGAGTGAGTGAGTGAGTGGGTCAGTGAGTGAATTAGTCTGGGGGTGGATAAGTGGGTTGGTGGGTCACTGAGTGAATTCGGGGGCGAGTGGGTTGGTCAGTGAGTGAATTAGTGGGTGAGTGAGTGGGTGAATTAGTCTGGGGGTGGATAAATGGGTTGGTGGGTCACTGAGTGAATTCGGGGGCGAGTGGGTTGGTCAGTGAGTGAATTAGTGGGTGAGTGAGTGAGTGGGTGAATTAGTCTGGGGGTGGATAAATGGGTTGGTGGGTCACTGAGTGAATTCGGGGGCGAGTGGGTTGGTCAGTGAGTGAATTCGTGGGTGAGTGAGTGAGTGGGTGAGTGGGTCAGTGAGTGAATAAGTAGTGAGTGGGTGAGCGATTACATCGGTTCATGGTGTATTGAATCGTTACACCTCGGGATCGAGATATGTGGTGGTGGTGGTGGCGGTGGTGGTGGCGGTGGTGGGGATTGGTGATATCATCAGCGCGTTTCACGATGTGCGTTTTGCAACAGGTTGCTGTGGATAATGCAGACGTGACGCCTTGCGGTAGCTATCTCTGTCTTAATTCTAGATTTGAAGCTTTTGTGACTGCAAGGATTCAAACTCTTAGGTTTTTCGGTAAAGTCACGTGGGTGAAAAATAAATAATAATAATATAATTGAAATTAATAAAATAATTGATCTCTGTGTTGTTCGAACGTCTGATCACGGCTCCTGTTTTTTTTAAATTTCCAGAAAGGATTTTCAACAAAAAAATAAACCCTCGTCTTATTTACTTCATCATTTTGATACTTGCTAAAAATGAAAAAGTCCCATCGATACGTCACGGTGATGGTCTTTGGGGGATGATGACTTGCCTCATCCAGCAGTGGATCGTGCACGACCGATGATGACGACGACGACGATGTTGACGTTCGAGATGATGGAGAGACAGAGACGGGTTTTTGTTTTGTTTTTTTGCATACTCGGTATTTGATTTCGACAGAGATTCACAATTCGAAATTGGATCGCTGGCGGCAGAGATATGCGGCTAAGATGAATTAACGTAAACATTACCCCACTTATTTATTTATTTATTACATATATTTTTATTACAAAAATAAAGAAGCACCGCTCGTTTAACACTGCAGGGTTTCCCGCATGTCACCTGTAAAAAAAAATGATCTTTTTTTTTTGTTAAGAAAACAAAAACTCCAACGATCAGCCACCATATCTCCGTCCGCGCATTTCGATCTCCGCCTCCAAAGTGGCCCTTGTCTCAGGGATTCATTGTCGCTAACGGGTGCGCCTGTGTGTGTCGGTGGGGGGGTGTAGGGTGTGTGTGGCTGTATGTACTCGCTAACAGCACTTGCCCCAACAGTCTGTTAAGGTTATACGGGGGATCTTTGTCTTTTTTCATGTGCGTAGGTGCTCGCAAACAGCACTTGCCCCAACAGTCTGTTAAGGTTATACGGGGGATCTTTATCTTTTTTACGTGTGTATATGTGCTCGCTAACAGCACTTGCCCCAACAATCTGCTAAGGTTATCCAGGGGATCTTTATCTTTTTTACGTGTGTATATGTGCTCGCTAACAGCACTTGGCCCAACAGTCTGTTAAGGTTATCCAGGGGATCTTTATCTTTTTTACGTGTGTATATGTGCTCGCTAACAGCACTTGCCCCAACAGTCTGCTAAGGCTATATGGGGGATCTTTGTCTGTGTGTGTGTGTTTGGGGGGGGGGGTGGAGGGATGGATGGTCGATACGTTAAAGCCGCGTGCAGGGTTAATATCAAATAATATATTGCGTAAAGACTCCACATTTATCATCCATGCCCTCCCCTCCTCCGACTCTGCGTATCGGTGGCTAGGAGATGTTATCTCCCTCGCCTGGTGTACAGGAGGTCGTGGGTTCGATCACCAACCCTGACGCCTGCTGCTGTATATTTGGAGTTTGCGTGTCTCTCTCTCTCATCATCATCATCACGGTGGGCTAGGAGATGTTAACTACCTCGCCTGGTGTACAGGAGGTCGTGGGTTTTCATCCCGACCCTGATGCCTGCTGCTGTATATTTGGAGTTTGCGTGTCTCTCTCTCTCGTCATCATCATCACGGTGGGTTAGGAGATGTTAACTACCTCGCCTGGTGTACAGGAGGTCGTAGGTTCGATCACGACCCTGACGCCTGCTGCTGTATATTTGGAGTTTGCGTGTCTCTCTCTCTCTCTCATCATCATCATCACGGTGGACTAGGAGATGTTAACTACCTCGCCTGGTGTACAGGAGGTCCTGGGTCCCATCCTGACCCTGACGCCTGCTGCTGTATATTTGGAGTTTGCGTGTCTCTCTCTCTCTCTCATCATCATCATCAAGTTGGGCTAGGAGATGTTAACTACCTTGCCTGGTGTACAGGAGGTCCTGGGTTCCATCCTGACCCTGACGCCTGCTGCTGTATATTTGGAGTTTGCGTCTCTCTCTCTCTCTCTCACCGTGGTCGCGTGGATTTTTCTCATGGTTCCTCCTGGTTGTTTGCTCCCCTCCACATTTAGAATCAACGTTGCCACGCGTTCAGATAGAATTCGCCGCTGCAAATGTTCACCCGATAAGCTGAATCGTCGAACGAACGTTCCTGATAGCTACTTCGCTTCTAAACCAGAGTCATTTAGCTCGGGGGGGCACTTACCTGGTTGAATAAAAAACAACAAAGTTAATAGTTTCATCGATGTTGAAGGTGGGGCACAGGGCATGGGAAGGGAATCGATTCTAGATTTGAAGCTTTCGTGACTGCAAGGATTCATATTCGTAGGTTTTTTTCGGTAAAAGTCACGTAGGTAAAAAATAAAAATTAATAAAAGTAAAAAAAAATCACGACGTTTCGGAACCGTCACAGCACGATTGCTGTATCAAGTGAGAGAGATTCCAAGAACACAGTCCTTGTATATATACTGGTTGAGGGTAGGAGGAGCCAAGGTAGGCCCTGGATATTATTGTGACTTTACCGAAAGAACCTAAGAATAAGGGAATCGATCTCAGAGTGGCGGGTTATTGGTGGAGTGCGCTAACCACGGCTAAATGACACACTGATAAAGGCAAATATTCCCCACCCCGTATAGCCTTAACAGACGGTTGGGGCAAGTGCTGTGAGCGAGTAGCAGCACCTATTTGAAACTGAGTCGACCTAGGGGAGGCCCAGGACCGGTTCAGATAATCGCCAACGATGTTGGTGGCCGTGAGCGGGAATCGAACCCAGGTCGCCGGGTTCGTAGCGCAGCGTGATCCTCTGCACCACCGCTCCCCCAACGGAGACATTGACACCACTGAGCTTGTGCCCGGCTAGGTGCGCTTTGAGCCCACTGGAATTGTCCGACGTTCGCTGGCAGCAGGAGGTCACGGGGCAGACCCAGCAGGTGCCATGGGTTACCTGCCCGAGATGAGTGGCCGATGCGTCACCTGTGCCATCCCTCCTGCGCCAACTCGCTGCGTTTTAACCGCCCCGACGCTCCGCTCGTTGTTGTGAGCGTCGCTCCTCTGCCCCTACCGTTGTTGTTGTTGTTGGAGGGCGACTGCCTCCAGCTGCCCAGTGGCGGCATCCTTCACGAGCCTCCTCCTCCTCCACAGAGGTCGACCTTGACACCGCTGGTATCGGTCATCGGCAATCATCCGCATCTAGTTTCTAGTTTACACAACAAAGGCTCATTCCTAGCAGCTTGCTTTAGCCGCACCGAACCTCACAAAAATAATATCCAGGTGCCTACCTTGGCTCCTCCCACCCTCAACCAGTATATATACAAATACTGTGTTCTTGGAATTTCTCTTACTTGATACAGTTATCGTGCTGTGACGGTTCCACCTGAAGACGGAAGCTTGTGTTGCCTCCGAAACGTCGTGATTTTTATTACATTTTTATTTACCTTTTATTAATTTTAATTTTTTACCTACTACGTGACTTTACCGACAAAACCTAAGAATATGGGTCATCGGCAACTCCACTCAGCTCCACGTCCTCCTGTACCACATCACTCCATCTCTTCTCTAGCCCGTGCCGCGCCCGTTTAGCACCCCCACCCCACCCCTCTATGCGGCCGAACAGAAACCGCTTGAGCATGCGGGTGGTTGGCCATGTGGTGTGGCCTGACCTTTCGGTGGCTGGCCATGTGGTGTGGCCTGACCTTCGGTGGCTGGCCATGTGGTGTGGCCTGACCTTTCGGTGGCTGGCCATGTGGTGTGGCCTGACCTTTCGCTGGCTGTGCATGTGGAGTTGGCCTGACCTTTCGGTAGCTGGCCATGTGGTGTGGCCTACTTTTCGGTGGGTGGCCATGTGGAGTGGCCTGACTTTCGGTGGGTGGCCATGTGGAGTGGCCTGACCTTTCGGTGGCTGGCCATGTGGTGTGGCCTGACCTTTCGGTAGCTGGCCATGTGGTGTGGCCTGACCTTTCGGTGGCTGGCCATGTGGTTTGGCCTGACTTTCGGTGGCTGTGCATGTGGTTTGGCCTGACTTTCGGTGGCTGGCCATGTGGTGTGGCGTGACTTTCGGTGGCTGGGCATGTGGTGTGGCCTGACTTTCGGTGGCTGGCCATGTGGTGGGGCGTGACTTTTCGGTGGCTGGCCATGTGGTGTGGCCTGACTTTTCGGTGGCTGGCCATGTGGTGTGGCCTGACTTTTCGGTGGCTGGCCATGTGGTGTGGCCTGACTTTTCGGTGGCTGGCCATGTGGTGGGGCGTGACTTTTCGGTGGCTGGCCATGTGGTGTGGCCTGACTTTTCGGTGGCTGTGCATGTGGTGTGGGCTGACTTTCGGTGCGTGGCCATGTGGTGTGTCCTGACCTTTCGGTGGCTGTGCATGTGGTGGGGCCTGACTTTCGGTGGGTGGCCATGTGGTTTGGCCTGACTTTCGGTGGCTGGCCATGTGGTGTGGCCTGACTTTTCGGTGTCCGGTGCATGCCGGTGGCTGACGTGGCCTCTAACCCTCCCCCCCGCCCCCCCGCCCGCCGGAGGAGCCCATCTGATGGGATTGCGTATCGAGTATTTGATTTCAATCGAGACTGCAAACCTCGTGGGACACGCACGCTCGCTCGCTCGCTCGCTCCACACACGCGTGTCCTCGCGTCCTCGCGTCCTGAATTCCGCTACGCAATCTTTCGCCGAGGTTGCGTTTCGTGACCGAAGGTCTGCTGACGATTTCAAACGGTGATGAGACGCGCACACGTACACACACGCGCATGTGTGTGTACGTGTGTGCGCGCCTACACGTGTGTGTGTGTGTGTGCACGGTAGAACCTCTCTTGATGACCAGCCCGGATAGGATCTTGAAGATTATCGCTTAACACTCCAAACTACGCTTTACATTACCCTATACACTATACACTACACTATACACTACATTATACACTACACTATACACTACACTATACACTACACTATACACTACACTATACACTACACTCTACACTACACTCTACACTACACTACACACTACACTACACACTACACTACACACTACACTATACACTACACTATACACTACACTATACACTACACTATACACTACACTATACACTACACTATACAGCATAACACCTCCTAACGACTACCCCTGTTAACGACTAATCGTTTAACGATGGGCCTCAACACAGCGCAATGTGTAGTGTATAGTGTTTAGTGTAGTGTGTAGTGTAGTGTATAGTGCAGTCTATAGTGTCGTGTATAGTAGTGTATAGTGTAGTGTATAGTGCAGTCTATAGTGTCGTGTATAGTAGTGTATAGTGTAGTGTATAGTGTAGTGTATAGTGTAGTCTATAGTGTCGTGTATAGTAGTGTATAATGTAGTGTATAGTGTAGTGTATAGTGTAGTCTATAGTGTCGTGTATAGTAGTGTATAGTGTAGTGTATAGTGCAGTCTATAGTGTCGTGTATAGTAGTGTATAGTGTAGTGTATAGTGTAGTGTATAGTAGTGTAGTGTATAGTGTAGTGTATAGTGTAGTGTATAGTAGTGTAGTGTGTAGTGTATAGTCTAGTGTATAGTAGAGTAGTGTATAGTGTAGTGTATAGTGTAGTGTATAGTAGTGTAGTGTATAGTAGTGTAGTATATAGTGTAGAGTAGTATAGTGTAGTGCAGAGCCGGCCCAGCCACTAAGTGACCCTTGCAATTGCAAAGGGCCCCGTGGCCAGCACAGGACCCCCTAGAGTCACTGCGAGCTCGTGGGTGAAAAAAATCATACATCAAAGGGGCCTCCAACCAAATTTTGCTTAGGGCCCCCAAAGGTCTAGGGCCGGCTCTGGTGTAGTGTATAGTAGTGTAGTGTATAGTGTAGAGTAGTGTATAGTCTAGAGTAGTGTAGTGTATAGTAGTGTAGTGTATAGTAGTGTAGTGTATAGTGTAGAGTAGTGTATAGTCTAGAGTAGTGTAGTGTATAGAGTAGTGTAGTGTATAGTGCAGAATAGTATAGTGTAGTGTATAGTAGTGTAGTGTAGTGTGTAGTGTATAGTAGTGTAGTGTATAGTGTAGAGTAGTGTATAGTCTAGAGTAGTGTAGTGTATAGAGTAGTGTAGTGTATAGTGCAGAATAGTATAGTGTAGTGTATAGTAGTGTAGTGTGTAGTGTATAGTTGTGTAGTGTATAGTGTAGTGTATAGTAGTGTAGTGTATAGTAGTGTAGTGTATAGTGTAGAGTAGTATAGTGTAGTGTATAGTAGTGTAGTGTATTGTATAGTGTAGTGTATAGTGTAGTGTATAGTGTAGTGTATAGTGTAGTGTATAGTAGTGTAGTGTAGTGTTTAACACGTAGGCTCTTTGAAAATAACATTAACTTATCCCAAACACAGCTATGAGCAGTGGCAGAGCATGCTTTGCCAACAAGGACATTCAATTGATTTTGACAACGTTGAAGTGGTACGCAGAACTAATTATGACTGGCCAAGACTAGTTAGATAATCAATTGAAATTGAGAAGATTTCAAATAATTTCATTCGCTGTGACAGCTATAGACTCAGCATAGCCTGGAAGCGTATTATTAAGTAAAACACAACACGTATTGCAATTCCTTACAGGTGAGTCACGTGCTAAGTGGCTGATTAATGATCTATTATATAATTGCATACAAATACAAAGACAAAGATCCCCCGTATAGCCTTCACAGACTGTAGGGGCAAGTGCTGTTAGCGAGTAGCACCTACGAAGGCCGGCACGGCACACGAGGGGGTAGGTGGCCAACACCACGCCCGGCCGCCTTTGTCTCCCATTTTGCGAAGTTCACTACACACGGCACCAGGTTACTCATTTGAGGCTGAGTCGACCTAGGGGAGGCCCAGGACCGGTTCAGATATTCGTCACTGACGGTGTTGGTCGCGAACGAGAATCTAACTCGGGTCGCCGGGTTCGTAGCGCAGCGTAGCGCTAACCACTGCACCACCGCTCCCCACTACAAAGACAAAGATACCCCGTATAGCCTTAACAGACAGACACACACACACACAGGTGTTGTTTTTCTGTGCGCCTATGTGTGTGTCTCTCTCTGTGATTCTCTGTGTGTGTCTATGTTGTGTGTGTCTCTCTCTGTTTGTCTATGTTATGTGTCTCTTTATGTGTGTCTCTGTGTGTGTCTCTCTCTGTGATTCTCTGTGTGTGTCTATGTTGTGTGTGTCTCTCTCTGTTTGTCTATGTTGTGTGTCTCTCTCTGTGATTCTCTGTGTGTGTCTATGTTGTGTGTGTCTCTCTCTGTTTGTCTATGTTGTGTGTCTCTTTCTGTGTGTCTCTGTGTGTGTCTCTCTCTGTGATTCTCTGTGTGTGTCTATGTTGTGTGTGTCTCTCTCTGTTTGTCTATGTTGCGTGTCTCTTTCTGTGTGTCTCTGTGTGTGTCTCTCTCTGTGATTCTCTGTGTGTGTCTATGTTGTGTGTGTCTCTCTCTGTTTGTCTATGTTGTGTGTCTCTTTATGTGTGTCTCTGTGTGTGTCTCTCTCTGTGATTCTCTGTGTGTGTCTATGTTGTGTGTGTCTCTCTCTGTTTGTCTATGTTGTGTGTCTCTTTCTGTGTGTCTCTGTGTGTGTCTCTCTCTGTGATTCTCTGTGTGTGTCTATGTTGTGTGTGTCTCTCTCTGTTTGTCTATGTTGCGTGTCTCTTTCTGTGTGTCTCTGTGTGTGTCTCTCTCTGTGATTCTCTGTGTGTGTCTATGTTGTGTGTGTCTCTCTCTGTTTGTCTATGTTGCGTGTCTCTTTCTGTGTGTCTCTGTGTGTGTCTCTCTCTGTGATTCTCTGTGTGTGTCTATGTTGTGTGTGTCTCTCTCTGTTTGTCTATGTTGTGTGTCTCTTTCTGTGTGTCTCTGTGTGTGTCTCTCTCTGTGATTCTCTGTGTGTGTCTATGTTGTGTGTGTCTCTCTCTCTGTTTGTCTATGTTGCGTGTCTCTTTCTGTGTGTCTCTGTGTGTGTCTCTCTCTGTGATTCTCTGTGTGTGTCTATGTTGTGTGTCTCTCTCTCTGTTTGTCTATGTTGTGTGTCTCTTTCTGTGTGTCTCTGTGTGTGTCTCTCTCTGTGATTCTCTGTGTGTGTCTATGTTGTGTGTGTCTCTCTCTGTGTGTCTATGTTGTGTGTCTCTTTCTGTGTGTCTTTGTGTGTGTCTCTCTCTGCTTGTGTCTCTGTGTCTCTCTCTGTGTGTCTCTGTGTGTGTCTCTCTCTGCTTGTGTGTATGTCTGTGCATCTATGTGTGTGTCTCTCTCTGTGTGCCTATGTGTGTGTCTCTCTCTGCTTGTGTGTCTGTCTGTGTGTCCTCTTGTCTGTGTTTTGTCTCTCTCTCAAATTTAGCGATCTTTGGAAGACTTTAATCAACTGCGGAGGGAGCTGGTAGGAACGTTTGGTTGCTCGGTCAATGGCCAGAGTCAACGGCGGCGTGGTGTATTCCGCAAATATGCCCGACTGTGAGGGCGGGCACAAGCCGTCGTGAGTAGGTGAAACGTTGAGTTTTATAAGGGCACCACGGGGTGACCAGCCCCTCCCCACCCAGCCCCTCCCCACCCACCCCCCACCCAGCCCCTCCCCACCCTCCTCTCCCCACCCAGCCCCTCCCCACCCTCCCCTCTCCACCCAGCCCCACCCCTCCCATTTTTGGATGCACGACGGACGGACGGACACAATAATCCCCTGTGGGCTGGCGTAACCAGGAGGTTCCTACCAGTAAAACCTTGACGAAGTGCGGCTGACGGTGACAGCATCGCTTTGCATCTGGAGCAATCCCCATCGCCGCCGCAGCCCCATCTACGATTTAGATTCGTGAATTCCGAGTTGAGATGAGATGAGAGAGATGCGGACAGGGGGAGAGATGTCGTGAGGCGAGGGAGAGACGTGGTGAGGGGAGAGAGATGCAGACAGAGACGGAGTGAGATGAGAGAGATGAGAGACAGAGAGACAGAGACGGAGTGAGATGAGAGAGAGATGAGAGGCAGAGGAATGAAGACGTGGTGAGACGCCGGACATGAATGAGATGTTTACATTAATTATCCAATTGTGGTTTTGCTTTTATCAAGATTACAAATCGACCCGATGTTCGATGCACCCCCTTTTATGATTAATTCATTTATTAATTACAGACTCCACCCCCCCCCCCTCTCGATCGAGCGGGTGGTGGGTGAGTTGGTGGGTGGGGAGTGGGTGGGTGGGTGGGGAGTGGGTGGGTGGGTGGGGAGAGGTGGGTGGGTTGGTGGGTGGGGAGTGGGTGGGTGGGTTGGTGGGGAGTGGGTGGGTGGGTTGGTGGGGAGTGGGTGGGTGGGTTGGTGGGGAGTGGGTGGGTGGGTTGTTGGGGAGTGGGTTGGTGGGTGGGTTGGTGGGTGGGTGGGTTGGTGGGTGAGGAGCGGTGGGTGGGTGGATGGGGAGTGGGTGGGTGGGTGGGGAGTGGGTGGGTGGGTGGGGAGAGGTGGGTGGGTTGGTGGGTGGGGAGTGGGTGGGTGGGTTGGTGGGGAGTGGGTGGGTGGGTTGGTGGGGAGTGGGTGGGTGGGTTGGTGGGGAGTGGGTGGGTGGGTTGTTGGGGAGTGGGTTGGTGGGTGGGTTGGTGGGTGGGTGGGTTGGTGGGTGAGGAGCGGTGGGTGGGTGGATGGGGAGTGGGTGGGTGGGTTGGTGGGGAGTGGGTGGGTGGATGGGTTGGTGGGTGGGTGGGTTGGTGGGTGGGTTGGGAGCAGTGGGTGGGTGGGGAGCGGTGGGGAGTGGGTGGGTGGGTAGGGAGTGGGTGGGTGGATGGGTTGGTGGGTGGGTGGGTTGGTGGGTTGGTGGGGAGCGGTGGGTGAGTGGGGAGCGGTGGGGAGTGGGTGGGTGGGTAGGGAGTGGGTGGGTGGGTAGGGAGTGGGTGGGTGGGTGGGGAGCGCTGGGTGGGTTGGTGGGGAGAGGTTGGTGGGTTGGTGGGTTGGTGGGTGGGTGGGTGGGGAGCGGTGGGTTGGTGAGTGGGGAGTGGTGGGTGGGTTGGTGGGTTGGTGGGTGGGTGGGTGGTTGGGGAGCGGTGGTGCAGCGGTGAGCGCGACGTTGCGCTCCGAACCCGGCGACCCGAGTTCGACCCCCGCTCGCGGACGATTTTCCGGCACTGGCACCCTCCCCTAGGTAGACTGGGCCTCAAATGAGCAACCTCGGTGCGTAAAAACATCGCCACTATGGGGAAGACAAAGGCGGCCGGGCGTGGTTGGTAGTTGCCGCTCGCTCACAGCACTTGCCCTGACGGTCACAGGGCTCTGCTGGGGCACCTTTGTCCTTGTCTCCCGCTTTCGTCGTGAGGATCAATTGACGATGTCCCTCGCATTGAGGACATCAGCCGATCGATAAATCAAAGGGGCGCAGCTGCGACTTGGGGTGCCTAGCAGCGTGGAGGATGAGTGGGGGTTTGTGGTGGGTGGTGGTAGTGGTGGTGGTGATGGTGGTAGTGATGGTGGTGCTGGTGGTGGTGGTGGGGTGGTGGTGGTGGGGTGGTGGTGGGTGGAGGGTTACAGCTGATGGGTGGGGTGGTGGTGGTGGGGTGGTGGTGGTGGTGGTGGTGGGGTGGTGGTGGTGGGGTGGTGGTGGTGGGGTGGTGGTGATGGTGGTGGTGGGGTGGTGGTGGTGGTGGGGTGGTGGTGGTGGTTGTGATGGTGATGGTGGTGGTGGGGTGGTGGCGGTGTGGTGGTGGGGTGGTCGTTGGTGCTGTTGGTTGCTGTCCAGCGCAGCGGTGGTGCTGAAGTTGGAAACCGATTTGGTTCACGACGTGAGGACGCCTTACCGATCGATCGTGAACGTTACTACGATGATTTACTAAAGTTTACTTTATTTTTCTTAAAGTTCATGTTATTTTTTTGTCGAATTAATCGGGACGGGGGCGAAGGGGGAGGGGGCGAAGGGGGGGTGGAGTGAAGGCGACGGGGGGGGGAGTGCAACTGGATTTGGATTCCAGCTCACGGCCAACACCACCAGTGACAATTATCTGACCCGACCTGGGCCTCCCCTAGGTCGACTCAGCCTCAAATGAATACCTGGTGTAGCGGTGTGTAGTAAACATCGCCACTGGGGAGACAAAGGCGGCCGTGCGTGGTGCTGGCCACCCACCCCCTCGCCTACCGTTACTGCCTTCAAAGTCGCTCGCTAGCAGCACTTGCCCCCACAGTCTGTTACAGGCTACACGGGGGATCTTTGTCTTTGTGTGTACGTGTGTGTGTGTATGTATACGGGGACTCTTTCGTTCTCCGTGTACTTTGCAATGATGAATGTGTGGATTCCTCGGATTCGTGGCTAATGGAGGTGGGTGGGTTTGCTGCTAATGAGCTACAGAGCCACTCCTGCGGGGAGATTCAATTCGGGGCCATCTCTCAGCCCGCACCTGGCGCCGCGCTAATTGGCACTAATTGGACAGGAGGGCCGACACGAAACCGATGTGTTCCGCCAGTGACTGCTAACGGGAGACTCGAATTAATGGGAGAAAAAAAAATGTAACCGCTTCATGCGAGAGGGAAAAAAAAGATCCACCGTGCAGCCTGTCACGGTTGGGGCAAGTGCTGTTGCATTCGTGGGTCTACGGGTCTCTGTGCGTGTCTATGGGTCTCTGTGCGAGTCTGTGGGTCTCTGTGTGAGTCTGTGGGTCTCTGTTTGAGTATATGGGTCTCTGTCTGAGTCTATGGGTCTCTGTGCGAGTCTATGGGTCTCTGTGTGAGTATGTGGGTCTCTGTGTGAGTCTGTGGGTCTCTGTGTGAGTCTACGGGTCTCTGTACGAGTTTATAGGTCTCTGTGCGAGTCTATGGGTCTCTGTGTGAGTCTATGAGTCACTATGTGAGCCTATGGGTCTCTGTGTGAGTCTATGGGTTTCTGTGTGAGTCTATGGGTCTCTGTGCGAGTCTATGGGTCTCTGTGTGAGTCTATGAGTCACTATGTGAGCATATGGGTCTCTGTGTGAGTCTATGGGTTTCTGTGTGAGTCTATGGGTCTCTGTGCGAGTCTATGGGTCTCTGTGTGAGTCTACGAGTCACTATGTGAGTCTATGGGTCTCTGTGCGAGTCTATGGGTCTCTGTGCGAGTCTATGGGTTTCTGTGTGAGTCTATGGGTCTCTGTGCGAGTCTATGGGTCTCTGTGTGAGTCTATGAGTCACTATGTGAGCCTATGGGTCTCTGTGCGAGTCTATGGGTCTCTGTGTGAGTCTATGGGTCTCTGTGTGAGTCTATGAGTCACTATGTGAGCCTATGGGTCTCTGTGCGAGTCTATGGGTCTCTGTGCAAGTCTATGGGTCTCTGTGCGAGTCTATGAGTCACTATGTGAGTCTATGGGTCTCTGTGCGAGTCTATGGGTCTCTGTGTGAGTCTATGGGTCTCTGTGTGAGTCTATGAGTCACTATGTGAGCCTATGGGTCTCTGTGTGAGTCTATGAGTCACTATGTGAGTCTATGGGTCTCTGTGTGAGTCTATGGGTCTCTGTGTGAGTCTATGAGTCACTATGTGAGCCTATGGGTCTCTGTGTGAGTCTATGAGTCACTATGTGAGCCTATGGGTCTCTGTGCGAGTCTATGAGTCTGGGTCTCCCCGCATCTTTGAGTGAACGTGTGAGTCACGCAAACTCCAAATATGCAGCCTCAGGCGTTATGGTCGGGATCGAACCCAGTACCTCCTGTGAACCAGGCGAGGTAGTTAACATCTCACCACCGTCACTCGGATGTGTTAAGTTCTCATTGAGACTGCTGACATAGGCATGAGTATGATTAAGATGATGATAATAAACATCATCTTAATAGTAATAATATTCGTATGAAAACACGAGAATAGGTTTTACCCTTTATGCCAATAAAGTAAGTGTTTAAGATGTTCAAAACGTCAAACGGGGGAACCTTTATGCAAGGAATCATGCCGGAAAGGGTCAACCCTATTCTTAAATGTTTTCAAGCGTTGATACTATTAAAATAGTTCCCATTTTAATAGTATTATTATTCTCTTAGACTACCTTCTTGGTTCTTTCGGTAAAGTCACGTAGAATGGAAGTAATAAAATAATAAAAATAGAACATAATAAAATAATTCTCACGACGTTTCGGCCACAACGCAAGCAGCCGTCCTCACCTTGCATTGTGGCCGAAACGTCGTGAGAAATATTTTATAATGTTTTATTTTTATTATTTCATTATTTCCCTTTGACTTTACCGAAAGAACCAAGAAGATGAATCCCTGCAGTCACGAAAGCTTTAAATCGAAATTATTTTATTATGTTTTATTTTTATTATTTTATTACTTCCCTTCTACGTGACTTTACCGAAAGAACCAAGAAGATGAATCCCTGCAGTCACGAAAGCTTTAAATCTCTTAGACTAGCAAAGAAAGAAGATCAGAGCATATCCATTGCCGAGAAGAAATGCCACAATATTCAAATAAACTCAAAATTTCCCCCCCCCCCCACCCCCAATATATTGCTATAAAATCGATTTCTGTTCATGTGATTGTGGTTATGGATGTACTTTATTCATCTCTAATCTCTGCCATTACATACAATGAAACGAGAAAAGGTAAAAAAAACGGAGCAAGGTAATACAATACACTATTAGACATTATTGTAAAAAATAAATCAAAAGTCCATTCCGTGTGTTAGTGAATTTTTTAATATTTTAGGCAGGAAATTAGTTTTCAAATTTAGATTTTTTTTTCTGGGGGGGGGGAGGGTGACCCCCAGCCACCCTGGAAGATTTGGTCCCCCCCAATATTGACTGCATGGCTACGATAATTGGTTTTTTACCCTTCTATCTGGCAACAAAACTGACACCTTTTTTACAAGGAGTCATGTTTGCATAGACCGCAATACCTGCAGTCGTAATGCAAACAAAAAACATAACTCTGATAATGTGCACTGTCCTTGAAGTTGATTGGTCCACACCCGAGACAGCTTTCCTTAGAGCCTAGTCTCACATGGTGTTGGACCAGATGACGCCAAAAGGTGTCATCTGGTCCATCTGATCTAGGCTCTAAGGAAAGCTGTCTCGGGTGTGGACCAATCAACTTCAAGGACAGTGCATACATTATCAGAGTTGTGTGTTTTGTTTGCATTATGACTGCAGGTATTGTGGTCTATGCAAACATGACTCCTTGTAAAAAGGTGTCAGTTTTGTTGCCAGATAGAAGGGTCAAAAAACAATTATCATATTTTTACTGGCAAATGAGGTTCCCATAGTGCATGGCTACGGCCTTGCTGATTAGACTACGCCGCTTGTACATTTTCTGTAGGGAATGCGCTCCTCCAGTCGCTGTTAATCGTCCATAGTAGAAGTGGTTTTGTCATCGGGTTGGATTGCGTAAAGGTATAAATGTGTCGTTAAACCCGCCACCACCCGACACAGACAATGAGTAAGGGTTGTCATGTGAACAGAACGTGGGCAATTCGTCACTAGTACAGCACTAGTGTGTAGTGTAGTGTGTAGTGTAGTGTATAGTGCAGTGTATAGTGTAGCGTATAGTAGTGTATAGTAGTGTAGTGTATAGTGTAGTATACTAGTACAACACTAGTGTATAGTGTAGTGTATAATGTAGCGTATAGTGTAGAGTATCGTGTAGTGTATAGTGTAGTTATATAGTGTAGTGTATAGTGTAGTATACTAGTACATCACCAGTGTATAGTGTAGTGGACAGTGTAGTGTATAGTGTAGTATACTAGTACAGCACTAGTGCATAGTGTATAGTGTAGTGTATAGTGTAGTGTGTAGTGTAGTGTATTGTGTAGTGTACTCATACAGCACTAGTGTAGAGTGTAGTGTATAGTGTAGTGTAGTATACTAGTACAGCACTAGTGTATAGTGTAGTGTATAGTGTGTAGTGTATAGTGTAGTGTATAGTGTAGTGTATAGTGTAATATACTAGTACAGCACTAGTGTATAGTGTAGTGTATAGTGTAGTGTATAGTGCAGTGTATAGTGTAGTATACTAGTACAGCACTAGTGTATAGTGTAGTGTATAGTAGTGTAGTGTGTAGTGTAGTGTATAGTGTAGTGTATAGTGTAGTGTATAGTAGTATAGTGTAGTGTATAGTGTAGTATACTAGTACAGCACACCGGTTGTGTGTTGGAGAGCCAAGCCACAACATTGACAATCTGAGTCCGACGTTTCGCCAGTAATTACAACCACCTTCATCAGGCGACAGCCAGATTCGTGGATTATATTCGCCGTTAATCGATTCAATTTATTTTTTTAATTCGACAATTAAAGTCGATTTGTTTCTTTGTTAATTTGTAGGGGAACTTTTTTTGCGTTCAACAGCACCACAAGTTGTAGGGAGTGTATTTTATTTTTTTAAATTTATAAACCAAAACGACAAAAACTCTCGCAAAAAAAAACCGATCTATACTTGAAATCCAATTAGCGTGCAGCTTTTCCCGTCTCATCTGCTCCGTGTAATTAAGGCGGCTTTTGTTACATTACATGAAAGAGCGAACGCGCCCGATAATTATGCATACATTAGCATAACTTAGCATAAATTACGCGGGGTCTCATTAATATTCATGATGGTGGACGTGGCCAATGGGCAGCCCGAGGGAGATGGACGGGAAGGGGGGAGCGGTTTTGGAAGGTGGGGGGAGTAGGGGGGGTAGGGGAGGTAGGGGAGGGGTGGGTGGGTTTGGATG
>NC_136339.1:3994045-4001791 GCF_964198595.1 Lampetra fluviatilis
AGGGATTTCTGGTGGTGATCTGGATGAGAGGGATTTCTGGAGGTGACCTGGATGAGAGGGATTTCTGGTGGTGATCTGGATGAGAGGGATTTCTGGTGGTGATCTGGATGAGAGGGATGTCTGGGGGTGATCTGGATGAGAGGGATTTCTGGGGGTGATCTGGATGAGAGGGATTTCTGGGGGTGATCTGGATGAGAGGGATTTCTGGAGGTGATCTGGATGAGAGGGATTTCTGGGGGTGATCTGGATGAGAGGGATTTCTGGTGGTGATCTGGATGAGAGGGATTTCTGGTGGTGATCTGGATGAGAGGGATTTCTGGTGGTGATCTGGATGAGAGGGATTTCTGGTGGTGATCTGGATGAGAGGGATTTCTGGGGGTGATCTGGATGAGAGGATTTCTGGTGGTGGCCTGGATGAGAGGATTTCTGGGGGTGATCTGGATGAGAGGATTTCTGGTGATGATCTGGATGAGAGGATTTCTGGTGGTGGCCTGGATGAGAGGATTTCTGGGGGTGATCTGGATGAGAGGATTTCTGGGGGTGATCTGGATGAGAGGATTTCTGGGGGTGACCTGGATGAGAGGATTTCTGGTGGTGGCCTGGATGAGAGGATTTCTGGGGGTGATCTGGATGAGAGGATTTCTGGGGGTGACCTGGATGAGAGGATTTCTGGGGGTGACCTGGATGAGAGGATTTCTGGGGGTGACCTGGATGAGAGGATTTCTGGAGGTGATCTGGATGAGAGGATTTCTGGGGGTGACCTGGATGAGAGTATTTCTGGGGGTGATCTGGATGAGAGGATTTCTGGGGGTGATCTGGATGAGAGGATTTCTGGGGGTGACCTGGATGAGAGGATTTCTGGGGGTGACCTGGATGAGAGGATTTCTGGAGGTGATCTGGATGAGAGGATTTCTGGGGGTGACCTGGATGAGAGGGATTTCTGGGGGTGATCTGGATGAGAGGATTTCTGGAGGTGACCTGGATGAGAGGATTTCTGGAGGTGACCTGGATGAGAGGATTTCTGGTGGTGACCTGGATGAGAGGATTTCTGGGGGTGACCTGGATGAGAGGATTTCTGGAGGTGACCTGGATGAGAGGGATTTCTGGAGGTGACCTGGATGAGAGGATTTCTGGGGGTGACCTGGATGAGAGGATTTCTGGAGGTGATCTGGATGAGAGGATTTCTGGGGGTGACCTGGATGAGAGGGATTTCTGGAGGTGATCTGGATGAGAGGATTTCTGGAGGTGATCTGGATGAGAGGATTTCTGGGGGTGACCTGGATGAGAGGATTTCTGGAGGTGATCTGGATGAGAGGATTTCTGGAGGTGATCTGGATGAGAGGATTTCTGGAGGTGACCTGGATGAGAGGATTTCTGGGGGTGACCTGGATGAGAGGGATTTCTGGAGGTGACCTGGATGAGAGGATTTCTGGAGTTGACCTGGATGAGAGGATTTCTGGGGGTGACCTGGATGAGAGGGATTTCTGGAGGTGATCTGGATGAGAGGATTTCTGGAGGTGATCTGGATGAGAGGATTTCTGGGGGTGACCTGGATGAGAGGGATTTCTGGAGGTGACCTGGATGAGAGGATTTCTGGAGGTGATCTGGATGAGAGGATTTCTGGAGGTAATCTGGATGAGAGGATTTCTGGAGGTGATCTGGATGAGAGGATTTCTGGAGGTGATCTGGATGAGAGGGATTTCTGGGGGTGACCTGGATGAGAGGATTTCTGGGGGTGACCTGGATGAGAGAGCTTACCCCAGGGGTAATCTTCGGGGTCACAACGAGGAGGACCCCTAACATCGGTAACACGAGCCAAGGTCGTGACTCGCTCTCATTCCAGGCTTTTGGCACAATCCATACATGTTTTTTTTTTGTTCCAAGGCCGATTAATAATTCACAGACGTCTCGGGTGTGTAACTCAATGAAACGATGCCGTCCTCTGAACCCATACGCCTCGAGACCTCCTGGGGGCGAATGTTGCCCCGCTGCTGCAGCCAAATCCCGTCGGCTCCACGGCAAATAATATCGCAGAGCGGGGACTACCCCGGGCTGGGCTGCAAATATTAATAACCATAAAGGAGAGGAAGGGAGAGCCGGTGGGGGAGGGGAGGTTTATTAAGAGGTAGGAAGCAAGAAGGGCTGGGTGCAGATGCAGCACTTGTCGTAAACAAAAATTACGTAGAAAACAGAGGGAACACAGACATGGAGGAGGGAGAGAGGGGGTAGAGAGAGAGGGGGGGGGTAGTGAGAGGGGGTAGTGAGAGAGGGTAGAGAGAGAGGGGGTACAGAGAGAGGGAGAGAGGGGGTAGAGAGAGAGGGGGTAGAGAAAGAGGGGGTAGAGGGAGAGGGGGGGTAGAGAGAGAGGGGGTAGAGAGAGGGGGGGTAGAGAGAGAGGGGGGGTAGAGAGAGGGGGTAGAGAGAGGGGGTAGAGAGAGGGGGGGGGGTAGAGAGAGAGGGGGTAGAGAGAGGGGGGTAGAGAGAGAGGGGGGGTAGAGAGAAGTGGTAGGGAGAGAGGGGGTAGAGAGAAGGGGTAGGGAGAGAGGGGGTAGAGAGAAGGGGTAGAGAGAGAGGGGGTAGAGAGAGGGGGTAGAGAGAGAGAGGGTAGAGAAAGAGGGGGTATAGAGAGAAGGGGTAGGGAGAGAGGGGGGGGGGTAGAGAGAGAGGGGGTAGAGAGAGAGGGTAGAGAGAGGGGGTAGAGAGAGAGGGGGTGTAGAGAGAGGGGGTAGAGAGAGGGGGTAGAGAGAGAGGGTAGAGAGAGGGGGGTAGAGAGAGAGGGGGGGTAGAGAGAGGGGGTAGAGAGAGGGGGTAGAGAGAGAGGGGGGGTAGAGAGAGAGGGGGTAGAGAGAGAGGGGGGGTAGAGAGAGGGGGTAGAGAGAGAGGGGGTAGAGAGAGGGGGGTAAAGAGAGGGGGGGTAGAGAGAGGGGGTAGAGAGAGAGAGGGGGGTAGAGAGAGAGGGGGTAGAGAGAGGGGGTAGAGAGAGAGAGGGGGTAGAGAGAGGGGGTAGAGAGAGAGGGGGGTAGAGAGAGGGGGTAGAGAGAGGGGGTAGAGAGAGAGAGGGGGTAGAGAGAGAGGGGGTAGAGAGAGAGGAGGTAGAGAGAGAGGGGGTAGAGAGAGAGGGGGTAGGAGAAGGGGTAGAGAGAGAGGGGGTAGAGAGAGAGGGGGTAGAGAGAGAGGGGGGGGTAGAGAGAAAGGGGGTAGAGAGAGAGGGGGGTAGAGAGAGAGAGGGGGGGTAGTGAGGGGGGTAGAGAGAGAAGGTAGATAGAGAGAGGGGGTAGAGAGAGGGGGGTAGAGAGAGAGGGTAGAGAGAGAGAGGGGGTAGAGAGAAAGGGGGTAGAGAGAGAGGGGGGTAGAGAGAGAGGGGGGGGTAGTGAGAGGGGGTAGTGAGAGAGGGTAGAGAGAGAGGGGGTACAGAGAGAGGGGGGTAGAGAGAGGGGGGTAGAGAGAGAGAGGGGGTAGAGAGAGAGGGGGTAGAGGGAGAGGGGGGGGTAGAGAGAGAGGGGGTAGAGAGAGGGGGGTAGAGAGAGAGGGGGGGTAGAGAGAAGTGGTAGGGAGAGAGGGGGTAGAGAGAGAGGGGGGGTAGAGAGAGGGGGTAGAGAGAGGGGGTAGAGAGAGGGGGGGGGGTAGAGAGAGAGGGGGTAGTGAGAGGGGGGTAGAGAGAGAGGGGGGGTAGAGAGAAGTGGTAGGGAGAGAGGGGGTAGAGAGAAGGGGTAGGGAGAGAGGGGGTAGAGAGAAGGGGTAGAGAGAGAGGGGGTAGAGAGAGGGGGTAGAGAGAGAGAGGGTAGAGAAAGAGGGGGTATAGAGAGAAGGGGTAGGGAGAGAGGGGGGGGTAGAGAGAGAGGGGGTAGAGAGAGAGGGTAGAGAGAGGGGGTAGAGAGAGAGGGGGTGTAGAGAGAGGGGGTAGAGAGAGGGGGTAGAGAGAGAGGGTAGAGAGAGGGGGGTAGAGAGAGAGGGGGGGTAGAGAGAGGGGGTAGAGAGAGGGGGTAGAGAGAGAGGGGGGGGTAGAGAGAGAGGGGGTAGAGAGAGAGGGGGGTAGAGAGAGGGGGTAGAGAGAGAGGGGGTAGAGAGAGGGGGGTAAAGAGAGGGGGGGGGTAGAGAGAGGGGGTAGAGAGAGAGGGGGGGGTAGAGAGAGAGGGGGTAGAGAGAGGGGGTAGAGAGAGAGAGGGGGTAGAGAGAGGGGGTAGAGAGAGAGGGGGGGTAGAGAGAGGGGGTAGAGAGAGGGGGTAGAGAGAGAGAGGGGGTAGAGAGAGAGGGGGTAGAGAGAGAGGAGGTAGAGAGAGAGGGGGTAGAGAGAGAGGGGGTAGGGAGAAGGGGTAGAGAGAGAGGGGGTAGAGAGAGAGGGGGTAGAGAGAGAGGGGGGGGTAGAGAAAAAGGGGGTAGAGAGAGAGGGGGTTAGAGAGAGAGAGGGGGGGTAGTGAGGGGGGTAGAGAGAGAAGGTAGATAGAGAGAGGGGGTAGAGAGAGGGGGGTAGAGAGAGAGGGGTAGAGAGAGAGAGGGGGGTAGAGAGAGAGGGGGTAGAGAGAGAGGGGGGTAGAGATAGAGGGGGTAGAGAGAGAGGGGGGTAGAGAGAGAGAGGGGGTAGAGAGAGAGGGGGTAGAGAGAGAGAGGGGGTAGAGAGAGAGAGTGGGTAGAGAGAGAGGGGTAGAGAGAGAGAGGGGGTACAGAGAGAGGGTGAACGGGTAAGAAGGAGGAGAGCGTAAAATCTTTTGGGAAATCTTTAATTTAAAAAGGGGGAGGGGGGAGGGCACATAAAGCAAAGCATTGAAAACAAACGAAATGATGAACGAAGCAAAGTGCCGACTACACCGAGCATCTTCTTGTTTCCTCTGCATCGTAAGTAAAACAAAGTAAGAGGTAGGAGGTGATAGGAGTAAGGACAGAGAAGGGAGAGGGGGGGAGGGAGAGGGGGGAAGGAGAGTGGGGGGAGGGAGAGGGGAGGGAGAGGGGGGAGAGAGAGGGGGGAGAGAGGGGGGGAGGGAGAGGGGGAATTAGAGTGGGGGGAGGGAGAGGGGAGGGAGAGGGGGAGAGAGAGGGGGAGGGAGAGGGGGGAGAGAGAGGGGGGAGGGAGAGTGGGGGGAGGGAGAGGGGAGGGAGAGGGGGGGAGGGAGTTAGGGGGAGGAGAGGGGAGGGAGAGGGGGGAGGGAGAGGGGGAGGGAGAGGGGAGGGAGAGGGGGGAGAGAGAGGGGGAGGGAGAGGGGGGGAGGGAGAGGGGGGAGGGAGAGGGGGGGAGGGAGAGGGGGGAAGGAGAGTGGGGGGAGGGAGAGGGGAGGGAAAGGGGGGAGAGAGAGGGGGGATGGGAGAGGGGGGGAGGGAGAGGGGGGAAGGAGAGTGGGGGGAGGGAGAGGGGAGGGAGAGGGGGGAGAGAGAGGGGGGAGGGAGAGGGGGGGAGGGAGAGGGGGGAGGGAGAGGGGAGAGAGAGGGGGGGAGGGAGAGGGGGGAGGGAGAGGGGAGGGAGAGGGGGGAGGGAGAGGGGAGAGAGAGAGAGAGGGGGGGAGGGAGAGGGGGAATTAGAGTGGGGGGAGGGAGAGGGGAGGGAGAGGGGGGAGAGAGAGGGGGGAGGGAGAGTGGGGGGAGGGAGAGGGGGGAGGGAGAGGGGGGAGGGAGAGGGGGGGAGGGAGAGGGGGAAGGAGAGTGGGGGGAGGGAGAGGGGAGGGAGAGGGGGGAGAGAGAGGGGGGAGGGAGAGTGAGGGGAGGGAGAGGGGGGGAGGGAGAGGGGGGGAGGGAGAGTGGGGGGAGGGAGAGGGGGGGAGGGAGAGGGGGGAGGGAGAGGGGGGAGGAGAAGGGAGGGAGAGAGAGGGGGAGGGAGAGGGGGGAGGAGAGTGGGGGAGGGAGAGGGGGGGAAGGAGAGGGGGGAGAGAGAGGGGGGAGGGAGAGGGGGGAGAGAGAGGGGGGAGGGAGAGGGGGGAGGAGAGGGGGGAGGGAGAGGGGGGAGGGAGAGGGGGGAGAGAGAGGGGGGAGAGAGAGGGGGGAGAGAGAGGGGGGAGAGAGAGGGGGAGAGAGAGGGGGGAGGGAGAGGGGGGAGGGAGAGGGGGGAGGGAGAGGGGGGAGGGAGAGGGGGGAGGGAGAGGGGGGAGGGAGAGGGGGAGGGAGAGGGGGGAGGGAGAGGGGGGAGGGAGAGGGGGGAGGGAGAGGGGGGAGGGAGAGGGGGGAGGGAGAGGGGGGAGGGAGAGTGGGGGGAGGGAGAGGGGGGAGGAGAGGGGAGGGAGATGGGGGAGGGAGAGGGGGAGAGAGAGGGGGGGAGGAGTTAGGGGGAGGAGAGGGGGGGAGGGAGAGGGGGAGAGGGGAGAGAGAGAGGGGGGGAAGGAGAGTGGGGGGAGGGAGAGGGGAGGGAGAGGGGGAGAGAGAGGGGGGAGGGAGAGTGGGGGGAGGGAGAGGTAGGGAAGGAGAGGGGGGAGGGAGAGGGGGGAGGGAGAGGGGGGAGAGAGAGGGGGAGAGAGAGGGGGGAGAGAGAGGGGGAGAGAGAGGGGGAGGGAGAGGGGGAGGGAGAGGGGGAGAGAGAGGGGGGAGGGAGAGGGGGGGAGGGAGAGGGGGGAGGGAGAGTGGGGGGAGGAGAGTGGGGGAGGGAGAGGGGGGGGAGGGAGAGGGGAGAGGGAGAGGGGAGAGGGAGAGGGGAGAGGGAGAGGGGGGAGGGAGAGTGGGGGAGGGAGAGTGGGGGGAGGGAGAGGGGGGAGAGAGAGGGGGAGAGAGAGGGGGGAGGAGAGGGGGAGAGAGAGGGGGAGGGAGAGGGGGGGAGGGAGAGGGGGGAGGGAGAGGGGGGAGAGAGAGGGGGAGGGAGAGGGGGGAAGGAGAGTGGGGGGAGGGAGAGGGGAGGGAGAGTTGGGGAGAGAGAGGGGGGAGGGAGAGGGGGGAGGGAGAGAGGAGGGAGAGAGGGGGAGAGAGAGGGGGGAGAGAGAGGGGGAGGGAGAGGGGAGAGGAGAGGGGGGAGGGAGAGGGGGGAGGGAGAGGGGAGGAGAGGGGAGGGAGAAGGGGAGGGAGAGGGGGAGGGAGAGGGGGGAGGAGAGGGGGGAGGGAGAGGGGGAGGGAGAGGGGGAGGGAGGGAGTTAGGGGGAGGGAGAGGGGGGGAGGGAGAGGGGGGAGAGGGAGAGAGAGAGGGGGGGGATGGAGAGGGGAGGGAGAGGGGGGTGGAAGAGGGAGGGAGAGGGGGTGAAGGAGACGGGGGGAGAGAGGGGAGGAGAGAGGGGGGGAGAGAAGGGGGGAGAGAGGGGGGGGGGGAGGGGGGGAGGGAGAGGGGAGGGAGAGGGGAGGGAGAGGGGGGGGTGAGATGGGGGAGGGGAGAGAGAGGAGGCGAGGGAGAGGGGGGAGGGAGAGGAGGCGAGAGAGAGGGGGAAGAGAAAGGGGGAGGGGGGGAGGGAGAGGGGGGGAGAGAGGGGGGAGAGGGGAGGAGATGGAGGGGAGGGGAGAGAGGAGGCGGGAGAGAGGGGGGGATGGAGAGAGGGGGAGGGAGCGGGGAGGGGTGAGATGGAGAGGCGAGGGAGAGAGAGGGGTGGGAGGGAGAGAGGAGGGGAGGGGGGAGAGGAGGCGAGGGAGAGAGGGGGGGGCAACGAGAAGTCTCTAAGAACATTGCACTGATGTTGTAGCTGCCGCCACTGGAGATCGATACACATCTCATTAGCAGTCAAGGCACGTGCCACTTCGCAATTACACCGTAGACTCTGAACATCGATGCCACGTGGGGGGGTGACCTCGATGCAAACAAATATCAAATACATAAATAAAACAACGACTCTGAGTTTGCACAACGCAAAC
>NC_136339.1:4001991-4029491 GCF_964198595.1 Lampetra fluviatilis
GAGTCGCCTTCTCAGTCGCACTCCTAGAGGCTTCGTAATGTCGGAAGCGATGATGATGATGCCGCTGATGATGATGATGCTGAAGCTGATGATGATGCCGCTGTTGCTGCTGATGCCGCTGATGATGATGCCGCTGAAGCTGATTATGCTGATGATGATGCTGCTGATGCTGCTGATGTTGCTGATGCCGATCATGCCGATGATGCCGATGATGCCGATGATGACGATGATGACGATGATGCCGATGATTCCGATGATGATGCCGCTGATGACGATGATGTCGCTGCTGCTGCTGATGCCGCTGATGATGATGCCGCTGATGCTGACAAACGTTCCCCCCCTGCACCCCACCCCCACATCCCCCCAACCCCCCCCCCCCCCATTGTCCCCCACTCCCCACACCCCCCTACACCCCCACACCCCCCCCATTGGCCCCCCACCCCCCCATCGGCCCCATCCTCCACACCCCCCCCCCAACAACCCCATGCCCCCCACACCTTGCCCCCCACCCCCCCCCCCACACGCCCCCCCCCCCCAGGCCTAAGCGAACGCCCCCTGCCACTCATCCTGCAGTCGCCTAGCAACCACACGGCGCTGGTGGGAGGCAGCGTGCGATTGGTCTGCCGGGCGGTCGGTGCCCCGCCCCCCGCCGTCCATTGGCTGAGGGGCGGCTCGCGAACTTTCACCCTCGACCCCCGGGTCACGGAGCCCGACGAGGGCGTGGTGCAACTGAGCGACGTCAAGGCGAGTCACGTGACCCCCGCGGTGACGCAATGAGTCACGTGACCCCCGCGGTGACGCAATGAGTCACGTGATCCCCGCGGTGACGCAATGAGTCACGTGACCCCCGCGGTGACGCAATGAGTCACGTGACCCCCGCGGTGACGTAATGAGTCACGTGACCCCCGCGGTGACGCAATGAGTCACGTGACCCCCGCGGTGACGTAATGAGTCACGTGACCCCCGCGGTGACGCAATGACGAGTCACATGACCCCGCGGTGACGTAATGAGTCACGTGACCCCCGCGGTGACGCAATGACGAGTCACATGACCCCACGGTGACGCAATGAGTCACGTGACCCCCGCGGTGACGCAATGAGTCACGTGACCCCCGCGGTGACGCAATGAGTCACGTGATCCCCGCGGTGACGCAATGAGTCACGTGACCCCCGCGGTGACGCAATGAGTCACGTGACCCCCGCGGTGACGTAATGAGTCACATGACCCCACGGTGACGCAATGAGTCACGTGACCCCCCGCGGTGACGCAATGAGTCACGTGACCCCCGCGGTGACGCAATGAGTCACGTGACCCCCGCGGTGACGCAATGAGTCACGTGATCCCCGCGGTGACGTAATGAGTCACGTGATCCCCGCGGTGACGCAATGAGTCACGTGACCCCCGCGGTGACGCAATGAGTCACGTGATCCCCGCGGTGACGCAATGAGTCACGTGACCCCCGCGGTGACGCAATGAGTCACGTGATCCCCGCGGTGACGCAATGAGTCACGTGACCCCCGCGGTGACGCAATGAGTCACGTGACCCCCGCGGTGACGCAATGAGTCACGTGACCCCCGCGGTGACGCAATGAGTCACGTGACCCCCGCGGTGACGCAATGAGTCACGTGATCCCCGCGGTGACGCAATGAGTCACGTGACCCCCGCGGTGACGCAATGAGTCACGTGACCCCCGCGGTGACGTAATGAGTCACGTGATCCCACGGTGACGCAATGAGTCACGTGACCCCCGCGGTGACGCAATGAGTCACGTGACCCCCGCGGTGACGCAATGAGTCACGTGACCCCCGCGGTGACGTAATGAGTCACGTGATCCCCGCGGTGACGTAATGAGTCACGTGATCCCCGCGGTGACGCAATGAGTCACGTGACCCCCGCGGTGACGCAATGAGTCACGTGATCCCCGCGGTGACCCAATGAGTCACGTGGACCCCCGCGGTGACGTAATGAGTCACGTGATCCCCGCGGTGACGTAATGAGTCACGTGACCCCCGCGGTGACGCAATGAGTCACGTGACCCCCGCGGTGACGCAATGAGTCACGTGACCCCCGCGGTGACGCAATGAGTCACGTGACCCCCGCGGTGACGTAATGAGTCACGTGATCCCCGCGGTGACGCAATGAGTCACGTGACTATTTCTATAGTACTACAATTGTAGTAGCTGCTACAGCTACTACGTATGTAGCTACTACTACATGTGTAGCTACTACATATGTAGTAGCTACACATGTAGTAGCTACATATGTAGTAGCTACATATGTAGTAGCTACTACTTCTGCACTTGCTCTATTACTATAGTACTACAATTGTAGTAGCTACTACAGCTACTACATATTAAGCTACTACTACATGTGTAGCTACTACTACATATGTAGTAGCTACATATGTAGTAGTAGCTACATATGTAGTAGCTACTACTTCTGCACTTGCTCTATTACTATAGTACTACAATTGTAGTAGCTGCTACAGCTACTACATATGAAGCTACTACTACATGTGTAGCTACTACTACATATGTAGTAGCTACATATGTAGTAGTAGCTACTACTTCTGCACTTGCTCTATTACTATAGTACTACAATTGTAGTAGCTGCTACAGCTACTACGTATGTAGCTACTACTACATGTGTAGCTACTACTACATATGTAGTAGCTACATATGTAGTAGTAGCTACATACGTAGTAGCTACATATGTAGTAGCTACCACTAATGCACTTGCTCTATTACTATAGTACTACAATTGTAGTAGCTGCTACAGCTACTACGTATGTAGCTACTTTTGCTACGAGGATTATAATCCGGCACTGCTACCCACCGCCCCGCACCCTCCTCCCCTTCCTCCTCCCGTCTCTACCCGCTTGCCCCTATCCCCTCTAACCCCCTCTAACCCCCTCTCACCCCCTCTCACCCCCTCTAACCCCCTCTAACCCACTCTAATCCCCTCTAATCCCCTCTAACCCCCTCTAATCCCCTTCTAACACCCTCTAACCCCCTCTAACCCCCTCTAACCCCCTCTAACCCCCTCTAACCCCCTCTAACCCCCTCTAATCCCCTCTAACCCCCTCTAATCCCCTTCTAACACCCTCTAACCCCCTCTAACCCCCTCTAACCCCCTCTAACCCACTCTAATCCCCTCTAACCCCCTCTAACCCCCTCTCACCCCCTCTAATCCCCTCTAACCCCCTCTAACCCCCTCTCACCCCTTCTAATCCCCTCTCACCCCCTCTCACCCCCTCTAACCCCCTCTAACCCACTCTAATCCCCTCTAACCCCCTCTAACCCCCTCTCACCCCCTCTAATCCCCTCTCACCCCCTCTAACCCCCTCTAACCCCCTCTCACCCCTTCTAATCCCCTCTAACCCCCTCTAACCCCCTCTCACCCCCTCTAATCCCCTCTAACCCCCTCTAACCCACTCTAACCCCCTCTCACCCTCTCTCACCCCCTCTAACCCCCTCTCACCCCTTGTCACCCCCTCTCACCCCCTCTAACCCCCTCTAACCCCCTCTAACCCACTCTAATCCCCTCTAATCGCCTCTAACCCCCTCTAATCCCCTTCTAACACCCTCTAACCCCCTCTAGCCCCCTCTAATCCCCTCTAACCCCCTCTAACCCCCTCTCACCCCCTCTAACCCCCTCTCCCCGCCGCGTCTATCCCCCCTTGCGCAGCCGGAGGACGCGGGGCCGTACACGTGCGTGGCCGCCAACGTGCACGGGGAGACCAGCGCCGTGGCCTTCGTGGACGTGAAGGGTGAGGGGCGGGGGGCGGGGGGGGGCAGGGGGGGGCGAGGGGGCGGGGGGGGTGGGGGGGGTGGGGGGGCATCTGCGCGTGATGGAGATGGGGAGAGGATGAGGGAGAGAGATGAGAGGGAGATGAGAGAGATGAGAGTGAGATAGATGAGAGAGATATGAGAGAGATGACAGAGAGATGAGAGAGCGAGATGAGAGAGATATGACAGAGAGATGAGAGAGATGAGAGTGAGAGATGAGAGAGAGATGAGAGAGAGATGAGAGAGATGAGAGTGAGAGATGAGAGAGATATGAGAGAGAGATGAGAGGGAGAGATGAGAGAGAGATGAGAGAGATATGAGAGAGAGATGAGAGGGAGAGATGAGAGAGAGATGAGAGAGAGATGAGAGAGATGAGAGTGAGAGATGAGAGAGATATGAGAGAGAGATGAGAGGGAGAGATGAGAGAGATATGAGAGAGAGATGAGAGAGATGAGAGGGAGATATGAGAGAGATGAGAGAGATATGAGAGAGATGAGAGAGAGATGAGAGGGAGAGATGAGAGAAAGATGAGAGAGATGAGATGGAGATGAGAGAAACGTCGTGATTTAATTTATTGTTATTTTATTTTTTACCTACGTGACTTTACTGAAAAAACCAAAAGAGTATGGACCCTTGCAGACACGGAAACTTCAAATCGAGAATTCAAATCTAGAACGTATACGTACTGCTCGTATTGCCCGTTTATCAAATTAATATTTATTTTAAATGTTGCTCGTCTTGCAAAACACTCGCAGACCGAGTTACTCGCAATCCAAGGTTTTACTGTATTTAAAAATGCGTGGCTCCAGCAGCTTGCTAATCTCCGTGTAATGACGACTTGAGACACGCTTCTCTAGAGATGACACCTTACTGAAGACACTTGGCATCAGGCGGAGACCCCCATTGCAACAGCCCCGAGTCTCCCGCATATCTCTTCCTTTATATAGCAACACGAGGCCACGCCCCCCTCCTCGACCAATCTCGCTGACTCTGGACGCTCGCTCCACCAGCAGACTCCACCGTCCCCTTCCGTCACGTGACCACGCTCCCTTTTCGAACATTCCCGTAGCCACCAGTCCCTTCGCACTCACAACTGACTCGCCTGTCATTACCTCCCGTGGCCACCAGTCCCTTCGCACTCACAACTGACTCGCCTGTCATTACCTCCCGTGGCCACCAGTCCCTTCGCACTCACAACTGACTCCCCTGTCATTACCTCCCATGGCCACCAGTCCCTTCGCACTCACAACTGACTCCCCTGTCATTACCTCCCATGGCCACCAGTCCCTTCACACTCACAACTGACTCCCCTGTCATTACCTCCCGTGGCCACCAGTCCCTTCACACTCACAACTGACTCCCCTGTCATTGCCTCCCATGGCCACCAGTCCCTTTGCACTCACAACTGATACCCCTGTCATTACCTCCCGTGGCCACCAGTCCCTTCACACTCACAACTGACTCCCCTGTCATTACCTCCCGTGGCCACCAGTCCCTTCACACTCACAACTGACTCCCCTGTCTTTACCTCCTGTGGCCACTGGGCCCTTCACACTCACAGCTGACTCCCCTGTCATTACCTCCCGTGGCCACCAGTCCCTTCACACTCACAACTGATACCCCTGTCATTACCTCCCGTGGCCACCAGTCCCTTCACACTCACAACTGACTCCCCTGTCATTACCTCCCGTGGCCACCAGTCCCTTCACACTCACAACTGACTCCCCTGTCTTTACCTCCTGTGGCCACTGGGCCCTTCACACTCACAGCTGACTCCCCTGTCATTACCTCCCGTGGCCACCAGTCCCTTCACACTCACAACTGATACCCCTGTCATTGCCTCCCATGGCCACCAGTCCCTTTGCACTCACAACTGATACCCCTGTCATTACCTCCCGTGGACACCAGTCCCTTCACACTCACAACTGACTCCCCTGTCATTACCTCCCGTGGCCACCAGTCCCTTCACACTCACAACTGACTCCCCTGTCTTTACCTCCTGTGGCCACTGGGCCCTTCACACTCACAGCTGACTCCCCTGTCATTACCTCCCGTGGCCACCAGTCCCTTCACACTCACAACTGATACCCCTGTCATTACCTCCCGTGGCCACCAGTCCCTTCACACTCACAACTGACTCCCCTGTCATTACCTCCCGTGGCCACCAGTCCCTTCACACTCACAACTGACTCCCCTGTCTTTACCTCCTGTGGCCACTGGGCCCTTCACACTCACAGCTGACCTCCCTGTCATTACTTTCCGTGGCCACCAGTCCCTTCACACTCACAACTGACTCTCCTGTCATTTTCCTCCCGTGGCCACCAGTCCCTTCAGACGCACAACTGACTCCCCTGTCATTACCTCCCATGGCCACCAGTCCCTTCATACTCACAGCTGACTCCCCTGTCATTACCTCCCGTGGCCACCAGTCCCTTCACACTCACAGCTGACTCCCCTGTCATTACCTCCCGTGGCCACCAGTCCCTTCACACTCACAGCTGACTCCCCTGTCATTACCTCCCGTGGCCACCAGTCCATTCACACTCACAACTGACCCCCCTGTCATTACCTCCCGTGGCCACCAGTCCCTTCACACTCACAGCTGACTCCCCTGTCATTACCTCCCGTGGCCACCAGTCCCTTCACACTCACAGCTGACTCCCCTGTCATTACCTCCCGTGGCCACCAGTCCCTTCACACTCACAGCTGACTCCCCTGTCATTACCTCCCGTGGCCACCAGTCCCTTCACACTCACAACTGACTCCCCTGTCATTACCTCCCGTGGCCACCAGTCCCTTCGCACTCACAACTGACCCCCCTGTCATTACTTTCCGTGGCCACTTGTCCCTTCGCACTCACAACTGACCCCCCTGGCATTACTTTACGTGGCCACCAGTCCCTTCGCACTCACAACTGACCCCCCTGTCATTACTTTCCGTGGCCACTTGTCCCTTCGCACTCACAACTGACTCCCCTGTCATTACCTCCCGTGGCCACCAGTCATTTCACACTCACAACTGACCCCCCTGTCATTACTTTCCGTGGCCACTTGTCCCTTCGCACTCACAACTGACTCCCCTGTCATTACCTCCCGTGGCCACCAGTCCCTGCGCACTCACAACTGACTCCCCTGTCATTACCTCCCGTGGCCACCAGTCCATTCACACTCACAACTGACTCCCCCGTCATTACCTCCCGTGGCCACCAGTCACTTCACACTCACAACTGACCCCCCTGTCATTACTTTCCGTGGCCACTTGTCCCTTCGCACTCACAACTGACTCCCCTGTCACTACCTCCCGTGGCCACTTGTCCCTTCGCACTCACAACTGACCCCCCTGTCATTACTTTCCGTGGCCACTTGTCCCTTCGCACTCACAACTGACCCCCTGTCATTACGTTCCGTGGCCACTTGTCCCTTCACACTCACAACTGACCCCCCTGTCATTACTTTCCGTGGCCACTTGTCCCTTCGCACTCACAACTGACTCCCCTGTCATTACTTTCCGTGGCCACTTGTCCCTTCGCACTCACAACTGACCCCCCTGTCATTATTTTCCGTGGCCACTTGTCCCTTCGCACTCACAACTGACCCCCCTGTCATTACTTTCCGTGGCCACTTGTCCCTTCGCACTCACAACTGACCCCCCTGTCATTACTTTCCGTGGCCACTTGTCCCTTCGCACCACATGCTGCAACACATGTCCAAGCTGTAAGCCAACTTCGTTCATTTGTGGCCAGGTTGCTTCTGAAAAAGAGCTACATAGCTCACTGGGCTTTGCCTGCGAACAATGAACATAGTTCGTAGTTAAGTTCAGTATATTTGGAGTTCGCGTGTCTCTCTCTCTCCGCGGTCGCGTGGTGTTTTTTTTTCCTCCGGTCTTTCCCCTCCACGTTTAGAGTCGACGGTAACGCCATCAAACTATTTGGCTGCGGCTATAAATGCACACGTGATGACGATGACGATGAGAATTCTAGATTCTAGATTTGAAGCTTTCGTGACTGCAAGGATTCGTACTCTATTGTTTTTTTCGGTAAAGTCACGTAGGTAAAAAAATAAATTAAATTAATGAAAACAACTAAATTAAATCGCGACGTTTCGGGTGCAACACAAGCATCCTTCATCAGGTGCGAAAGCATCATGGAGCCAGCATTCGTCGCCTCTGAAACAGAGCTACGTTCATCAGTGGGGGCCTTCCCTACTTGGTGAAGTAAAACAAACTAAACATTCATCTTCTTGGTTATTTCGGTAAAGTCACGTAGAAGGGAAGTAATAAAATAATAAAAACAAAACGTAATAAAATAATATAATTCTCACGACGTTTCGGCCACAACGCAAGCAGCCATCTTCAGGTGAAGAATGAAACACCACCAAGCTAGGAGCGTATATTTAAGCTGGGCTGGAAGGGGGGAGGTGCGAAGAAGAGCGCCTTAACTTTACCGAAAGAACCAAGAAGATGAATCCCTGCAGTCACGAAAGCTTTAAATCGAAAATTAAACTAAACATTCGTTTTAGTTTTTTTTAAGATGCAGTGAGATGAGAGACGTGCAGACGTGGCGGCGGTCAGATAGATTTGCTCACTCGTTACGCTAATGATCTGTCCACGTTGATTGTGATCCGAATTTGATGCATGAGTTGTGTACCCCTCCTAATTTGTCAATTGTATGAGAGGGGGGAGGGTCCATGGCTTTTAATGGACCCCCCCCCCCTCCCTTGAGCTACTTGGGCTGCTTAACCTTTGATTGGTTTGCTTTATGCGTAGCGCCGCCTATCGTCTCGATTGAATAACCCCACCCCCCACTCCCGTACCTCCACCTACCCCCACCACCCACATACCCCGCCCTCCACCACGTTCCGTAACCCACCCCACCTACCCCCACCTACCCCCCCCCACCTACCACCACCTACCCCCTCCCCCCGTCCCGTACCCTTTTACCCCCTCCCCCGTCCCATACTCCTGACCCCCCCTTACCCCCACCTAACCCCCTCCCCCGCCCCGTACCCCCCACCTACCTACCCCCACCTACCCCCACCTACCCCCCCACCCACTCCCCCTCCGTCCAATACCCCACCCCCACCAACCCCTCCCATCCCCACGAACCCCCACCTACCTACCCCCACCTACCTCACCCCCACCTACCCCCACATACCCCCCACCCCACTCCCCCCCCCCCGTCCGATACCCCACCCCCACCAACCCCCCTCCACCCGTCCCCTACCCTCCCCCCCCCCACCTACCCCCACCCTCACCCTCACCTACCTCCCCCCCCACCAGAGTACACGGGTCTCATTGGTCAGGGCCGCACCGCTGACCTCAGCAAGGTCCCCTCTCCTCCCAGCAAGCCGGAGGTCACGGGGGTCACGCGGACATCCGTGACTCTGACGTGGCAGCCCAGCGGCTCCGTGCCCACCACATCCTACGTCGTGGAAGCCTACAGGTGTGGGGAGCTGTGAGATGTTGACTACCTCGCCTGGTGCGCAGGAGGTCGTGGGTTCGATCACGACCCTGACGACGCCTGCTGCTGTGTATTTGGAGTTTGCGTGTCTCTCTCTGTCATCATCATCATCACGGTGGCTAGGAGATGTTAACTCCCTCGCCTGGTATGCAGGAGGTCGTGGGTTCGATCCCGACCCTGACGCCTGTTGCTGTGTATTTGGAGTTTGCGTGTCTCTCTCTCTCATCATCGTCAGGGTGGTGAGATGTTAACTACCTCGCCTGGTGCGCAGGAGGTCGTGGGTTCGATCACGAACCTGGCAAAGCCTGCTGCTGTATATTTAGAGTTTGCGTGTGTCTCATCATCATCATCATCGTGGTGGCTATGAAATGTTGACTACCTCGCCTGGTGTGCAGGAGGTCGTGGGTTCGATCACGACCCTGGCAAAGCCTGCTGCTGTACATTTAGAGTTTGCGTGTGTCTCATCATCATCATCGTGGTGGCTATAAGATGTTGACTACCTCGCCTGGTGTGCAGGAGGTCGTGGGTTCGATCACGATCCCTGATGACGCCTGCTGTATAGTTGGAGTCTGCGTGTCTCTCTCATCATCATCATCATCATGGTGGCTATGAGATGTTAACTACCTCGCCTGGTCTACAGGAGGTCGTGGGTTCGATCACGATCCCTGATGACGCCTGCTGTATAGTTGGAGTTTGCTTGTCACTCTCATCATCATCATCACGGTGGTGAGATGTTAACTTCCTCGATCCCGTGTTTAGTTGTGCTCCCCCCCCCCCCCCTCCCGCATCTCCGATCAGCGTGGTTGGCTACGTATGGTGTGAAAAATGTCCAACATACACTACACTATACACTACACTATACACTACTATACACTACACTATACACTACTATACACTACTATACACTACACTATACACTACACTATACACTACTATACACTACACTATACACTACACTATACACTAAACTATACACTACACTATACACTACACTATACACTACACTATACACTACTATACACTACACTATACACTACACTATACACTACACTACTATACACTACTATACACGATACTATAAATTACACTAAGCACTACACTATGATACACTACTATCCACTGCACTACTATACACTACACTACTATACACCACACTATACATTACACTATACACTACTACACTACACACTACACTATACACTACTACACACTACACTACACTATACACTACACACTACACTATACACTACTACACACTACACTACACTATACACTACTATACACTACACTATACACTACACTACACACTACACTATACACTACTACACACTACACTATACACTACACTATACACTACACTATACACTACACTACACACTACACTCTACACTACACTATACACTACTACACTACACACTACACTATACACTACTACACTACACTCTACACTACACTACTACACTACACTATACACTACACTACTATACACCACACTATACACTACACTATACACTACTATACACTACACTATACACCACACTATACACTACACTATACACTACACTATACACTACTACACTACTACACTACACTATACACTACTACACTACACTATACACTACACTATACACTACACTACACACTACACTATACACTACACTATACACTACACTACTATACACTACTACACTCTACACTACTACACTACACTACACACTACACTATACACTACACTACTAGACTCTACACTACACTCTACACTACACACTACACTACACACTACACTATACACTACTACACTACACTATACACTACACTATACACTACACACTACACTATACACTACACTATACACTACACTACTATACACTACTACACTCTACACTACTACACTACACTACACACTACACTATACACTACACTACTAGACTCTACACTACACTCTACACTACACACTACACTACACACTACACTATACACTACACTATACACTACACACTACACTATACACTACACTATACACTACACTACTATACACTACTACACTCTACACTACTACACTACACTATACACTACACTATACACTACACTACTAGACTCTACACTACACTCTACACTACACACTACACTACACACTACACTACACTACTACACTATACACTACACTATACACTACACTATACACTACACACTACACTATACACTACACTATACACTACACTACTATACACTACTACACTCTACACTACTACACTACACTATACACTACACTATACACTACACTACTAGACTCTACACTACACTCTACACTACACACTACCACACACTACTACACTCTACACTACACTATACACTACAACTAGCGCCTGTTTGCGTGTGGAAGCAGCCAGTCCCTGGGTGGCGCCTGGCTGACGGTGGGGGAGGGTGTGGAGACCTCCACGCTGCACTATACACTACACTATACACTACACTATACACTACACTATACACTACTACACTACACTATACACTACTACACTACACTATACACTACACTATACACTACTACACTACTACACTACACTATACACTACTACACTACACTATACACTACACTATACACTACACTACACACTACACTATACACTACACTATACACTACACTACTATACACTACTACACTCTACACTACTACACTACACTACACACTACACTATACACTACACTACTAGACTCTACACTACACTCTACACTACACACTACACTACACACTACACTATACACTACTACACTACACTATACACTACACTATACACTACACACTACACTATACACTACACTATACACTACACTACTATACACTACTACACTCTACACTACTACACTACACTACACACTACACTATACACTACACTACTAGACTCTACACTACACTCTACACTACACACTACACTACACACTACACTATACACTACACTATACACTACACACTACACTATACACTACACTATACACTACACTACTATACACTACTACACTCTACACTACTACACTACACTATACACTACACTATACACTACACTACTAGACTCTACACTACACTCTACACTACACACTACACTACACACTACACTACACTACTACACTATACACTACACTATACACTACACTATACACTACACACTACACTATACACTACACTATACACTACACTACTATACACTACTACACTCTACACTACTACACTACACTATACACTACACTATACACTACACTACTAGACTCTACACTACACTCTACACTACACACAACCACACACTACTACACTCTACACTACACTATACACTACAACTAGCGCCTGTTTGCGTGTGGAAGCAGCCAGTCCCTGGGTGGCGCCTGGCTGACGGTGGGGGAGGGTGTGGAGACCTCCACGCTGCACTATACACTACACTATACACTACACTATACACTACACTATACACTACTACACTACACTATACACTACTACACTACACTATACACTTCTATACACTACACTATACACCACACTATACATTACACTACTACACACTACACTACACTATACACTACTACACTACAATATACACTACACTCTACACTACACTATACACTACTACACTACACTCTACACTACACTATACACTACAACTAGCGCCTGTTTGCGTGTGGAAGCAGCCAGTCCCTGGGTGGCGCCTGGCTGACGGTGGGGGAGGGTGTGGAGACCTCCACGCTGGTGGTGCGAGGCCTGCGCTCCAACTCGGTCTACATATTCCTCGTGCGCGCCGCCAACCCCCACGGACTGAGTCAGCCCAGCGCGCTCTCGGATCCCGTACACACGCAAGGTGATTGGGTGGGGGGTGTGTGTGGGGGGGAGTGGGGGGGGGTGTGGGGGGTGTGTGGGTGGGGGGGTGGTGTGTGTGGGGTGTGTGGTGTGTGTTGGGTGTGTGGGGTGTATGGTGGGGGTGTGTGTGTGGTGTGTGTGGTGTGTGTGTGTGGGTGGTGTGTGTGGGGGGTGTGTGTGGTGTGTGTGTGGTGTGGGTGGTGTGTGTTGGGGGTGTGTGTGGTGTGTGTGTGTGGGTGGTGTGTGTGGGGGGTGTGTGTGGTGTGTGTGTGGTGTGGGTGGTGTGTGTGGTGTGTGTGGGTTGTGTGTGTGTTGTGTGTGTGGTGTGTGTGTGTGTGGGGGTGTGTGGTGTGTGTGTGTGTGGTGTGTGGGTGTGTGTGGTGTGTGTGGGTTGTGTGTGTGGTGTGTGTGGTGTGTGTGGTGTGTGTGGGTTGTGTGTGTGTTGTGTGTGTGGGTGTGTGTGTGTGTGGGGGTGTGTGGTGTGTGTGTGTGTGGTGTGTGGGTGTGTGTGGGTGTGTGTGTGGTGTGTGTGTGGTGTGTGTGGTGTGTGTGGTGTGTGTGTGGTGTGTGGGTGTGTGTGATGTGGGTGCTGTGTGTGTGTGGGGAGCGGTGGTGCAGTGGTTAGCGCTACGCTGCGCTACGAACCTGGCCACCCGGGTTCGATTCCCGCTCACGGCCAACACCCAGTGACGATTATCTGCACCGGTCCTGGGCCTCCCCTAGGTCGTCTCAGCCTCAAATGAGGACCTGTTTGGGGTGTGTAAGAACATCGCCAACTGGGGAGACACAGGCGGGTCGGGCGTGGTGATGACCCCCCCCCCCACCCCCCCACGTGCCGTGCCGGCCTTCATATGTCCTCACGACCAGCACTTGCCCCAACAGTGTGTTGAAGCTATACGGGGGATCTTTGTTTTTTGCGTGTGCGCGGTCAGCGTACTGCCCCCCAGCCAACCCCGGCGGCGAGTTCCATTGCCCGCTCACGGCCAACACCGGCGACGATGAATTGTCCGAAACCGGCCAATTCTCCCCGTGTGTCTGTCCCTCTGCGTGTGCGTCCTGGCTAGGCCGGTCTGTCCATCGCTCCAGGCTGTCCATCGATCCATCGGCTCCGTCCGTGGTTTATTTTCTTGTTGTTTTGCGTTCGTTCTGTCCGTCCCATCGTCCCTGTCTGCCGGTACATGCAGCGTTTCCCGTCCCTCTGTCTGTGTCGTCCTGTTCGCCTGTGTGTCCGTCTGTCTGTGTCGCCCTGTCCGCCTGTATGTCTACATGTCGCCCTGTCCGCCTGTATGTCTACTTGTCGTCCTGTCCGCCTGTGTGTCTAAGTGTCATCCTATCTGCCTGTGTGTCCCTCTGTCTAAGTGTCGCCCTGTCTGCCTGTGTGTCAGCGTTCACCGTCTTCGTCAGTCCGCCCGTCCACCAGCCGATCCGTCGGTCGGTGACCCCCAATCCCGGAATGTCGACCTCTCCCCGCCTGAGTTCAACCCCCCCCCCCGACCCCGTGACCCCGACCCCCGCCTGTGACCCCCCGACCCCCGCCGCTTTCAGACATCCGCCCCACGGGACACGCCGTCGACCCGCGGGACATGAAGAGCGTTCTGGGGGACGCCGTGATCCGCCTTCTCAACCCCATCACCATCTCCTCCACCTCCGTGCAGCTCCACTGGACGGTAAGGTTTGACCCAAGAAATGTATTTTGTTTCGAACTCCTGCTGCTGCTGTTGTTGTTGTTGTTTGGTTTGTTGTTACGCGCCCGCCCGCCCGCCCGCACCTCCGATGAGCGCGGTTGGGTTACGTACGGTGCGAAAGAAGTTCAGCATACATGCATACTACTATACACTACACTATACACTACACTGCTATACACTACACTGCTATACACTATACTACTATACACTACACTATACACTACACTACTATACACTACACTGCTATACACTACACTATACACTACATACACTGCTATACACTACACTACTATACACTACACTACTATACACCACACAATATACACTACACTATACACTACACTATACATTACTATACACTACACTACTTTACACTACACTGCTATACACTACACTGCTATACACTACACTACTATACACTACACTACTATACACTACACTGCACTGCTATACACTACACTACTATACACTACACTATACACTACACTACTATACACTACACTACTATACACTACACTACTATACACTACACTACTATACACTACACTATACACTACACTATACACTACACTATACACTACACTACACTATACACTACACTATACACTACACTATACACTACACTACTATACTACATTGAAATGAGGGATTTCGATCGGATCATTGGGGAGGGGCACGTGCCCCCCCCCCCCCCCCCCCGCCAGTGAACTAAACTAACAGGTCCCTGCGGGGTGAGCTGGTAGGAACGAACAAATGAATGGCTATAATAGAATGAAATGGCGGGGGTACGATACGAAGGGAGAGTTTGAGGCCTAGTTCTAGGCTTTAGGCCTAGCTGTAGGCTTTAGGCCGCTGTGAGTTAATTTTTAATTTAAATGTTTTAATTATTAATGTAAAAGCTTTACATTTAAATGTTTCTATTTAAAAACATAAGGGAATGTAACATTGTTGAACATTAACTCCCTTTCACACACGCGGGGGTACGATACGAATGGAGAGTTTGAGGCCTAGTTCTAGGCTTTAGGCCTAGCTGTAGGCTTTAGGCCGCTGTGAGTTAATTTTTAATTTAAATGTTTTAATTATTAATGTAAAAGCTTTACATTTAAATGTTTCTATTTAAAAACATAAGGGAATGTAACATTGTTGAACATTAACTCCCTTTCACACACGCGGGGGTACGATACGAATGGAGAGTTTGAGGCCTAGTTCTAGGCTTTAGGCCTAGCTGTAGGCTTTAGGCCGCTGTGAGTTAATTTTTAATTTAAATGTTTTAATTATTAATGTAAAAGCTTTACATTTAAATGTTTCTATTTAAAAACATAAGGGAATGTAACATTGTTGAACATTAACTCCCTTTCACACACGCGGGGGTACGATACGAATGGAGAGTTTGAGGCCTAGTTCTAGGCTTTAGGCCTAGCTGTAGGCTTTAGGCCGCTGTGAGTTAATTTTTAATTTAAATGTTTTAATTATTAATGTAAAAGCTTTACATTTAAATGTTTCTATTTAAAAACATAAGGGAATGTAACATTGTTGAACATTAACTCCCTTTCACACACGCGGGGGTACGATACGAATGGAGAGTTTGAGGCCTAGTTCTAGGCTTTAGGCCTAGCTGTAGGCTTTAGGCCGCTGTGAGTTAATTTTTTATTTAAATGTTTTAATTTAAAACTATCTCAGGGAATTATAAGGGAATGTTACACTTGTTTAGCCAGGAAAGCCTCGCTGAGTCTAAAGGTTTTTGTAGGGTCCTGCCGAGTGTTTGCAGTAGGGGGCGATGTTGCTACACCTAATCGGACGGACGGACGGACGATATAATCTATTTCGATTGAAAGCTTCTTTCGTGACTGCAGGGATTCATCTTCTTGGTTCTTTCGGTAAAGTCACGTAGAAGGGAAGTAATAAAATAATAAAAATAAAACACAATAAAATAATTCTCACGACGTTTCGGCCACAACGCAAGCAGCCGTCTTCAGGTGAAAACCAGGTCCGTCGAGGCGACAGAGTCAGACTCCGAAACGTCGTGAGAATTATTTTATTGTGTTTTATTTTTATTCTTGTATTACTTCCCTTCTACGTGATTTTACCGAAAGAACCAAGAAGATGAATCCCTGCAGTCACGAAAGCTTTAAATCGAAATTATTTTATAATATTTTATTTTTATTATTTTATTACTTCCCTTCTACGTGATTTTACCGAAAGAACCAAGAAGATGAATCCCTGCAGTCACGAAAGCTTTAAATCGAAATTATTTTATTATGTTTTATTTTCATTATTTTATTACTTCCCTTCTACGTGACTTTACCGAAAGAACCAAGAAGATGAATCCCTGCAGTCACGAAAGCTTTACATCGAGATTATTTTATTATGTTTTATTTTTATTATTTTATTACTTCCCTTCTACGTGACTTTACCGAAAGAACCAGGAAGATATAATCTATTGTAGGCTGGTTCACTTCGTTCCTACCAGTATAAACTATTTTTATTGCGAGCAGGCAAGGCCCACTGAGCTATGCAGATCTTTTTCAGAAGCAACGTGGCCACAAATCATAGCTCAACGAAGTGGCTCATCATCATCATCTGTAAATGTACAGCAGCCAAACACTCTAAAACGCCTGACGCTGATCCTAAATGAGGAAGGGAAAATAAACCCACGCGACCACGGAGAGAGAGACGCAGACTCCAAATATACAGCAGCAGGCGTTAGGGGTCAAGGATCGAACCCACGACCACCTGCACACCAGGCGAGGTAGTTAACATCTCACCACAGTGATGATGATGATGATGATGAGAGAGATGCAGACTCCAAATATACAGCAGCAGGCGTCAGCGTCGGGATGGAATCCGTGACCTCCTGTATACCAGGCGAGGTAGTCAACATCTCCTAGCCACCGTGATGATGATGAGAGAGAGACGCAGACTCCAAATATACAGCAGCAGGCATCATAGTCTGGATCGAACCCACGACCTCCTGCACACCAGGCGAGGTAGTTAACATCTCCTAGCCACCGTGATGATAATGAGAGAGAGAGAGAGACACGCAAACTCCAAATATACAGCAGCAGCAGGCATCGTCAGGGTCGGAATGGAACCCACGACCTCCTGCACACCGGGCGAGGGCGACAACATCCACGTGCGCCGTCCGCCGTGCGTTCACCTCCACAGGTGGAGAAGCCTTCGCCGCTCTTCCACGGATTCCAGGTCCTCTACCGCCTCGTCGGCTACGGCGGCGGTGGCGATGATGATGATGATGATGGCGGCGGTGGTGGCGGTGGCTCGCCGTGGATGAGCGAGGAGGTGCGTGGAGCGTCCGAGAGGGCCGCGGTTCTGTCGGGCCTGCGCAAGGGGGCCGCCTACCGCGTCAAGGTGCGGCCCTTCCACGGGGACACGCGGGGAGAGGCCAGCGCCGGGAGGACGCTCCGCACGCCCGAAGAAGGTGACCGGGACGTGTGTGGTGTAGTGTGTGGTGTGTGTGGTGTGGTGTGTGTGGTGTGGTGTAGTGTGTGTGGTGTGTGGTGTAGTGTATAGTGTAGTGTATAGTGTAGTATAATGTAATGTATATTGTAGTGTGTAGTGTAGTGTATAGTGTGTAGTGTATAGTGTAGTGTAGTGTATAGTGTAGTGTATAGTGTAGTGTATAGTGTAGTGTATAGTAGTGTAGTGTATAGTGTAGTGTATAGTAGTGTAGTGTATAGTGTAGTGTATAGTAGTGTAGTGTATAGTAGTGTAGTGTATAGTGTAGTGTATAGTAGTGTAGTGTATAGTAGTGTAGTGTATAGTGTAGTGTATAGTGTAGTGTAGTGTATAGTGTAGTGTAGTGTGTGAGTGGGTGGGCTGGTGAGTGAGTTGGAACCACCACCGCGTAACCACCCCCCCACCCCCCCCACCCCCCACCCCCCCCACACCCCCCCACCCCCCCCCACCCCCCACCCCCCCACACCCCCCCACCCCCCCCACACCCCCCACAGCCCCCGGCGCCCCCCCACAGGAAGTGCGTCTGCATCCCTTCACGGAGGAGAACAGCACCGGGGTGCTGGTGGCATGGCAGCCGCCTCCAGAGGAACAGCACAACGGTGTGCTGACAGAGTACAAGGTGCCACCACCACCACCACCACTATCACCACCACCACTATCACCACTATCACCACCAACACCACTATCACCACCACCACTATCACCACCACCACCAACACTATCACCACCACCACCACCCCCACCACCACCACCACCCCCACTACCCCCACCACCACCCCCACCACCACCCCCACCACCACCCCCACCACCACCACCCCCACCCCCACCACCACCCCCACCACCACCCCCACCACCACCACCACCACCACCCCCACCACCCCCACCACCCCCCCCACCACCCCCACCCCCACCACCCCCCCCACCACCCCCACCCCCACCCCCACCACCACCCCCACCACCACCCCCACCACCCCCACCGCCCCCACCACCCCCACCACCACCACCACCCCCACCACCCCCACCACCCCCACCACCCCCACCACCACCCCCACCACCCCCACCACCCCCACCACCCCCACCACCCCCACCGCCCCACGCTTACCGTGACCCCCCCCCCACCCCGCCCAGGTGTGGTGTGGTGGTAACGACAGCCGCCTGCCGGTGATCCGCTCCGTGGACGGCGGCACGCTGTCGCTCACCATCCCTCGCCTCGCGGGCGGAGTGCGCTACGGACTCACCGTCGCCGCGGGCAACGCCGCCGGAGTGGGTCCGCACAGCGAGCCGGCCTACGTGTTGCTAGGTAACCGGAGGATGAGCGTGTGTGTGTGTGCGTGTGTGAGCGTGTGTGTGCGCGTGCGTGTGTGTGTGTGTGTGAGCGTGTGTGTGTGTGTGCCAGTGTGTGTGTGAGCGTGTGCATGTGTGTGTGTGTGTGTTTGAGTGTGTGAGCGTGTGTGTGTGTGCGCGTGTGTGTGTGCACGTGTGTGTGCGCGTGTGTGTGTGTGTTTGAGTGTGTGAGCGTGTGTGTGTGTGTGAGCGTGTGTGTGTGCCAGTGTGTGTGTGTGTGTGAGCGTGTGCATGTGTGTGTGTGTGTTTGAGTGTGTGAGCGTGTGAGTGTGTGAGCGTGTGTGTGTACGCGTGTGTCTGCGTGTGTGTGTGAGTGTGTGAGCGTATGTGTGTGTAAGCATGTGTGTGTGTGAGCGTGTGGGTGTGAGCGTGTGTGTGAGCGTGCGCGTGCGTGTGTGTGCGTGTGTGTGTGTGCGTGTGTGTGAGCGTGTGTGCGCACGTGAGTGTGTGTGCGTGCCTGTGTGTGTGTGTGAGCGTGTGTGAGCGTGTTTGTGTTTCTCTGTGTGTCTCTGTGTGTGTGTGTGTGCGCATGTGTGTGTATGTGTCTGTCTGTGTGCTCTATGTGTGTCTGTGTGTGTCTCTATGTGTGCCTGTGTGAGTGTTTGTTCGTGTGTCTGTGTGTGTATCTCTGTTTGTGTGTCTGTGTGTGTCTGTGTGTGTCTGTCTTTGTCTCTGTGTGTGTCTATATGTGTGCCTGTGTGAGTGTTTGTTTTTGTGTCTGTGTGTGTCTCTCTGTTTGTGTGTTTGTGTGTCTGTGTGTGTCTGTATGTGTCTGTGTGTGCCTATGTGTGTCTCTGTGTGTGTCTCTGTGTGTGTCTCTGTGTGTTTCTGTGTTTCTCTGTGTATGTATTTGTATGTGTTTCTGTGTGTGTGTGTGAGCAGGCCCAGGTAAAACTACATGGCCCGGAGTCAGAACCATTCCCTGTTCACCTTGGGGTGCGACAGGGATGTCCTCTGGCTCCCACATCATTTAGCATCTATTTTGACCACGTTGTTCGTGAAGCCTTCGATGGCTGTACCGGAGGAATTTCATCTGGTACAGATACAATGGGAGGCTGATCGATGCCTGGGTGCGGTCAAGGGATGGCTCCCTATTGCTCAACCACGTTATGTTTGCCGGTTACGATTCCTGCTTGACGGCCATCAACGCCAGATAACCGCTGGCGGTGGCCGTGAGCAGGAAACGAACTTGGGTCCCCCCCGGGTTTCGCAGTGCAGCGCACCACCACCACCACCACCACCGCCACCACCGCCACCAACACCGCCACTGCCACCACCACCACCACACTACCACCGCCACCACCAACACCACCACCGCCACCACCACAAACACCGCCGCCACCACCGCCACCACCACCAACACCGCCGCCACCACCGCCACCACCACCACCACTGCCACCACCACAAACACCGCCACCACCGCCGCCGCCACCATCACCATGAGCCTGTCAAACTCGCCACGATCGCCAAATCACCATCTCACCTCCCCACCCACCCAACCCCACCCACCCACCCACCCCTCCCCACCCACACCTCCCCACCCACCCCTCCCCACCCACCCCCCCCACCCCTCCCCACCCACTCACCCCTCCCCACCCACCCCTCCCCACCCACCCCCTGGGCAGACGCGACGTCCTTGAGTGGCCCGCTGGAGCGGGGCGACAACGTGAGCCTGGCTGAGCAGATCTCGGACGTGGTGCGCCGGCCGGCGTTCATCGCGGGCATCGGCACGGCGTGCTGGGTGGTGCTCATGGTGTTCAGCGTGTGGCTCTACCGGCAGCGCAAGAAGCGAGCGGGGCTGCTCGGCTCGTCCTACGCCTCCACCAGCAAGGGTGAGCGAGCGGGCGGGCGAGTGACGGAGTGAGCGGGTCGGTGAGTGAGCGAGCGGGTGGGCGAGCGAGTGAGTGAGTGAGTGAGTGAGTGAGTGAGTGAGTGAGTGAGCGAGTGACAGAGAGAGCGAGCGAGTGAGTGACAGAGTGAGTGAGCGAGTGACAGAGTGAGTGAGTTAGCGAGCGGGCGAGTGACAGAGTGAGCGAGTGAGCGAGTGAGTGAGTGAGTGACAGAGTGGGCGAGGGAGCGAGTGACAGAGTGAGCGAGCAGGAGAGTGACAGAGTGAGCGAGTGAGAGAACGAGCGAGCGAGTGAGAGAACGAGCGAGCGAGCGAGTGAGAGTCAACGAGTGAATGAAGAAGGGCCATTTCCCGAAACGTCACCTGTTTTATATTTACTTCTTTTTAAAACCACACGCTGCCTTGGCCTCCCTCGTGGTTCCGGTGGCTTCCGTGCAATGACCGCTGGTGATTGTGACCCCCTCCCCCCACCCCCCTCTGCCCCGCCCCCACACTCCTCCCCCCTCTGCCCCCCACCCGCACATCCCCTCACCCTCATCTGCCCCCCCTCAACACGCCCCCCGCCCCCCCCCCTCTGCTCCCTGCCGTGCACCCCCACGCAGTTCCGTCTTTCACATTCACGCCGTCAGGTACTGAACATGACGCCGCCTCGGTCGGTGGTGGACAACACCCCAACGCAACACCGCAAACAACAACGCACAACACCAAAACAACACCCAAACAACACCCAAACGCAACACCGCGAACAACAACGCACAACACCAAAATAACACCCAAACAACACCCAAACAACACCCAAACAACACCCAAACGCAACACCACGAACAACAACGCACAACACCAAAACAACACCCAAACAACACTCCAACGCAACACCACGAACAACAATGCACAACACCCGCACAACACCAAAACAACACCCAAACGCAACACCGTGAAGAACATCACACAACACCCGCACAACACGAAAACAACACCCAAACTACACCCAAACATTGACCGAACAACACCCGAACAACACCAGCACAGTGACCAAACAACAACCGAACAATGACCAAACAACACCCAAACAACAACCGGGCAACAACCAAACTACCGAACAACAACAACAACCACACAACAACCACACATCACCCGAATAACAACCGAACAACACAAAAATGGCACCCGAACAACACCTAAACAACACCCAAACATCCGAATAACAAAACAACTGAACAACACCAGTAACAACACCCAGACAACATCCGACGAACACCCAAACAACACCCAGACAACAGCCCACCAACACACAAACAACACCCAGACAACAACAGACCAACACCCAAACAACACCCAGACAACAGCCCACCAACACACAAACAACACACAGAAAACAACAGACCAACACCCAAACAACGCCCAGACAACAGCCCACCAACACCCAAACAACGACTGAACAACACCAGTAACAACACCCAGACAACAACCGACCAACACCCAGACAACTCCCAGGCAACACCTGAGCATTTGTTGAGGGGGGTCTTGACCAAGCGCCTGATCAGCCTGCGGGTGACAGTTTTCGCCACAAGGTGGCGATGGTACCACCACCCACACGCAATAACAAGTCAGTCCTAGATTTGAAGCTTTCGTGACTGCAAGGATTCATACTCTTAGTTCTTTCGGTGAAGTCACGTAGGTAAAAAATGAAATTAAAATTAATAAAAAATAAAAACAATAAAAATCACGACGTTTCGGAGGCAACACAAGCTTCCGTCTTTAGGTGAAACTGGCTCCTCCCCCCTCTTGGGACTTCTCTCCACTTGATACAGATTTTTTGCTGTGACAGTTTCACCTGAAGACGGAAGCTTGTGTTGCCTACGAAACGTCGTGATTTTTATGGTTTTTATTTTTTATTAATTTAAATTTCATTTTTTACCTACGTGACTTTACCGAAAGAACAAGTCAGTCGCCACTAGGTGGCGATGGTACCCACACCCCATTGCATCTCACCGGGATTTTTGCACACGGCCTTGATATGCTGTGCATTTTGTGTAAGTCTTTTGCTGTTTTTTCCCCGGATTTTTCTGTTGCGCGTCTTCACTTTGAGATGTTTTCTTGTTCATGTTTTTTTGTTTGTTGCATTCTCACCCGATTTAAGAGCCAAATGGCTCACAGGGCCATACCTAATGCATGAACTTGAACTGAACCAAACGCGATAACAACAGTCAGTCGCCACCAGGTGGCGATGGTACCCGCACCCCATTGCATCCCACCGGGATTTTTGCACACGGCCTTGATGTGCTGTGCTTTTTCTGTAAGACTTTTGCAGTTTTTTTCCGGATTTTTCTGTTGCGCGTCTTCACTTTAAGATGTTTTCATGTTCATGTGTTTTGTTTGTTGCGATCGCAACCGATTCAAGAGCCGAATGGCTCGCAGGGCCACACCTAATACATGAACTTGAACTGAACCACATGCGATAACAACAGTCAGTCGCCACTAGGTGGCGATGGTACCCACACCCCATTGCATCCCACCGGGGATTTTTGCACACGGCCTTGATGTGCTGTGCCTTTTGTGTTAGTCTTTGCTGTTTTTTCCCCGGATTTTTCTGTTGCGCGTCTTCACTTTAAGATGTTTTTTTGTTCATGTTTTCTGTTAGTTGCGATCGCACCCGATTCAAGAGCCGAATGGCTCGCAGGGCCGTACTTAATACATGAACTTGAACTGAACCACACGCAATAACAACAGTCAGTCGCCACCCAGCGGGCGGAAGATGCCACTACGTCGCTTGTGCAGTGCCGGATGATTATCCGAGTAGAAAAAGTATCTGGGGGGCCGTCCATAAATGACGTCACGCGATTTTTGACGATTTCTGACGCCCCCCCCCCTCGTCACACGGCGTCACAAAAAGTCAGAGCCCCCCTCAAATATGACGTCACAAAGCTCTGCCCCCCCCAAAAAAAACGCTTTAAACTATCGTCATTGTAGTGCGTATTTAATGTGGCGCTGCACTCTGATGTTGTAGGAGAAAGCATTTATTAAGAAGTATATTTAATTAAGTAGAACGTGTTGTCTATAATTATTTAAAGTTGCGCATTTCGATGTGACGTCACATTTCTCAACCCCCCCCCCCCCTCGTCACACATCGTCACAAATGTCTGACCCCCCCCCCCCTAGGTGCGTGACGTCATTTATGGACGGCCCCCTACATATGCTAAGGGCCCCACACTTTCAAGGGCCCCGCGCTAAACGCTTTCAATCTATCGATTCCGGTTTCAGTGATTCTGCACTTGCTCTATTGCTATAGTACTATACTGCCCTTCAACTTTTGCGAACGACTGGGTGTTTAAGGTTGACGATTTCTCATATTATCCGTCTGTACAGCAAATGAAAAAATAGAAGTACTCTACTATGCAAGTAAAAAATGCGTGTGTTTTAATATTTACGTTTTTTTTTATATGAGGCCCCTTTATAACTCGTGCTCCCGCACTAGCTTCATCCGGCACTGCACTTGTGCCAGGCTACGTGCACCTATCAGGCCACGTGAAACTGTACTGCCGGCAGGAGGTGCAGACCCCAGGTGCCACGGGTCGACTGAGAAAAGGTCCTCCCCGTGTAGCCTAAACCAGACTTCTAGATTTGAAGCTTTCGTGACTGCACGGATTCATACTCTCAGGATTTTATTTTACTTTTATTTCCATTATTACTTTTAGTAACTTTTAATTTTATGTTTTACCTACGTGACTAAACCAATCTGTTGGGGGCAAGTGGTGTCAGCGATCAGCACCTGGGCAGGGTAGTGTCAGGGTGTTGTGCCAGGTGGGGCTAGTGATTAATCACGGTTTATCGGGGTCGTTATCCAGCACTTGCCCCGACGGGTTGCGAGGTTTACACGGGTCACCTTTGTCTTTGTGTCGGGGCGTGGTGCTGGCCATCCAACCCCAGTCGTGTGCTGTGCCGGCCTTCATGGGTGCTACTCGCTAACAGCACTTGCCCCTACGGTATGTTAAGGCTATACGGGGGATCTTTGTCTTTGTGTTGCAGTGACGTATCAACGCGGCGAAGGCAACAACAGCACTGGCAGGTAACAGCAGCAGCCCCGATGAGCACGGTTGGCTACGTACGGTGCGAAAGAAGTTCAACACACACACACAAAGGTGGCCGGGCGTGGTGCTGGCCACCCACCCCCCAAGTTCTGGCCTTCATAGGTGCAACTCGCAAGCACTTGCACAGCACTTGCCCCGACAGTCCGTCACAGGCTATGCGGGGGACCTTTGTCTTTGCCTGTGTGTGTGTGTGTATGAGCAGGTCGGGCCTGATGCACGTGGACGCGTCTCACCACTGGCTGGCGGACACGTGGCCCACCGCCGGCGGGGGTCACCACCACCAGCAGCAGCACCAGCAGCAGCACCACCAGCAGGGTGACTGCGCCCTCGGCTGCTGTGCCACGGCTGGAGTCAGCAGTGACAGCAACCTCACAAGTAGGGAACGCCCCGCCCCCTTCCGCCATCTTCCCCACTACGTCACGAGTAGGGAACGCCCCTCCCCCTTCCCCCATTGTCCCCTCAATGTCACGAGTAGGGAAGCCCCTCCCCCTTCCTCCATCTTCTCCACTACGTCACGAGTAGGGAAGCCCCTCCCCCTTCCTCCATCGTCCCCACTACGTCACGAGTAGGGAAGCCCCTCCCCCTTCCTCCATTGTCCCCACTACGTCACGAGTAGGGAAGCCCCTCCCCCTTCCTCCATCGTCCCCACTACGTCACGAGTAGGGAAGCCCCTCCCCCTTCCTCCATTGTCCCCACTACGTCACGAGTAGGGAAGCCCCTCCCCCTTCCTCCATCGTCCCCACTACGTCACGAGTAGGGAAGCCCCTCCCCCTTCCTCCATTGTCCCCACTACGTCACAAGTAGGGAAGCCCCTCCCCCTTCCTCCATCGTCCCCACTACGTCACGAGTAGGGAAGCCCCGCCCCTTTCCTCCATCGTCCCCACTACGTCACGAGTAGGGAAGCCCCTCCCCCTTCCCCCATTGTCCCCACTACGTAACGAGTAGGGAAGCCTCACCCCCTCCACGTCACCAGTAGGGAAGCCCCGCCCCTTTCCTCCATCGTCCCCACTACGTCACAAGTAGGGAAACCCCTCCCCCTTCCTCCATCGTCCCCACTACGTCACGAGTAGGGAAGCCCCTCCCCCTTCCCCCATTGTCCCCACTACGTAACGAGTAGGGAAGCCCCGCCCCCTCCACGTCACCAGTAGGGAAGCCCCTCCCCCTTCCTCCATCGTCCCCACTACGTCACGAGTAGGAAAGCCCCTCCCCCTTCCTCCATTGTCCCCACTACGTCACGAGTAGGGAAGCCCCTCCCCCTTCCCCCATTGTCCCCTCCACGTCACGAGTAGGGACGCCCCGCCCCCTCCACGTCACGAGTAGGGAAACCCCGCCCCCTTCCCCCATTGTCCCCTCCACGTCACGAGTAGGGACGCCCCTCCACGTCACAATTAGGAACGCCCCGCCCCCTCCACGTCACGAGTAGGGAAGCCCCGCCCCCTTCCTCCATCGCCCCCTCTACATCACGAGTAGGGTCGCCCCGCCCCTTCCACGTCACGAGTATGGAAGCCCCGCCCCCTCCACGTCACGAGTAGGGAAGCCCCGCCCCCTTCCTCCATCGCCCCCTCTACGTCACGAGTAGGGACGCCCCTCCCCCCATCGTCCCCTCAACGTCACGAGTAGGGAGCAGCCCTCCCTAACCCCCCCAACACCCCCCCCCCCCACCATATATATGATCACTGCGGATCGTGAATCGAGATGGCGTGCATCAATCCCCCTCTCAGCCTGTCACGTCACAGACAAGACGCCACCGAGAAGCGGGGGTTCGTTTCGTGATCTTTTACCGCGGGGTTCGCCGCTGCGTCCATCCGTTTCATCGGCTAACACTGTCGGCAACATCGGTGATTCCGTGGTAATGGTACGAGCGGGCCAGCGACGGAGTCGGCCATCATTGGTACCTCATTTGCCAGTAAAAAAATATGATAATTGTTTTTTTACCCTTTTATCTGGCAATAAAACTGACACCTTTTTTTA
>NC_136339.1:4034491-4116991 GCF_964198595.1 Lampetra fluviatilis
GGGCCCGGCTAATGCATTTTGTGGCAATTGGCGACCACCATTGTTTATTTCGGTAAAGTCACGTAGGTAAAAAATGAAATTAAAATTAATGAAAGTAATAATATAAATAAAATAATAAAAAATCACGACGTTTCGGAGGCAACACAAGTCTCCATCATCAGGTGGGACCGTCACAGCCAGATTTTGCTGCATCAAGTGAGGCAGAGATTCAAAGATACAATTATGATGGAGACTTGTGTTGCCTCCGAAACGTCGTGATTTTTTATTATGTTATTTATATTATTACTTTTATCAATTTTAATTGTTTTTTTACCTACGTGACTTTACCGAAAAAACTTAAGAGTGTGAATCCTTGCAGTCACGAAAACTTCAAATCTAGAATTATATTTATTTGAATGATAATAACACATTTAATTTAATTCGTGATTTAATTGATTTATTTAGTTTTATGAGTATATTTTTATTCTACCTACGTGACTTTACCGAAAACACATAAGAATATGAATCCTTGCAGTCACGAAAACTTCAAATCTAGAATTATATTTATTTGAATGATAATAACACATTTAATTTAATTCGTGATTTAATTAATTTATTTAGTTTTATGTGTATATTTTTTTTCTACCTACGTGACTTTACCGAAAACACATAAGAGTATGAATCCTTGCAGTCACGAAAGCTTCAAATCTAGGACCACCATGCAGAGCAAGTGCCACATGGCTCACGGCAGTAGTGCAGCGGAGTAGACTTATTGTACCGTTCTTCTATGATCCTAGCTTCTACCAAGACCTTGATCCAGCAGGCGTCAGTCTGCTACCAGTAGGAGGGGTAGCGATGATTGCCACTGCTATGTGTGTGGTCTAGACTAGGGGCATCCTCAGTGGCAGCTATGATGGTGGTGATGGTGGTGATGGTGTGGGATGGTGGGTAATGGTGAGTGATGGTGAGTGAAGGTGGCGATGGTGATGGTGGTGTCGGTGGTGGTGATGGTGATGGTGGTGATGGTGGTGACGGTGATGGTGACGGTGGTGATGGTGGTGGTGATGGTGGTGGTGATGGTGATGGTGACGGTGGTGGCGGTGGTGGCGGTGGTGACGGTGATGGTGACGGTGGTGATGGTGGTGGTGATGGTGATGGTGGTGGCGGTGGTGACGGTGATGGTGACGGTGTTGATGGTAATGGTGGTGATGGTGGTGATGGTGGTGGTGGTGATGGTGGTGACGGTGGTGATGGTGGTGACGGTGGTTATGGTGACGGTGGTGACGGTGGTGATGATGGCGATAGTGGTGGTGATGGTGATGATGGTGATGGTGGTGCCGGTGTCTTCTCAGGTAGAGGAGCTCGCCAGCCAGGCCTGCACTGGGCCCATCTCCTGCCTCCGCCTCCCGTTCACCCCGATCACCACGTGCTCACCCCCAATGAGGATGGGTAAACACAAACAACAACAACAATAACAAACAACAACATTACATTTGTTCATTTATTTTAGATGTTTGCTTGGTATGTGTGTGTGTGTGTGTTGGGCTTCGTTCGTGTCGTACTTAGCCTTCAGCGTATTCAATTTACATCGCCGTGGGATGCTGTTGGTATGGATGGTCCATTCATCCATCTGTCCACCTGTCCACCCATCCGTCCTTCCATCCATCTGTCCACCCATCCATCCATCTGTCCATCCATCCATCAATCCATCTGTCCACCTGTCCACCCATCCGTCCATCCAACCATCCGTCTATCCAACCATCCATCTGTCCACCTGTCCACCTGTCCATCCATCCACCCATCCATCTTTTAATCCATCCACTCCCCACGTTTTCCAGCTGCCACCCTCCCTCACCCACTCCGTGCCCCTGACTCTCTCACTTGATACAGCAGCCGTGCCGTGACGGTTCCCACCTGAAGACGAAAGCTTGTGTTGCCTCCGAAACGTCGTGATTTTTATTTCATTTTCATTTCACTTTTATTAATTTTAATTTCTTTACCTACGTGACTTTACCGAAAAAAACCTAAGAATAAGAATAACACTCCGTGCCCGTCTCTCTCACTCCCCCCCACCACCACCCACCACCCACCACCCCCCACCACCACCCACCGCCAGCTACGAGAGCAACGGCTCCTTCCCGCACCACCGCGACGACGCCGACGACGACGCCGACGACGACCGACCTGCCACCGCCCCGGCGTTTCCGGCGGCCTCGCTCCGATCGCTGAGCCCCGACGCGCCGGCGAGGCGGGCGGCCGCGGTGGGGGCCCCGCCGTCACCGGCCGCCTCGTACGGCCACCAGTCGACGGCCACGCTAACGCCATCGCCGCCGCCGCGTCTCGGAGAACGCGCCATGGGCAGGTACCGTTTGCGGTGTTGGGTGGGTGGGGTGGGGTGGTCATTGCTAGCCCCCTCCCCGGCCCCCCCCGCTAGCCCCCCCCCCCCCCCGCCATAGATTCACTGCTGCCACCGTGATTGAAATGGCACCACAACTCACCTCACCCACCACTCACCTCACCCCCACTACTCACTGCCCCCACTACTCACCTTCTCCACTACTCACCTTCTCCACTACTCACCTCACCCACTACTCACCTCACCCACTACTCACCTCACCCCCACCACTCACCTCACCCACTACTCACCTCACCCCCACTACTCACTGCCCCCACCACTCACCACCCCACCACTCACCTCACCCACCACTCACTACCCCCACCACTCACCTCCCCCACCACTCACCTCCCCCACCACTCACCACCCCACCACTCACCTCCACCACTCACCACCCCACTCACCTTCCCCACCACTCACCTCCCCCCACTCACCACCCCACCACTCACCTCCCCCCACTCACCACCCCACCACTCACCACCCCACCACTCACCTCCACCACTCACCACCCCACTCACTTCACCCACCACTCACTACCCTACCACTCACCTCCCCCACCACTCACCACCCCACCACTCACTACCCCACCACTCACCTCCCCCACCACTCACCACCCCACCACTCACTACCCCACCACTCACCTCCCCCACCACTCACCACCCCACCACTCACCTCCCCCACTCACCACCCCACTCACTTCACCCACCACTCACTACCCCACCACTCACCTCCCCCACCACTCACCACCCCACCACTCACCTCCACCACTCACCACCCCACTCACTTCACCCACCACTCACTACCCCACCACTCACCTCCCCCACCACTCACCACCCCACCACTCACTACCCCACCACTCACCTCCCCCACCACTCACCACCCCACCACTCACTACCCCACCACTCACCTCCCCCACCACTCACCACCCCACCACTCACCTCCACCACTCACCACCCCACTCACTTCACCCACCACTCACTACCCCACCACTCACCTCCCCCACCACTCACCACCCCACCACTCACTACCCCACCACTCACCTCCCCCACCACTCACCACCCCACCACTCACTACCCCACCACTCACTACCCCACCACTCACCTCCCCCACCACTCACCACCCCACCACTCACCTCCCCCACCACTCACCACCCCACCACTCACCTCCACCACTCACCACCCCCACCACTCACCTCCCTCCCATTCACCTCCCCCACTCACCACCCCACTCACCTCCCCCAGCACTCACCACCCCACCACTCACCTCCCCACTCACCACCCCCACCACTCACCTACCCACCACTCACCTTTTCTACCCCCCCCCCCCCCCCCAACTGGCAGGCACGACACGGGTAGCCCCCCCCTCTCCCCCTCGCCAACCCGGGCGACCTACTACCCCTCCTCCTTCACCCAGCCCCCGCTCTTCGACGACGACGACTTCTCCCCCCCCACCAACTCCCCACCCACCAACTCCCTCCCCACCAACTACCTCCCCACCAACTCCCCCCCCACCAACTCCCCCCCCACCAACGACTCCGCCGCCGCCACCGGCTTCCCGGCGGAGAGCGCCATCCGGCAGTGCGACCTAACCGTCCACCACCACCACCACCACGACCACGGCCACCACCACCACGGCCACCACCAGCACGGGCGGCAGGCCAGCCTGGGCGTCATCCGGCCAGACCCCGCCGAAGTGGCGCTGCTCTACGGCCTGCACCATCACCAACAACAACATCAACACCATCACCAACAACAACATCAACAACATCATCACCAGCAGCTGCAGCAGGGCCCGGCCGACTTAATCTTCGCTCGGCCTCTCGAACAAGCGACCTTCCCGCACCGCCTCTACCAAGCGTCTCGCTCGCACGCTGCCGGCGAGCAGTACCAGTACCAGCAGCAGCAGCAGCAGTACCAGCAGCAGTACCAGCAGCAGTACCGCGAGCAGCAGCAGCAGCAGCAGCAGCAGGAGCAGCAGCAGCATCAGCAGCAGGAGCAGCAGCAGCAGCAGCAGCAGCATCACGAGGAGCGACGGCCCCAGCGTCGAGCGTCGCAGTTGAGCCTGCCGGAGATCGGCCGACCGGCGGCGTTCACCGCCACGGTGGGGGGCTCGCTGGCGGGGGGCTCGCTGGTGGGGGGCTCGTTGGTGGGGGGGTCACCGGCGGTAGCGGCGGCGGTGGTGGTGGGGGGGGGCTCCGGCGTTGAGCGACGAGGGTGGGGCTCGGACGACGACGAAGATGACGATGACGAGCGGGATTTTGGGGATTGCGAGAGCGTGGGCGACGAGGATGACGATGAAGACGACGGTGATGACGATGGTGATGACGATGGTGGTGGTGAGGAGGAGGAGGAGGAGGAGAGGTCCGGCGTTGCCGGGGAGTTGTCCCCCGACGTTGCCGGGTTTGCCCGGGCGATCGCTATGGCAGCGGCCGCTGCCGCAGCGGAGAGAGCGGAGGAGGCGTACGGCACGGCGGGAGGTACGGTGGGTGGGTGGTGGGGGGGGGGTGGGGGGTGGTGGTGGGTGGTGGTGGGTGGGTGTTGGATGGGGGGTGGGTGGGTGGGTTGGTGGGTGGGTGGTGGGTGGGTGGTGGGTGTTGGATGGGGGGTGGGTGGGTGGTGGGTGGGTGGTGGTGGGTTGGTTGGTCGGTGGGGGGTGGGTGGGTGGGTTGGTGGTTGGTGGGTGGGAGGTGGGTGATGAGTGGTTTGTGGGTAGTGGATGGGTAGGTGGATGGTGGGTGGGTGGTGGGTGGTGGGTGGGTGATGGGTGGGTTAGTGGGTGGGTTGATCGGTCGGTGGGTGGGTGGTAGGTGAATGGGTGGTGGATGAGTGGGTGGTGGATGAGTGGGTGGTGGGCGAGTTTTGGATGGATGGGTTTATTGGTTGGTGGGTGGGTGGGTGGGTAAGTTGATGGTGGGTGGCTGGGTGGGTGAGTGAGTTGATGGTGGCTGTGTGGCTGGGTGAGTGAGTGAGTTGGTGGCTGTGTGTGTGGGTGAGTGAGTGAGTGAGTTGGTGGCTGTGTGGGTGGGTGAGACATTTGATCGAGCGAGTGATCGAGTGAGCAACCGATGACCGTGGGTGCCGCGGTCACTGCCCGCGTCTTCCCTGCAGCGGTGGAACGCTTCGCAGCGCCGCCCATGGTCAGCCCCGGCGCCACGCCGCATGGCGCCCGCAAGCACCGGCACCGAAAGGGCGAGGCCAACGGATTCCGGCGCGAGATTCCACTCGACGGTGAGACACAACGCCACGGCGACTCGCTCGCTCGCCCGTTAGATTGCCCGCTCACTCGCTCGCTCGCTCACTCGCTCGCTCGCTCACTTGCTCACTAGCCCACTCGCCCACTCACTCGCTCGCCCGCTCGCTGGCTCGCGCGCTCACTCACTCACTCGCTCGCCTGTTAGATTGGCCGCTCACTCGCTCGATTGCTCGCTCGCTCACTTGCTCACTAGCCCACTCGCCCACTCACTCGCTCACCCCGCTCGCTGGCTCGCGCGCTCACTCACTCACTCGCTCGTCTGTTAGATTGGCCGCTCACTCGCTCACTCGCTCACTCGCTCGCTCACTTGCTCACTAGCCCACTCGCCCACTCACTCGCTCGTCCGCTCGCTGGCTCGCGCGCTCACTCACTCACTCGCTCGTCTGTTAGATTGGCCGCTCACTCGCTCGCCCGCTCACTTGCTCACTAGCCCACTCGCCCACTCACTCGATCGCCCGCTCGCTGGCTCGTGCGCTCACTCACTCACTCGCTCGCCTGTTAGATTGGCCGCTCACTCGCTCACTCGCTCACTCGCTCGCTCGCTCACTTGCTCACTAGCCCAGTCGCCCACTCACTCGCTCGCCCGCTCGCTGGCTCGCACGCTCACTCACTCACTCGCTCACCTGTTAGATTGGCCGCTCACTCGCTCACTCGCTCGATTGCTCGCTCGCTCACTTGCTCACTAGCCCACTCGCTCACTCGCCCACTCACTCGCTCGCCTGCTCGCTCGCCCGCTCATTCACGCACTCACTCACTCATTCACTCGCCCGCTCGCTCGCCCGCTCACTCACTCGCTCGCCCACTCGCTTGCCCGCTCGCCGACTCACTCGCTCCCTCGCCCGCTCGCTCGCCCGCTCGCTCACTCGCTCGCTCGCTCGCCCACTCGCTTGCCCGCTCGCCCGCCCGCTCGCTCGCCCGTTCACTCGCCCGCTCACTCGCCCACTCAATCGCCCACTTGCTCACTCACTCGCATGCTCAGTAGCTCACTCATTCACTCGCTCGGCCACTCACTGTTAGCGAGTAGCAGCAGCACCGGTGAAGGCCGTCACGGCACACGAGGGGGTGGGTGGCCAGCACCACCCCAGGGCCGCCTTTGTCTTCCCAGTGGGGGATCAGGTACTCATTTGAGGCTGAGTCGACCTAGGGGGGTCCCAGGACTGGTTCAGATAATCGTCACTGGGTGTTGGCCGTGAGCGGGAACCGCACTGGGGTCGTCAGGTTCGTAGCGCAGCGTAGCGCTGACCACTACACTACCGCTCACACACACGCACACATACACATGCACACGCACACATACACATGCACACGCACACATACACATGCACACGCATACACACACACGTACACGCACACATTCACACACACACGCACACACGCACACATTCACACACACACGCACACACACACACGCACACACACACGCGCACACACACACGCACACACACACACACTCGCACACGCACGCACGCACACGCACACACACATACACACACACACGCACACACACATACACGCACACACACACGCACACACACACGCACACACACACACACGCACAACACGCACACACACGCACACACACACACTCGCACACGCACACAGAGGTGCCATGGGTTAACTTGACTAGGATAACTGGCAGATCTCAGACAAAGACAAAGATCCCCCGCGTAGCCTTCGCAGACTTTTGGGGGCAAGTGCCGTTGGCTACCCGGCACTGCGGCAAACGACGTGTTGTGGTGTGTGGGGGGGGGGGGGGGGGGGGGTTAGCAACCACGCCCGGCCGCCTTTGTCTCCCCACTGATGACGTCCCTCCCCCCCCTCCCCCCCCCCCAGATCTGCCCCCACCCCCGGCGCCCCCCCCCCTCGGCGTCTCCCCCCCCGGCGCTCCGCCGCCGCCCCCCCCGGCGTGCCGACGCGGTGCCGCCGATCGCCACGGCGACGCGCCGGGGAAGCACCGCGCCAGCCGCAAGCCGGCGCTGCTCCCCGGTGAGACGCGGGGCGCTGGCCGTGCAACTACCGCCCCCCGCCGTGCCGAGCCAAACCGGGCTCACCGTGCCGAACCCTGGTAACCCTGGTAACCGTGCCAACCGAGCCAAACCTGGTAACCGTGCCAACCCTGGTAACCCTGGTAACCCTGGTAACCTTGCCAACCCTGGTAACCTGGCCGACCCTGGTAACCGTGCCAACCCTGGTAAACTTGCCGACCCTGGTAAACTTGCCGATCCTGGTAACCGTGCCAACCCTGGTAACCGTGCCAACCCTGGTAACCGTGCCAACCCTGGTAACCGTGCCAACCCTGGTAACCGTGCCGACCCTGGTAACCGTGCCGACCCTAGTAACCGTGCCGACTGTGCCAACCCTGGTAACCGTGCCAACCCTGGTAACTGTGCCGACCCTAGTAACCGTGCCGCCTGTGCCAACCCTGGTAACCGTGCCAACCCTGGTAACCGTGACAACCCTGGTAACCATGCCAACCCTGGTAACCGTGCCGACCGTGCCGACTGTGCCAACCATGCCAACCCTGGTAACCGTGCCAACCCTGGTAACCGTGCCAACCCTGGTAACCGTGCCGACCGTGCCGACTGTGCCAACCATGCCAACCCTGGTAACCATGCCAACCCTGGTAACCGTGCCAACCCTGGTAACCGTGCCAACCCTGGTAACCGTGCCAACCCTGGTAACCGTGCCAACCCTGGTAACCGTGCCGACCGTGGCGACTGTGCCAACCATGCCAACCCTGGTAACCATGCCAACCCTGGTAACCATGCCAACCTTGGTAACCATGCCAACCCTGGTAACCGTGCCGACCGTGCAACCGCAAATGACCGCGCGACGGTGGAGGAAGCCACCGATGATGTTGATGATGTTGATGATGTTGATGATGATGATGTTGATGATGTTGATGTTGATGATGTTGATGATGTTGATGATTTTGATGATGTTGATGATGTTGCTGATAATGTTGCTGATGTTGATGTTGCTGATGATGTTGATGTTGCTGATGATGTTGATGATTTTGATGTTGATGATTTTGTTGCTGATGATGTTGATGATTTTGTTGCTGATGATGTTGCTGATAATATTGCTGATGTTGATGATGTTGATGATGTTGATGATGTTGATGATGTTGTTGATGTTGATGATGATGTTGTTGATGTTGATGTTGTTGATGTTGATGTTGTTGATGTTGTTGATGTTGATGATGTTGATGATGTTGATGTTGTTGATGTTGATGATGTTGATGTTGTTGATGTTGATGATGTTGCCATCGTCACCTTCCAGCGCCGCCACTCACACGCCGGTGGCCACTTGGATCATCGCTGCCGCCGCCATTAATCACCCTCAACTCCCTCCCTCCCACCCACCCTCCACCCCTCCCCCATTCCCCCCCTCCCCCCTTCACCCCTCCCCCCTTCACCCCCTCCCCCCTTCACCCCCTCCCCCATCCCCCATTCTCTTCCACCCCCCCCCTTGCTCCTTCCCCGTCCACCCCTCCCCTCTCCTCTAATCCCCCCCGACTCCTCCCCCTTCCCCCCTTCACCCCCCCCCCCGTTCCCCCGTCCGCCCCTCCCCTCTCCTCTACTCCCCCCTTCTCCTCCCCCACCCTCCCCCTTCCCCCCCCCCCCTTCCCCCACCCCCCTTCCCCTTCCCTCTCTGCTACTCCCCCCCCTTCTCCTCTCCCACCCTCCTCCCCCGTCCCCCCCTTGACCCCCTCCTCCCCTTCCCCCCCCGTTCCCCCATCCCCTCTCCTCTACCCCCCTCCCCTCCCCTCCCCCCACTTCCCCCTCCCCCTGCCCCCCTCCCCCTGCCCCCCTCCCCGTCTGTAGAGACGCTGCCCTACAGCCGCCCGCCCCCCTTGCCCGGCCGCGATGGCCCCGCCAGCGCCCGCGGCACCTCCAGGGCGCGCCGGAGAACAGAGACGGCACCCTGACGCCTCCCTCGCTCGCTCGCTCACCCCCGGTACGCTCACCCTGGTACGCTCACCCCGGTACGCTCACCCCCGGTACGCTCACCCCACTCGCTCACCCCACACGCTCACCCTCTCGCTCAGCCAGTACGAACGCTAACTCGCTCGCTCGCTCAACCACTCACCCGCTCACCTGCTCACTCGCCTGCTCACCCGCTCGCTCACTGGGTATGATTGCTCACCCACTCGCTCACTCACTTACTCACTCACCCGCTCACTCACTCACCTGCTCGCTCGCTCGCTAGCCCGCTCACTCACTCGCCCAGTACGATTGCTCACTCGCTCGCTGACTCACTCACTCGCTCACTCACCCGCTCGCTCACCCACTCACTCACTGGGTATGATCGCTCACCCACTCGCTCACCCACTCACCTGCTCACCCACTCACTCGCCTGCTCACCGCTCACTCACTGGGTACGACCGCTCACCCACTCGCTCACCCACTTACTCACCCACTTACTCACCCACTTACTCACTCACCCGCTCACTCACTCGCTAGCCCGCTCACTCACTCACTCACTCGCCCAGTACAATTGCTCACTCGCTCGCTGACTCACTTATTCGCCCACCCGCTCGCTCACCCGCTCACCCACTTACCCGCTCACTCTTGCCACTGAGACTCGATCCTGGCCTTTAACCCTCCGCTTGCCGATGTCGCACTCTGCACCCTTGGCCTTCTCTTCCGCAGCCGCGGGCCGCCCGAGTCCACCGCCACTTGGGCCCACGCCGCCGGCCTCAGGAGGCCTCCCGGCCTCTTCTCCGGGGCGGGGGAAAGTCCCCGATGAATAGGCCGTGATGAAATAGACCGTGATGAATGGTGCCCAATGAATAGGCCGTGATGAAATATGCTGTGATGAAATAGGCCGGGATGAAATAGGCCGTGATGAATGGTCTCCGTTGAATAGGCCGTGATGAAATATGCCGTGATGAAATAGTCCACGTTGAATGGTCTCCCATGAATAGGCTGTGCCGAATAGTCTCCGATGAATAGGCCGTGCTGAAAAAGGCCGTGCTGAAATAGGCCGTGTTGAATGGTACGTGATGAAGTTCCCGATGAAATAGGCCACGTTGAATAGTCCACGATGAACAGGCAAATGCTGAATGGGCCGAGATGAATAGTTGTTGATGGAAATCCATGATCTATCGTCCATGTTGAATAGTCACTGATGAATAGTCACTGATGAGACCACACCCGAAGCTAGACCACCCAGCAGCAGCAGCAGCACCAGCGATTATCACCACCACCCTCCTACTGGCAGCAGACTGATGCACAGGGACAGCTGGCAATGGGGGTGCCCCTTGGCTAGATCACAGCAGCAGGAGCGAATATCACCACCCCTCTCCGACTGGCAGAAGCCTGATGCACAGAGACAGCTGGCAATGGGGGTGCCCCTTGTCTAAACCACAGCAGCAGCAGCAGCGATCACTACCACCCTCCGTTCGAGCGACATCCAAGCAACGTCCAAGCGACGTTTAATCGACGTTTAAGCGACGTTCTGGCGACGTCCAGCCGACGTTTGAGTGACATCCTGGCGACGTTTGAGTGACGTTTGAGCGACGTTCGAGCGACATCCAAGCGACGTTTAATCGACGTTTAATCGACGTTTAAGCGACGTTTAAGCGACGTCCACGCGACGTCCACGCGACGTCCAAGCGACGTTTAAGCGACGTTTAAGCGACGTCCACGTGACATCCTGGCAACGTTTGAGCAACGTTCGAGCGACATCCAAGCAACGTCCAAGTGACGTTTAAGCGACGTCCACGCGACGTCCTGGCGACGTCCACGCGACGTCCTGGCGACGTTTGAGTGACACTTGAGCGACGTTCGAGCGACATCCAAGCAACGTTTAATCGACGTTTAAGCGACGTCCGAGCAACGTTTAAGCGACGTCCGCACAACGACCGACCGACGTTCGAGGAACGTCCGTGGACGTTCGGGATTTTGCGCTCCCACCGGAAGAGGCGACCCCGGGCGACAGCGGTGATCCAACTCCGAGCGAGCAAAAGTGGGACCCATTCCCGACGTTTCTGCAACTCTGGTCTGGCCGCGTTTACAAACCCACCGCTCTCTGTGCGCCCAGAACGTCGGACATCGTGCCGAACGGCGCACAGCAACGCGTCGGAGAGGGAGAATTCCACGTTTGTGTGGCCGGGGGCTGGGTGTGGCAGCTCGATCATGAGACGGGTCGCGACCCCACTGCTGGAATTTTCCACAGAAGAAGCGTGCGTGTGTGCGTGCGTGCGTGCGTGCGTGAGCGGAGCGATGGACGCGAATGACCGTGTGCCTTGTGAACAGATGAACGGATGGAGCCCGAGACGGGTCGACAGCTGCATGAAGAGACGTACAGACCAATTGATGGGGAGACAGACGGACCGACAGACGTATGGATTGATAGACAGACTGATACGTGGAATTGGACAAGGACTGCCGTATTTATTTTTCAAATGCCCCCCCTTATTTATTACCTTTGCGTGTTGAGATTTGTCAATTATTTATTTAGCATTAATTTATTTAGCATTTATTTATTAAACATTTATTTTTTTATTTAAAGCTTTCGTGACTGCAGGGATTCATATTCTTGGTTCTTTCGGTAAAGTCACGTAGAAGGGAAATAATAAAATAATATTAATATTAAACAATTACAATTCTCACGACCTTATTTTATTATTTCCCTTCTACGTGACTTTACCGAAAGAACCAAGAATATTTAGTTATTTATTTAGCATTTATTTACTTATCGTGCCACTGCTGCCCGTTGTGGTGATGCTGACTATGATGGTGATGATGGTGGTGGCGGTGGTGACGGCGGTTGCGTTGGTGGTCGTGGCGACGGTGGTGTTGGAACCACCGTGGCGGTTAGCGCGCTGCCACCCCCGGCAGAGACCGCAGTTCGATTCCCGCTCACAGCACACCGCCAACGCGACATAGTGACGATTTGCCTGAACCGGTCCCGGGGTGCTCCAAACTCGGCCTCAAATGAATTAAACTGGGAGAGACAAAGGCGGCCGGGCGTGGTCGCTGGCCTACCTACCCCCCCCTCCCCCCCGTCATGTGTGCCGTGCCGGTCCTCTTCACCTGCATGATTGTACAACGAAGTAAACGTGAAGTGTTGATGGGGTTCGGGCGAGCGATTCCCCGAAAGCGGCTCCGTAAATTTCCGGCCTCTGGTGGGGAATTCTGGGGCGTGATGCTGACGCCGGCAAAGACGGTGGCGGTGCTGCTGATGATGATGATGCCGATGATGAAGATAACGACGGTGAGGACAAAATGATGGAGACGGTGGTGGTGGTGATGATGCTAACAATGATGAAGATGTCAATGACGATGATGATGATGGTGACAACGATGATGATGACGATGATGATAACGGTGATGATGATGAAGATAACGATGATGATCACAAAAGTTATGAAGACGGTGGTGGTGATAATAACAATGATGATGGTTACGATGATTTTGATGATGATTACGATGATGATTACGATGATGAAGATAACGGTGATGATAATAACAATGATGATGATTACGACGATGATGATGACATTGATGAAGTTAATAACAACGAAGATGACGATGATGGCGAGTGTACTTATATTTTCAAATACCTTACCTGGATTATCCCTGGAGGTGGAACACAATCCTTCCCAGGGATGACAACAACACCAACAAAATAACGATTCAACGGATGATGATCATGACAAGGATGATGACGATGCTGATGATCACAAATACCAACGATGATGCTGATGCAATCTCAAGCCGTGCGCCTCCAAGCCCTGGGTAGGATCATAACAACAATGGGTTAACAACAACAACAACAATTATGCAACAATTATCACAACAACAATGGGATAACAACAGCAACGATTCAACGGATGGTGACGATGATGCTGATGATCACAAAGACCCAACGATGATGATTATCGATCTCGAGCCGTGCCAGTCCAAGCCCTAGGTGGGATTACAACAACAACAATGATTCAACAATGGGATTACAACAACAACAACGATTTAACAATGGGATTACAACAACAACGATTTAACAATGGGATTACAACAACAACGATTCAACAATGGGATTACAACAACAACGATTCAACAATGGGATTACAACAACAACGATTCAACAATGGGATTACAACAACAACGATTCAACAATGGGATTACAACAACAACGGTTCAACGAATTATGATGCTGATGATCGATCTCCAGCCGTGTCCGTCCATCGTTGACGCGCCAAACGCAACCCTCCACCTCCTCCCTCTTCTTCTTTCCATCACCGCCACGCTCCTTCCGATGCCCAGCTCTCTCCTCTCTGTGAAAAAAATAAGAAGAGGTGGTTTGTTTTTGCCCTTTCTGGCAACTCAACAAGGGGAAGTTGCTTTAAGATGTTCAAACGCCAAATGAGAGACTCAAAGACTCACATAGAAACCCACATAGAGACCCATAGACTTAGAGAGAGAACCATAGATTCACACAGAGACCCATATACTCACACAAACCCACTGATTCACGCCGAGCCTCATAGACCATAATTAAGACCCATAGGTTCAGAGAAACACCCATAGACACACACAGATACCAATAGACTCACACAGAGACCCATAGACTCAGAGAGACCCATAGACTCGCGCAGATACCCAAAAACCCACACAAAGACCCACAGACTCACACAGAGACCCACAGACTCACACAGAGAATCAGCATATGTAGTTATACTGGAGGTGCCCGAGTACAGAAAGACTTCACGACACCTCGAGAAATGTCAAGTCTGGTTGAAGACGAGGCTTGTCGTGGCTTTTCGAGTAAGCGAGGCAGGTAAAGGCATGGGGGCGTCGGATGGTAGCGTTCACAGGTCTACAAGTGCATTAGGCGTGCTCAGGTTCCCACCCTGTAAGGTCAATTATAGCTGCTAATAATTCATCCGAGGGCATAATTCGTCCACAGAATGAATGCATTACCGATAATCACCATTCATTGATGGGTATGGATGTAAACGATCTGGCCAAAGTTTTGAGTCGTGAGGCCCCTCCGCCGCATTTTATCGTGATGTGGCCTCACGCCCCCAAATAAAATTAATCTAAAATTTATCGATATTGGCTGCGAAAACCTATGCGTTAAATTTAGTTTTTTAACTATATCATCAACTTTTAAGAACCAGACAGGCTGAAGCGAATGGGCCATGTTGCGTGGGTGACTTCATGGTGGCCATGTTGCATAGGGGGTTGGGAATCGGCTTCCCGGGAGCTGATTGGCTGGTGCAGTTGGAGTGATGGCGTCACGGCGGCCAAGTTGCATGGGGGCATCATGTCAGCCATGTTGCATGGGGCGGGGAGGGTCATCCTCGCAGCTGATTGGCTGGTACAGTGGAAGTGATGACTTCACGACGGCCATGTAACAGAAAAGGGGGGGGGGTTGTGGTCTTACCGGGCAGCTGATTGGATGGTGCAGGGGGGTTGTGACATCACGGCCGCCATATTACATGGGGGGAGGGGTGCTGTTTTCTTCACTTCCCATTAGCTGGTGCAGTGAGGAGTAAAAATGTGAATCCCTGTAAGTGCTCTGATACATTGCATTGTGTTTGTACTGTTTGCATTTTGGCATTCTTTGGTCTGACACTGATGAGACTAGGCCATGAAGAAGACTGCGATCTCTGGTGTGGGTCAATCAGTTTCAAAGACAATGCCACATTATCAGAGCCATGTTTGTTTGCATGTTCACCACAAGTACCGTGTTTGGTTAACGCAGTGACTTGCCTCCTTGAAAAAGGTGTTTGAACATCTTAGCAAAACTCCTGTTTTATTGTAGTAGGTTTTTACCCTTTCAACTGGTACAAAAACTGAGTTGTGCGCCTTTTGGCGTCATCTGGTCCAACACCACGTGAGACTAGGCTCTAAGAAAAGCTGTCTCGGGTGTGGACCAATCAACTTCAAGGACAGTGCATATCATTATCATCATCAGAGTTGTTTATTTTTGTTTGCATTTTGACTGCTTGTGTTGCGGTTATTGCAAACATGATGCCTTGTATAAAGGTGTCAGTTTTTGTACCAGTTGAAAGGGTAAAAACCTACTACTATATTTTGCCACTGGTAAAGGAGGTCTTATAGTGTAAATCCTGTTTTATTGCCAGGAAAGGGTGAACACCTCCCCTTACTTTTCACGTTCGTCCCTCTTACGAGAGTCGAGTTTACGATCTGGTGACCCACGCCAAAACATGCTCGCACAGCGCTTCGACCTGCGAACTGTGTTTCCTCTCACGACGTTCACGGACGTCGCCACGATCGTAAAACTGCCGCCGGACTTAACGAGATAACCTTAAGGGAGCAGTTTTCACCTCGCAGGGTCGTACACACACACACACAGGACAACCGGCGATGGGCCGCCTTGACGTTGATGTTGCGTCATTGCTGACGTCACAAAGCCCCAGTTACGCTGACGTCACAAAGCCCCAGTTACTGTGACGTGTGTGGGGGCGGAGTGAGGCGCAGCCGCTAAGCATGCTATGCATAACTGTCAACCCATACGGCTTAATCCGTATTCTTGTGGAGGGAAATTCAGTTTTCAGGTCCATACGGCATTCAGCCGTTTCAATACGGGCAAAACATTATATATTTGTTTGTGTTTCTCTCTTACGATGAGAATTTGTAGGATAAACGTTGAGATTCATAAGGGCACGGAGTGACCAATAAGGTCTGAATTGGTCTGTAATAAGGTATGGAACTGAATTTCGATTTAAAGCTTTCGTGACTGCAGGGATTCATCTTCTTGGTTCTTTCGGTAAAGTCCACGTGACTTTACCGAAAGAACCAAGAAGAAGGTATGGCACTGATATGGGGTTGACAGGTATGGCTACGTTGCTTAATCGATTCACAAACATGGCCGGTTCCCAGTGGCGAGTGAAATGTGAACAGGTTCCGGGTTCCTCTGAGGTCGATTCAGCCTTAAGTGAGTGCAGTGGAACCCCTCTAAACGACGTTAATTGTTTCCGTGATGCCGGCAGTTAAGTGATTTGGTCGTTAAGCGAGTATAGGAAATGCACGTTAAAGGGCTCAATTCGTTTCCGATGGCATAGAAAGTTAATCCTTTGTTACCCAAAAAAAAACGCGCTTTGTAATATTTAAGCAATGGATATTAACACGTAAAGATACTGCCGACATTTATGGACGTGTAATGTTAATAGAAAAGTGGTTAATCAATGCGTTAATTCATATTTGCTGTACCCACAACAGCCCTGTCGTTAACAGGGGAATGGTCGGTAAGCGAACACATTGGGCTCTATGGAGGCACTGCACTGCTATACACTACACTACTATACACTATACTATACACTACACTATACACTACTATACACTATACACTACACTAAACTATACACTACTATATTATACACTACACTATACACTACTATACACTATACACTACACTATACACTACACTATAAACTACTATACACTATACAAAACTATACACTACTATACTATACACTACACTATACACTACTATACACTATACACTACACTAAACTATACACTACTATACACTACACTATACACTACTATACACTACACCATACACTACACACTACACTACACACTACACTATACACTACACGATACACTACACTAGATTACAATATGCACTACACTACACTATACACTACACTACACACTACACTATACACTACACTATAAACTACTATACACTATACACTACACTATACACTACTATACTATACACTACACTATACACTACTATACACTATACACTACACTAAACTATACACTACTATACACTACACTAAACACTACTATACACTACACCATACACTACACTACACACTACACTATACACTACACGATACACTAGACTAGATAACACTATACACTACACTACACACTACACTATACACTACACTATACACTACACTATACACTACACTACACACTGCACAATGTGCTCTAGAGCCGCCCGTCATTAAGCGGTTAGTCGTTAACTAGGGGTGGTCGTACGAAGGTGGCCAGGCCCGCTCGCGACCCTCCCTCCCCGCCATCCCCTGACCCTCCGTCATTCGTGGTGTGGGCCTTCATAGGTGCTCGGTAACAGCACTTTCCCCAAGGGTACTAGTGTGAGTTACACGGGGGGAGGGGGGGAATATTTGTCTTTATCTTTGTCCAATGTACCTTCGGCTGGTTTTGGACAGTCCCATCCGGTTAACACTTGTTGAGGTGCACTGTTTTAAAAAAATATATATATAACATATCATGGGAAGAATATCTCACAATGCCGGAAGAATTGTCTCGAGCGGTGAACGTATCGTCATTATTATTCATACACAGCTGATGTTATTGGAGAGAGAGAGAGAAAAGAACGAGACTTTTTAATGTCACTGGGAAGACCGAAAGTATTCCCAGGACCCAAGCTACCTCCCAAACAAGAGAACGTCCCTGGGAAAAGCAGGACGGGTGGTAACCTAAGCAGTAAACATTAAAACACACATCCGTGTTTAACTTGCATAGTAAAGTAATTGCATTGATTCATTTGCTATACAGCCAGATAATACGACAACTCGCTAACCGGAAGCACCCAGTCGTTCATAAAAGTTGCAGGCGGTATAGTACTATAGTAATTGAGCAAGTGCAGAATCACTGAACCGGAATTGATAGCTTGAAAGCATTTAGCGCGGTGGGCCCTTGAAAGTACAAATGCTACTTTTAGATTTGAAGCTTTCGTGACTGCAAGGATTCATACTCTTAGTTCTTTCGGTAAAGTCACGTAGGTAAAAAAATTTAATTAAAATTAATAAAAAATAAAATAAAAATCACGACGTTTCGGAGGCAATACACTTGATGCCGCAAATCTGGCTGTGACGGTCCCACCTGATGACGGAGACTTGTGTTGCCTCCGAAACGTCGTGATTTTTATTTTATTTTTATTAATTTTTACTTCATTTTTTTACCTACGTGACTTTACCGAAAGAAGTAAGAGTACAAATGCTACTTTTGCTACGATGATAATCCAGCACTGAACCTAAGTCAAACTAAAAGTGAACCATTTTTTTTGGAGGGGGTGGTATTTTACCAGGTTAATGCCCCACTGAGCTATTGAGCTCCTCTTCAAAAGCGAACTGACTACCGCAAATGATAGCTCAAGGAAGTGTCCCCCATCATCACATGGAAATTTATAGCGGCAGAAAAATACTGCAAAGTCTAAACGCGTGGTGATGTCGATTCTTAATGTGGAAGAGAGGAGAAACCGGAGGACCAGGAGAAAAATCCACGCGACCACGGGGAGAGAGAGAAAGAGAGACACGCAAACTCCAAATATACAGCAGCAGGCGTCAGGGTCGAACCCATGACCTCCTGTACACCAGGCGAGGTAGTTAACATCTCCTAGCCACCGTGATGATGATGAGAGAGAGACACGCAAACTCCAAATATACAGCAGCAGGCGTCATGGTCGGGATCGAACCCACGACCTCCTGTACACCAGGCGAGGTAGTCAACATCTCCTAGCCACCGTGATGATGATGAGAGGGAGACACGCAAACTCCAAATATACAGCAGCAGGCGTCAGGGTCGGGATCGAACGACCGTGGCGTGGTACCCTACCTCCTCAAGAAGAGGGCAGCCGTGGGAAAAGCAGGACCGGTGGAAACCTTTGTCAAGCTTTGGCGAGCTGAAGCCTCTTGCCTTCTGATTGGGTCGACGTCGCCTTCTTGTCAATGGCCCTAAACCCACCGTAACACATCGGAAGGTCATTCTGACTTCCTGGATGATGATTAATGATGGCTTCCTGGATTATGAATCTTGACTTCCTGTATTGTGAGTCTGACGACTTCTGGGATTATTCATTCTGACTTTGTGGATTATGAATGCTGACTTTCTGAATGATTATTATTTCTGATTTGAAGCTTTCGTGACGGCAAGGATTTATACTCTTGGTTTTTTCGGTAAAGTCACGTAGGTAGAAAATTAAATTTAAATTAATAAAAGTAATAATAGCAATAAAATTAAATAATAAATCACGACGTTTCTTGATACAGCTATCGTGCTGTGACGGTTCCACCTGAAGACGGAAGCTTGTGTTGCCTCCGAAACGTCGTGATTTTTTATTTTATTTTATTACTTTTATTAATTTTAATTTAATTTTTTACCTACGTGACTTTACCGAAAAAACCTAGAGTATTATTTCTGACTTCATCGATTATTAATTCTCACTTCCTGGATCACTAATTCTCACTTTCTAATTCTCACTTCCTGGATTGTAAAATTCTCACTTCCCCCCCAATCGCTCGTCCTGATGATGCTCGACGCAGTCTCGGCCGCAACGTTTCGCGGAGCCGTCAAGGGAGAAAGAAAAAACAAAAGTCGCGTCAATTCGTAATTCGTTTCGGCTGCGTCGGGTGGTGGAGGGCTTTCTTGCACGACGCGAATTTTTTCCCGTTTCGTGCGTCAACGCTTCTGCCCAGAAAAATAACAAAAATCCGAGAAGTGAATCTTTGGGGGAGAGAAAAAAAAAATAACTACACCGACTTTCACCTCTTCTGTCCGACGAGGAGGACATGCTAATAGGGGTTTTCCCCCTTTTTTCTGGCAACAAAACGGACACCTTTTGCAAGGAATCATGTTTACATTAACCACAATACTTGCAGTCAAATGCAAACAAAAAACAATACTCTGATAATTTATGCATTGTCCTTGAAACTGATTGGTCCACACCAGAGACAGCTTTCTTTGGAGCCTCGTCTCATATGGTGTTCGACCAGATGACGCCAAAAGGGGAAAAACCCTATTAGTATATTTTGGTACTGGCAAAAGAGGTCCATGATGAAGAGGACATGCCTAAGTAGTGGCTAAGGTTTCCGCGACCGATGGTTGTCCACAATTAAAGGTGGTTGTTTGGTTATTTCTCGGGGTTTTTTTGTTGGGTGGGTTAGAGAGATCCCGTAAATATAAATGCGTCAAATTTCGATTTAAAGCTAAAGTCACGTAGAAGGGAAGTAATAAAATAATAAAAATTAAACATAATAAAATAATTCTCACGACGTTTCGGCCACAACGCAAGCAGCCGTCCTCAGGTGAAGAATGAGGATGGCTGCTTGCGTTGTGGCCGAAACGTCGTGAGAATTATTTTATTATGTTTTATTTTTATTATTTTATTACTTCCCTTCTACGTGACTTTATAAATGCGACGTCAAACCCGCCACCACCCACCACCACCAAACCCGCATGGGGTTTGTCGCGGAAACAAAACGCGCCAATTAGTTAACTTACCTTCAACATCTTCTTGGTTCTTTCGGTAAAGTCACGTAGAAGGGAAATAATAAAATAATAAAAATAAAACATAATAAAAAAATTCTCACGACGTTTCGGCCACAACGCAAGCAGCCGTCCTCAGGCGAAGAAACAGAGCTGTCGGAAAGACAGCGTCCCCGTCAACCCGTACATGCCAACCCCTACCCCGTCAACCCATACGGTTTACTCCGTATTATTGTACAGGAAAAGTGAGTTTCCAGGGCGAAGAACAGGTCTGTCGGAAAGACAGCGTCTGAAGATGAATCCCTGCAGTCACGAAAGCTCTAAATCGACATTTGACCTTCAACGCTCACACGGTGTGCGTTGGAGATTACAACCCAACAATGTTCAAGTGACAAACCCGACTGTATTTCTGGGCTCGCTCTCCACGATGTGGTGAGTAGCACCGCAATCTGGGAGACCAACCGGGTACCCGATACCCGTACCCTACCCGATACCCGGCTACCCGTACCCGGCCGGGTACGGGTACCCGTTTGCGACCATGGTGCGGCCGGATACGGGTAGGCCGTGAGTCACTGGTGAGTCACCGTTTGTCACTCATTTCCCAACGTCTTGTCTCTTCTCACAATTCAAGTTCCTAGATTCAACCCACCCGCGCCTGCAACATGGCTTCATCTCTGAGATCGCAATCGGGTACCCGATACACCCGGGTACGGGTAGCCGGGTATCGGGTAGGGTATGGGTACGGGTACCCATTTGCGACCCTGGTGCGGCCGGGTACGGGTACGGGTAAGGAATCAAACCCCGTTTGCGACCTTTGCCACTGCTCCTCCGGATCGAGAGGAAGCCAGTGGAGTTGGTTCGGGCACCCGGTAAAGATGCCCCCATCACCGCTAGACTCCCCCTGGAACTACTAGCGGACAGGAACTTCCCCTCACTGCGCCAAGACCCCAGGGGAGATGTCCCCCAGGACACGCTGCTCCGAGGTGTGACGATGTCGCTCTGCTGGTCTGGGAACGGCCTGCGAAATATTCCCACGACGCCAAGGAAAAGGGAGGTCCTGACCAATCTTACTCGCCACGCTGCCAACCGTGACACCTCACCCGGGGACAGGCGGACTGAGAAACGGAACGGACTTTGCTGAATTGTGGTCCGTGTGCCGGGTCGGGTGGGTGGCGAGTTTTAAACGAGACATTCATATTAACGCGATGTGAGCTCAGCATTTGTTTAAGTTTAACAAAACAACAACACCAACTGTATGATGTAATGACGAAGAGTTATGTTCCTGGGCATCGGCTGATGGAGGTGGTCGGTGTAGGGAGCTTCAGGATAAGTTCCCCCAAAACCCACTCGTTCGCCAGTCATGGGGCGATGAATGATTATTCAAAGTTAAGACGCTGATAAATAATGACGATTGTGATGGTGGTGGCGGTGGTGGTGATCATGTTTTGGTGATGTTTAAATCCTACAAAAAACAAATATTGCGCTCTGTACAGTCCTGGCTGTTATTGAGGTTATTTGAAGGCTTAAAAAAAACAATTGGTAATGGTATTATAGCTCTGTGCGTGTGTGTGTGTATGTGTGTGTGTGCGCGTGTGTGTGCGTGTGTGCAAGTCACAATGTGCCGGCTCTGATCAAAATAAAATGCGTTTTTTGTAACATAATGGTGCCTGCCGAAGTGTGTGTGTGTGTCTCTGCATGTGTGTCTGTGTGTGTGTCTCTGTATGTGTGTGTCTCTGTATGTGTGTCTTTGTAAGTGTGTGTGTCTCTGTATGTGTGTCTGTGTGTGTGTCTTTGTATGTGTGTGTGTGTGTCTCTGTATGTGTGTCTGTGTCTCTGTATGTGTGTGTCTCTGTATGTGTGTGTGTGTCTCTGTATGTGTCTGTGTGTCTCTGTATGTGTGTGTGTGTTTCTGTATGTGTGTGTGTCTCTGTATGTGTGTGTGTGTCTCTGTATGTGTGTGTGTCTCTGTATGTGTGTCTGTGTGTGTCTCTGTATGTGTGTGTGTGTGTCTCTGTATGTGTGTCTGTGTGGGTGTCTCTGTATGTGTGTGTGCTGTGTTGCCCGGGTCATAACCCGCATGCCCAGCCACCGCATGCCTAAACAGCTTTTGTTTGGCCGGATCGAGGGGGCTAAACGGGCGCGGCACGAGCTAGAGAAGAGATGGAGTGATGTGGTACAGGAGGACGTGGAGCTGAGTGGACTTGCCGATGACTGGTGTCAGCGGTGTCAAGATCGGCCTCAGTGGAGGAGGCTCGTGAAGGACGCTGCTACTGGGCAGTTGGAGGCAGTCGCCCTCCAACAACAACGGAGGGCGGAGGAGCGACGCTCACAACAACGAGCGGAGCGCCGGGTGGCTAAAGCACAGCAAGTTGACACAATAGGGGACACAGGTGGTGCATCAGCCAGTCATCTCGGTCAGTCGACCCGTGGCACCTGCTGGGTCTGACCCGTGACCTCCTGCCAGCGGGCGTTCGACACTTCACGTGGCCTCAAGGTGCACATGGCCTGGCACAAGCGTCGTGGTGACGTCACCGCCACTTAGTGGCGAATGGCGGTTGTTGTGGGTGAGTTTGTGGGTGAGTGAGTGTGTGGGTGGGTCGGTGAGTGTGTGGGTGGGTGAGTGTGTGGGTGGGTGAGTGTGTGGGTGAGTGTGTGGGTGAGTGAGTGTGTGGGTGAGTGGGTGGGTGAGTGGGTGAGTGAGTGGGTGGGTGAGTGAGTGGGTGGGTGTGTGGGTGAGTGTGTGGGTGAGTGGGTGAGTGAGTGTGTGGGTGGGTGAGTGGGTGAATGAGTGGGTGAATGAGTGTGTGGTTGGGGGTGTGGGTGAGTGTACTCGTGGTGATTGTCCATCTGTTTGTGTTTCTCCCTTGCGATGGGAATTTGTAGGATGAACGCTGAGATTTATAAAGAGCACGGGGTGACCAATACGGTCTGAATTGGTCTCTAAAAAGGAAGAAACTGATTAATGAGTTGACATACATACACGCTACTAAACACAACGCTATACACTACACGGCTATACACTACACTATACACTCCACTATCAAACACCACACCACTATGCTAAATATCACCATTATGCGTACATCCAAAATGTTTTAATAAGGAATGCAAACACAGGGGCCACTTTGTTTTACGTGAGCGAGTTTATTTTTTTTTTTACAGAATACCGATATGGATTATGATTATTATTGTTCGAAGACTGGTCAAATCGTTGTTACCAGCAAAGGAGGGGGAGGGGGAACGCGATGGCAAAGCCCCTAACTTTCAAATCGCTTCCCTAAGTTTCCGTACGCTGTACATCGTGAGCAGGACACGTGAGCAATGAGTGGCTTGTGTACGAGACGCGGCGTGTAAGTCGGTTACGTAAAGTAGCGTGCGTCCCTCATTCAAACGAACATTGCCTGGACATTTCGCCACACACACACACGCACACACGTGTGAGTGTATATAATATACGTTGAACTTCTTTCACACCGTACGAAGTCAATCGTGCTAATGCGTGTACTTGAGGCATGTTGAACTTCTTTCGCACCGCACGTAGCCACACCGTCAAGAGATATTAACGCGTGTACATTTCACGCGATCGAACCCAAAAAAGCGCCTCTAATGTTTTCGCCGTGTAACAGCGCGTATGCAGAACTTCTTTCACGCCGTACGTAGGCCAGCCGCGTTTATTCCGGGCAGCCCGTCGGTCGTGGTGGTTTCGTGGTGTGCTCAGTGGGAGCCACGGGACGCTACAACCCATCACGGAAGGGGGGGGGGGTTCTGATGGGTTGTGCCGAATGAGTCAGATGGTTGATTGGTGAGTGGGCAGAGATAATGAAAATTAAAATAATTAAAACCGCTTCGGTTCGAAAATTGTTCCAATGTTATAAGGTGGGGGGGGGTGTGGAGGCTAGGGCTGAACGATTAATCGATTTCAAATCGATTAATCGATTTCAAATCGATTAATCGCAATTTGAAACAATGTGATTAGAAAATGGCAAAGGCTGCGATTGTTTTGCGATTTGAAAAGTCTCTAATACTTTCTTATTGGAATTGTTTTATTTATTATTATTATTATAACTTTATTTAACTTAAACATTTTACTATGTTTGTTCATGTTCAATTAAAACATTTTGATAAATACGTTGGAATCAATTCATATCTTTCCAGTTCTCATCCACGCATTAGAACATCTAGAGCGGTTCATATTTTGATGGTATCATGCGAGTAATGCTCCATCACGTGTTTTAAATCCATTACACAGTGAATATTGAAACTGAAGCTTGACTTTAAGCAATTTAATCGCAAATGAAATCGCAATATCTGTCAGAAAAGTCGCAATTAGACACTTTTCCCAAATCGTTCAGCCCCTAGTCATTGTAGACTCTCTCTGGGCATGTGCGCGGGGGGGGGGTGATGACTGTTAGTGTAGGGGCCTACACTATACACTACACTGTAGGGGGAGGACAATGATTGGCTGAGGGAAATGGATACAATAGCCAATCACCACAAGGACACTCACCCACTCACTCACTCACACACACACTCACTCACCCACACTCACTCACCCACACATCCACACACACACTCACCCACTCACTCACTCACCCACTCACTCACTCACCCACTCACTCACTCACCCACACACTCACTCACCCACTCACTCACTCACCCACTCACTCACTCACCCACACACTCACTCACCCACACACTCACTCACCCACACACTCACTCACCCACACACTCACTCACCCACTCACTCACTCACTCACCCACACACACACTCACTCACCCACACACTCACTCACTCACTCACCCACACACACACTCACTCACCCCACACACACACTCACTCACCCACACACACACTCACTCATCCACACAAAGATCCCCCCTGTAGCCTTAACAGACCGTAGGGGCAAGTGCTGTTAGCGAGCACTTATGAAGGCCGGCACGGCACACGAGGGGGTCGGTGGCCAACACCACGCCCGGCCGCCTTTGTCTCCCTAGTGGCGATGTTTACACATCGCACCAGGTACTCATTTGAGGCTGAGTCGACCTAGGGGAGGCCCAAGACCGCTTCCGATAATCGTCACTGATGTTGGCCGTGAGCGGGAATCGAACCTGGGTCGCCAGGTTTGTAGCGCAGCGTGGCGCTAACCGCTACACCACCGCTCCCCACAAGGACACTCATCCACACACTCACCCACACACTCACCCACACACTCACCCACACACTCACCCACACACTCACCCACACACACACTCACCCACACACTCACCCACACACACACTCACCCACACACTCACCCACCCACACACTCACCCACACACACACTCACCCACACACTCACCCACACACACACTCACCCACACACACACTCACCCACACACTCACCCACACACACTCACCCACCCACACACTCACCCACACACACACTCACCCACACACTCACCCACACACTCACCCACACACTCATCCACACACTCACCCACACACACACTCACCCACACACTCACCCACACACACACTCACCCACACACACACTCACCCACACACTCACCCACACACACACTCACCCACACACACACTCACCCACACACTCACCCACACACTCACCCACACACTCACCCACACACTCACTCACCCACACACTCACCCACCCACACACTCACCCACACACACACTCACCCACACACTCACCCACACACTCGTCCACTGCTACTGCTTCGTTGTAGCCCCCCCCCCACTCCCCTACGTGCATCACGTCTCCCTCTCATAGCGTCCACGCAACTCTCACCCTACCCCCCCCTCCCTTGTGCCTCCCCCCCCTCCCATCTATTACCGAAATAACCTCTTACCAGGGTATCTCTCTCCCACTTCAGCAAAAAAAAAACATTTTCTTGCTGTGGTTTTCCCACCTGATGATGATGACGATTGCTTGTGTTGCGATCAAAAACGTCGTAATTTTATTTATTCATTTTTATTGTTATACCTACGTGACTTTCGCGAAAGAACCAAAGAGTTTGAGTACAATGTGTGTTCATCTTCTTGGTTCTTTCGGTAAAGTCACGTAGAAGGGAAATAATAAAATAATAAAAATAAAACATTTATTTTTATTATTTCATTCAGACGCTGTCTTCCCGACAGACCTGTTCTTCACCTGAGGACGGCTGCTTGCGTTGTGGCCGAAACGTCGTGAGAATTGTATTTGATTATGTTTTATTTTTATTATTTTATTATTTCCCTTCTACGTGATGACTTTACCGATAGAACCAAGAAGATGAATCCCTGCAGTCACGAAAGCTTTAAATCGAAATACAATGTGTGTGTGTGTGTTTCATTGTAACCCAGGCAAAGCGCAGCTGAGCTGCTACGTAGGTCGCTTTCGGAAGAAACGAGCCGGTTATCACAAATGATAGCGGCTCAAATAAGTGGCTTATCAACATCATCATCATCGTCACCACGTGAAAATGTATAGCAGCAGCCAAATCACTCTGAACCTCACTGATTGACCGTGTTGGGTGGAGGTGGGTGCACAACACACACAGTAGACATTTTACGCGAGCGCAAACATCGTTCTCTTCTTTAAACAAAAACAAAAATCTCGTCTTTGCGTGTTCTTAATTTGTGCCTTTTAGTAACCATGGTCTCGTGTTTATTTTAATTGTTTTCCACCCCTTACTCCTCGCGTTGTCCGCGACTATCCAGAGAGAGAGAGGCAAAGAGAGAGAGGGACAAAGAGAGAGACAGAGACACACACAGAGAGACACAGAGAGATACGGAGAGAAACAGAGAGAGAGAGACAAACGGACAGAGACACACACACATAGAGAGACAGACAGAGAGACACACACAGAGAGAGACAGACAGAGAGACACACATATAGAGAGACAGACAGAGAGACACACAGAGAGAGAGACAGACAGAGAGACACACACATAGAGAGACAGACAGAGAGACACACAGAGAGAGAGACAGAGAGACACAGAGAGGGAGAGACAAACAGACAGAGAGACACACACACACAGAGAACAAGAGACAGAGAGAGACAGAGAGAGACACAAACACGGAGAGAGACACACACAGAGACACACAGAAAGAGACAGACACACACGAAGAGAGAGAGACACTGAGGGACACAAAGAGACACAAAGAGAGAAAGACAGAATTGTGCTTTAGATTCCTCGTCAAACAGTGCAAAGGCTACACTCAACAACAACAACAACAACCACCACCACATGGACGACAACAACATCAACAACTATGGTGACCCGGGCGAAGGGAGTAGAGTGCGGGGGGAGGGTTAGAGAAAAAAATAAATTAAAATAATCCCAACGTGTCGGAGTGAAAACCGGAACCGAAAACCGAATCGATTAAAGACAAGGGACATCGTCCATTGTTTGTTCACCAGGCGTGGAAAGGGGGGTAGTGGGGGTTGCGGGGGGGGGGGTCATTAAATAAATAAATAATAACAATCCTATCGCGTCGGGAGTGAAAAACCGAAACCGAAACCGAAACAATGAAACCGAAACAATGAAACCGAAACAATGAAACGAAACAATGAAACGAAACAATGAAACGAAACAATGAAACGAAACAATAGACATCGTCCATTGTTTGTTAACAAGGGGGTGGGGGGGGGGGGCAGTGGGGGGGTTAGTAGGGGGGAGGGGTCAGCAGGGGAGGGGGGGTGCAGGGTCAGTGGGGGGGGGTCAGTGGGGGGAGGGGGCGGGGGTCAGTGGGGGGGGGGGTCAGTGGGGGGAGGGGGCGGGGGGTCAGTGGGGGGGTTAGTAGGGGGGAGGGGTCAGCAGGAGAGGGGGGGTGCAGGGTCAGTGGGGGGGGGGGGTCAGTGGGGGGAGGGGGCGGGGGGTCAGTGGGGGGTTAGTAGGGGGGAGGGGTCAGCAGGAGAGGGGGGGTGCAGGGTCAATGGGGGGGGGGTCAGTGGGGGGAGGGGGCGGGGGGTCAGTGGGGGGGGGGTCAGTGGGGGGAGGGGGCGGGGGGTCAGTGGGGGGGGTCAGTGGGGGGAGGGGGCGGGGGGTCAGTGGGGGGTTAGTAGGCGGGAGGGGTCAGCAGGAGAGGGGGGGTGCAGGGTCAGGGGGGGGGGGGTCAGTGGGGGGAGGGGGCGGGAGGTCAGTGGGGGATGCCGCGATCATCCCCCCCACTCCCATCCCTTAAATGAATAATAATAAAAAGATTAAGAAAAATCTACATTTCGTGCATTTCCTCCGATGAATTGTCAATCAAAACTAAAAATGTCTCAACTTCATGAAATTATCTTCTTGGTTCTTTCGGTAAAGTCATCACGTAGAATGGAAATAATTAAATAATAATAATAATAATAAAACATTAAAAAAATAATTCTCACGACGTTTCGGTCACAACGCAAGCAGCCGTCCGGACGGCTGCTTGCGTTGTGGCCGAAACGTCGTGAGAATTATATTTTATTATGTTTTATTTTTATTATTTTATTACTTCCCTTCTACGTGCTGACTTTGCCGAAAGAACCAAGAAGATGATTCCCTCGTGGTGTTGTTTGCAAAGTCTCAGAAGCGTAAAAAAAACATTTTTTCGACACATCCCGCGGATGCAGACAAATATTATTCAACCGGAGCGGTTGAACCAGCCATCATCATCTGAATAAACAACAGCCAAAGTTATTTTGTCACAACATCGGACGTACACAGAGAGACACACACACACACAGAGTGAGATAGACACGCAGGGTGACTCGAAAACATGCTTTAACACTATTCTTAGGTTTTTTCGGTAAAGTCACGTAGGTAAAACATCAAAATTAATGAAAATAAAATAAAATAAATACAAAAATCACGACGTTTCGGAGGCAACACAAGTCTCCGTCATCAGGTGGGACCGTCACAGCCAGATTAGCTGCATCAAGCAGCTGCATCAAGCAGCTAATTTGGCTGTGACGGTCCCACCTGATGACGGAGACTTGTGTTGCCTCCGAAACGTCGTGATTTATAAAATTGTTTTTATTTTATTTTATTTTCATTAATTTTGATGTTTTACCTACGTGACTTTACCGAAAAAAAACCTAAGAATATGATTCCTTGCAGTCACGAAAGCTTCAAATCTAGAATTAATGCTTTAACACTAACATGGGACTATCGTTTTTAAATGGAAAAATAACGTCGTAACAAATGTAATGATATTAGTTCTAGATTTGAAGCTTTCGTGACTGCGAGTATTCATATTCTTAGTTTTTTTCGGTAAAGTCACGTAGGTAAAAAAATAAAATTAATAAAAGTAAAATAAAATAAAAATCACGACGTTTCGGAGGCAACACAAGCTTCCGTCTTCAGGCAGAACCGTCACAGCTCGATTGCTGTATCAATGATTGCTGTATCAAGTGAGTAGGTTAAACAGCTATCGTGCTGTGACGGTTCCGCCTGAAGACGGAAGCTTGTGTTGCCTCCGAAACGTCGTGATTTTTATTTTATTTTGATTTTATTTTACTTTTATTAATTTTATTTTTTTACCTACGTGACTTTACCGAAAAAACCTAAGAATAGTAATGATATTAGCTTCAAAAAGTTAAAAGAGTCTGCCACTTGTCAGCCAGCATTGTCAACGCATTGCCTGGAATCTTCCCCAGGTAGTGTCGTTGCAAATTCTCAGAAGCGTTAAAACATTTTTTCGTAAAGCACGCTGCAATACTGCAATTATAATAATTATTTTAAAAAAACGTGGGGGGGGGGGGGGATGTGGTGGTGGGGGGGGGGCAATTGACCCCCCCCCCCGACCCTGGACCCCCCCTCCCCACTGTGTCGTTACGGTGATTGAGTGGACGAGACGCGGTCACGGAGGGAAGACTTTGGTGTTTGCATAGCGAGTTCAAGAAAAGCGACCCAACGTGGGGGTTGGGACGAGTGCTCGTGCCGTGCGTGCGTGTGGTTGTGTGGGTGTGTGGGGGTGTGTGTGTGTTGGTGTGTGTGTGTCCGTGTGTGGTGCATCAGCCAGTCATCTCGGTCATCTCAGTCAGTCGACCCGTGGCACCTGCTGGGTCTGCCCCGTGACCTCCTGCCAGCGGGCGTTCGACACTTCACGTGGCAGCCTCAAGGTGCACATGGCCTGGCACAAGCGTCGTGGTGACGTCACCGCCACTTAGTGGCGAATGGCGGTTGTTGTTGTGAGTCCGTGTGTGTGTGTGGGTGTCCGTGTGGGTGTCCGTGTGGGTGTCCGTGTGGGTGTGTGTGGGTGTGTGTCCGTGTGTGGTGCATCAGCCAGTCATCTCGGTCATCTCAGTCAGTCGACCCGTGGCACATGCTGGGTCTGCCCCGTGACCTCCTGCCAGCGGGCGTTCGACACTTCACGTGGTAGCCTCAAGGTGCACATGGCCTGGCACAAGCGTCATGGTGACGTCACCGCCGTCTTGAGTGGTCCGAGCGAGTCAGTATCCGACTGAGTGCGAGCTAACCTGGGGGGTTGTAGGACTGGCAACTTCACTTTAGGGCAGTGATAAGTCTATGGTGCAGTGTTCAGTCTATGCGCAGTGTTGAGTCTATGGGCAGTGTTGAGTCTATGGGGAGTGTTGAGTCTATGGTGCAGTGTTGAGTCTATGGGCAGTGTTGACTCTATGGTGCAGTTTTGAGTCTATGGTGCAGTGTTGAGTCTATGGTGCAGTGCTGAGTCTATGGTGCAGTGTTGAGTCTATGGTGCAGTGTTGAGTCTATGGTGCAGTGCAGAGTTTATGATGCAGTGTTGAGTCTATGGTGCAGTGTTGAGTCTATGGTGCAGTGTTGAGTCTATGCTGCAGTTTTCAGTCTATGATGCAGTGTTGAGTCTATGGTGCAGTGTTGAGTCTATGGTGCAGTGTTTAATCTATGGTGCAGTGCAGAGTTTATGGTGCAGTGTTGAGTCTATGGTGCAGTGTTGAGTCTATGGTGCAGTGTTGAGTCTATGGTGCAGTGTTGAGTCTATGCTGCAGTGTTGAGTCTATGCTGCAGTGTTGAGTCTATACGCAGTGTTCAGTCTATGGTGCAGTGCTGAGTCTATGGGCTCAGCACTGCCCGCACTGGGCTAGTATCGAGAAAATTGTTGTGGCGAGAGAGAAAGGAGACAGAGCAAGAGACGAGTGTCTGCGCTCGTCATGGCTACCATCCGTAAATCCGAACCGCTCTGGCACGGTTCCGCGAAAGGAAAACAAAAGTGCATCTTTTTTTTTCTTCATTTTAAATACCGCGGATGACGCCAAAAACCAACTCAAATTGTGCCAACCTCTTCTCGATCGCACACCCCCCCCCCGCCCCCCCGCTTATTATTATTTTTACAAGACAAAGAGAAACCCCCACCCCCCCGACCCAACTCCCTCCACTCCCCACCTACCCACCCATTCTCCCCGTGTAGCCTTCACAAACTGTTGTGTGGGGGGGGGGGGGATGCAAGGTCTGTTGTGAGCAGAGCTGCGGTAAGCTGCACGTACGAAGGCCGGCACAGTGAGCACACGGACGGGGGGGGGGGGGGGGGTGAGGTGAGTGGGTGAGGTGGGTGAGGTGGGTGGGGTGAGGTGGGTGAGGTGAGTGAGGTGGGTGAGGTGGGTGAGGTGGGTGGGTGAGGTGGGTGAGGTGAGTGAGGTGGGTGAGGTGGGTGAGGTGGCACCTACCACACCTGGGCCCCCCCCCCCCCCTCGTTTGTTCGTCATAGGTGGCGGCGTTCACTAACTCACACGTACAGGGACGCCTCTACTTATGAACGAGTTAGGTAACGTAGTTTCTTCACCTGAGGATGTGCTGCTTGCGTTGTGGCCGAAACGTCGTGAGAATTATTTGTATTGTGTTTTATTTTTATTATTTTATTACTTCCCTTCTACGTGACTTTACCGAAAGAACCAAGAAGATGAATCCCTGCAGTCACGAAAGAAGCTTTAAATCGAAATTTAACATAGGTGCTGTTCGTAAGTCGGTTTGTTCGTAAGTGCCAACTTTACCCCTGTCCATTCCAAACATGTTGGACGGCATGGACACTAAACACGGGAATGGCTTTAAAAGTTGTATCATCTCCTGTTGATGTAGATGCCACCGGTTCTTCACTTTCTGCAGATGTGGATGCCACTGGTTCTTTACGTTCTGCAAATGTAGGTGCCACTGGTTCTTCATGATCTGCAGATGTAGATGCCACTGGTTCTTCATGATCTGCAGATGTAGATGCCACTGGTTCTTCACGTTCTGCAGATGTAGATGCCACTGGTTCTTCATGTTCTGAAGATGTAGATGCCACTGGTTCTTCATGTTCTGAAGATGTAGATGCCACTGGTTCTTTATGTTCTGCAGATGTAGATGCCACTGGTTCTTCACGTTCTGCAGATGTAGATGCCACTGGTTCTTCATGTTCTAAAGATGTAGATGCCACTGGTTCTTCACGTTCTGCAGATGTAGATGCCACTGGTTCTTTACGTTCTACAGATGTAGATGCCACTGATTCTTCACGTTTTACAGATATAGATGCCGCTGGTTCTTCACGTTCTGAAGATGTAGATGCCACTGGTTCTTTACGTTCTACAGATGTAGATGCCACTGATTCTTTACGTTCTGAAGATGTAGATGCCACTGATTCTTCACGTTCTACAGATATAGATGCCGCTGGTTCTTCACGTTCTGCAGATGTAGATGCCACTGGTTCTTCATGTTCTGCAGATGTAGATGCTACTGGTTCTTCACGTTCTACAGATGTAGATGCCACTGGTTCTTTACGTTCTACAGATGTAGATGCCACTGATTCTTTACGTTCTGAAGATGTAGATGCCACTGGTTCTTCACGTTCTGCAGATGTAGATGCCACTGGTTCTTCATGTTCTGAAGATGTAGATGCCACTGGTTCTTCACGTTCCGCAGATGTAGATGCCACTGGTTCTTCACGTTCTGCAGATGTAGATGCCACTGGTTCTTCATGTTCTGAAGATGTAGATGCCACTGGTTCTTGACGTTCTACAGATGTAGATGCCACTGGTTCTTCACGTTCTGCAGATGTAGATGCCACTGGTTCTTCACGTTCTGCAGATGTAGATGCCACCGGTTCTTCACGTTCTGCAGATGTAGATGCCACTGGTTCTTCATGTTCTGAAGATGTAGATGCCACTGGTTCTTCACGTTCTACAGATGTAGAAGCCACCGGTTCTTCACGTTCTGCAGATGTAGATGCCACTGGTTCTTCATGTTCTACAGATGTAGAAGCCACCGGTTCTTCACGTTCTGCAGATGTAGATGCCACTGGTTCTTCATGTTCTACAGATCTAGATGCCACTGGTTCTTCACGTTCTGTAGATGTAGATGCCACTGGTTCTTCATGTTCTGCAGATGTAGATGCCACTGGTTCTTCACGTTCTGAAGATGTAGATGCCACCACTGCCATCGAACTCTCGGTCTGAACAGGCAACTGGACATAGGGACAGATTTGTTCTTATCTCTATGAAAGTTCGTAAGTCGAATGTGCCTAAGTAGAGGAGTCCCTGTACGAATACTGAGTCCCAGGAACCGGTTTAAGATAATATCGCAACCGGTGTGGTGGTGTCGGTGATGTCGGTGATGTCGGTGGTGGTGGCCACGAGTGGAGAATCGATTCCATGCCAACGGGAACCGCTCCCACTATCGCGCAAAGACAAAGATCCCCCGTGTAGCCTGCAACCGACTGTTGCGGCAAGTGCTGTTAGCGAGTAGCAGCCCACGAGGGGTGGGCGGGTGCCCAGCACCACGCCCGACCGCCTTTGTCTCCCCCAGCGGCGATGCTTTTTTTTTATAGCTTTCTAACTACTCGCAAACAGCACCGGGTTACTCATTTGAGGCTGAGTCGACCTAGGGGAGGAGGAAGCCCACGACCGTTTAACACACGGATGTATATATATATAAATAATCGAACCGTACACTGAAGCCGTGGGAAGCTGGGGGGGGGGGTGGGGGGCTGGGAGGTGGGGGGCTGACGACAGAATGGAGGGGGGGGGGGGTGGTGGGTGAGTGGGGGTTTGTTAGCATCTCGTCTCTTCTGAAACTCGGGCAGCAACGCCACTGGAGAGACAAAGGCGGCCGGGCGTTCGCGTCGGTGACTCTCAAACGCCGGCTCGAGTTGTAATCGGGGGGAGTCCGTCAGCCTCACGACCACCATCATCATCACCAGTAGCAGCACCACCACTGCCAACACTGCCACCGCCACCACCACCACCACCACCACCACCGCCACCACCGCCACCACCACCGCCACCACCACCGCCACCACCGCCGCCACCACCGCCACCACCACCGCCACCACCGCCGCCACCACCGCCACCACCACCGCCACCGCCACCACCGCCACCACCACCGCCACCACCACCGCCACCACCACCACCGCCACCGCCACCACCACCGCCACCGCCACCACCACCGCCACCACCGCCACCACCACCACCGCCACCACCGCCACCACCGCCACCACCGCCACCACCGCCGCCACCACCGCCATCACCGCCACCACCGCCACCACCGCCACCACCGCCACCACCACCACCACCGCCACCACCACCGCCACCGCCACCACCACCGCCACGACCGAGGCGGCCGCGGTGATTGTCGCAGGCGAGGCAGTCGGCAGCGTGCGGCTTGGGTCATGTTGTCAGAGCAGGGAAGTCGATGTCGGGGGGGGGGAGGGGTGTGGGGGGGGGCGATGGTGGGGGGGGGGGCGATGGTGGGGGGGGGGGCGATGGTGGGGGGAGGCGATGGTCGGGGGGGGCTATGGTGGGGGGGGGGGAGATGGGGGTCAGTTTCTTAGAAAACTTCGTCACGACGCACGGCAGGCAGCTTCACCTCATGTCGGCCTGCAGACAAGAAGGGATAGGACACAAGTGTTAGCGTTGTTGTTGTTGTGATTGTTGTTGTTGTTGTGATTGTTGTTGTTGTTGTTGTGATTGTTGTTGTTGTGATTGTTGTTGTTGTTATGATTGTTGTTGTTGTTGTTATGATTCTTGTTGTTGTGATTGTTGTTGTTGTGATTGTTGTTATGATTGTTGTTGTTGTTATGATTGTTGTTGTTGGTATGATTGTTGTTGTTGGTATGATTGTTGTTGTTGTTGTTGTGATTGTTGTTGTTGTTATGATTGTTGTTGTTATGATTGTTGTTGTTGTTGGTATGATTGTTGTTGTTGTTGTGATTGTTGTTGTTGTTGTTATGATTGTTGTTGTTGTTGGTATGATTGTTGTTGTTGTGATTGTTGTTGTCGTTGTTGTGATTGTTGTTGTTGGTGCTATGATTGTTGTTGTTGTTATGATTGTTGTTACTCTGGCTCGCCAGGAGAAGGCACTGCAGAACAAGTGTGCGGACTAATCTCCATCTGTTCACCATCATCATCACCATCATCATCGTCATCACAGCAAAGTGTGTGGACTAATCTCTTCACCATCATAACTCCAAATATACAGCAGCAGGCGTCATGGTTGGGATTGAACCCACGACCTCCTGTATACCAGGCGAGGTAGTTAACATCTCCTAGCCACCGTGATGATGATGATGATGAGAGAGACACGCAAACTCCAAATATACAGCAGCAGGCGTCAGGGTTGGGATTGAACCCACGACCTCCTGTACACCAGGCGAGGGAGTTAACATCTCCTAGCCACCGTGATGATGATGAGAGAGACACGCAAACTCCAAATATACAGCAGCAGGCGTCAGGGTTGGGATTGAACCCACGACCTCCTGTACACCAGGCGAGGGAGTTAACATCTCCTGGCCACCATCACCAAGAGGGGGGGGGGGTGCTCACGTAGCACGGCTTGCCGGCGTGGGTCTCATCCGCGACCTCCACGAAGTCGGCATCGGCATCGGCGTGCCCGCACGACCTCCCGGACGGTGCCCGCCGGGGCCCCATCATCGGTCCCGCGCCGAAACCCGGGGTGGCACCACCACCACCGTAGCCACCACCACCACCACCGCCGTAGCCACCACCGTAGTCACCACCACCACCACCACCACCGTAGCCACCACCGTAGTCACCACCACCACCGTAGCCACCACCACCACCGTAGCCACCACCGCCATGGAAGTTTGGCCGGGAGTAAGGTGGGGCTTCTACGCCAGCCACAGAGACACAAAGATCTCCCCGGCATCTTGAAAGCCATTATCATTCAGCCATCCCCGTAACCCCATGACCCATTGACCCCATATCACCATGACCCCATATCCCCATGACACAATTACCAAGTGACCCCATAACCCAGTGACCCCGTGACCCCATGACCCAGTGACCACATACCCCCGTGACCCTGTGACCCCATGACCCAGTGTCCCCATAACCCCATGACCCCGTGACCCCATGACCCAGTGTCCTCATAACCCCATAACCCCATGACCCAATGACCCCATAACCCCATGACCCAGTGACCCCACATCCCCATGACCCAGTGACCCAATATCCCCATGACCCCGTGACCCCATAACTCCATGACTCCATAACCCCATGACCCCGTGACCCATGACCCCATCACCCCATGACCCTGTGACCCTATATCCCCCCCTTGACCCCGCCCCCCGCGTACCGTGCAGGTCGTAGAGTTTGTCTGTGGGGGCTCCGCAATGCCCCTCCAGGCTCCGCTCGCCATCGTCACCGCACCCACCGCCTCGCTCCAGGGAGCCCCCCACTCCGCCCACCATCACCATCGTCGTCATCATTGGGGGGCACGTGCCCACCGGTGGGGGAGGGGCGGGGGGGAGGGGCAGGTCTGGCGACGCCGGGAGGGGAGGGGGGGGGTGAGGGGGCAAAGGGGTCATCAGCATCATCAGCATCATCAGCATCATTATCATCAGCGTCATCAGCATCATCAGCATCATCAGCATCATCAGCATCATCAGCATCAGCATCATCAGCATCATCAGCATCATTATCATCCGCATCATCAGCATCATTATCATCAGCATCATCAGCATCATCAGCATCATCAGCATCATCATTATCATCAGCATCAGCATCATCAGCATCAGCATCATTATCATCAGCATCATCAGCATGATCATCATCAGCATCATCAGCATCATTATCATCAGCATCATCAGCATCATCATCAGCAGCATCATCGGCATCATCATCAGCATCATCAGCATCATCAGCAGCATCATCATCAGCATCATCAGCATCATCATCATCAGCATCATCATCAGCATCATCAGCAGCATCATCATCAGCATCATCAGCAGCATCATCATCATCATCAGCATCATCAGCATCATTAGGTTGTAGGAGGACATCCAAGAGAGTGAGGCTTCAAATTACACGTTGATGTTGCGTGAGTGAAGGAGTGAGTGGATGAGTGAGTGAACGAGTGAGTGAACGAGTGAGTGAACGAGTGAATGAATGAGAAGGTGGGTGAGTGGGTAATCGAGTGAGTGAGATGATGAGCGAGTGAGTGAGTTCCAAGTTGATTTCGTGTGACCAGGGTGAGGGGTCAAGAGACCAAAAGTGAGAGAATGAGTGAGTGAATGAGTGAACGAGTGAGTGAACGAGTGAGAGAATGAGTGAAATGGTGGGTGAGTGGGTAATCGAGTGAGTGGATTTACGAGTGAGTGAGATGATGAGCGAGTGAGCGAGTTCCAAGTTGATTTCGTGTGAAAAGCCGGGTTCATAGCTTCTTGAGATCAGCAAGCGAGGATATTATTACGATGGTTCATTTGTAAATCATTCGTGCGGCAACCAGAAGCCAATGCACGTGTGAGTACGTGCGAGTAGGTACGTGTGCGTGGGTACGTGCGCGGGGGGTGACGTGCGTACCATCGAGGGAGGGCTTGACTTTCGGACGCTTCGAGGGACGGTACTTGAACCCAGGATTTGCGCTGAAGCTGCCGCTGCCGGCGCTGTCCGATGAGTAGTAGCCGCCACCACCGCCACCACCGCCACCACCGCCGCCACCGCCGCCACCACCGCCACCACCGCCACCACCGCCGCGTGGCCGCCCAGCCACCGCCGCGTGCACCTTGCCTGGTACAGCGAGAAGGTGGGGTGGGAGGGGGTGCGAAGGAGGGTGAGTGGCGGGGCAGGCGTGACGCACGCCATACGCGGAGATCAGCTGGTGAACGCTGGCGGCTTGCGATCAGACGGCTGACACTGGGGGTGCCCCTCGGCTAGAACACACAGCACAGAGGTCGCAACCGGGTACCCGATACCCGTACCCTACCCGATACCCGGCTACCCGTACCCGGCCGGGTACGGGTAGCCGGAGTCACTGGTGAGTCACCGTTTGTCACTCATTTCCCAACGTCTTGTCTCTTCTCACAATTCAAGTTCCTAGTGTAATGCGGGCGTAAACGGCCTCGCGGATATGACGTAACGGGGGGAGGGGTTAGGCCACGTGGGGGAGAAGGGAAAGCTCTTAAGGGCGGGAACCGGAAGAGACGGGAGGAGAGTGTGAGAATAAAGACGGGAGGAGGCCACGCAGGGCAGAGGGTGGAGAGTGGCGTGATCGCCACAGGACGGGACTCGGCACCGTCGGCTAGCGGTGTCCGGGCACGGGGGAGACGGAGAGCAGCGGTGGGGCTGCAGAGAGAGCAGCCGAGAGACTGCATAAGGGCGGAGAGGCTGAGAGGGAAGTCAGCAGCGGAGCTGCATCAGGAGCGAGGAGAAAAGGCTACGTGAGCGACGGCAGCAGAAGGGCTGCCGAGCGGAAGGTGGATAAGGCTCTGAGCGAGGGCCGTGCGGGGCGAAGTTGTAAGAACCCAAATAAAGGACAACGGAGAGAGACACAGTGAAAGAGTCCTTTATTACACTAGAATCAACCCACCCGCGCCTGCAACATGGCTTCATCCCGGAGGGTGGGGGGGGGTGGGGGGGTGGTGGGGGGGTCTCTACGGGACGCGGATGCCGGAACGCGCAGGGAGAGGTACCATCACAGACGGAGTGAGCCCTGGCGATTGGGATGGACACTCAGCGAGTGGGAGCTCAATCACTTACACCGCATTCGCAATATCAACGTCGTCTTCGTCGTTGGAAAAAAACTGCCAACCCCTTCTTGTTGGTTCTTTCGGTAAAGTCGTCACGTAGAATGGAAATAATAAAATAATAAAAATAAAACATAATAAAATAATTCTCACGACGTTTCGGCCACAACGCAAGCAGCCGTCTGACTCTGTCTCCTCGACGGGCCTGTTCTCCACCTGAGGACGGCTGCTTGCGTTGTGGCCGAAACGTCGTGAGAATTATTTTATTACGTTTTATTTTTATTATTTCCATTCTACGTGACTTTACCGAAAGAACCAAGAAGATGAATCCCTGCAGTCACGAAAGCTTTAAATCGAAATGTCAACCCCTTATCAGTGCCCCTATCCTTATTATAGACCAACTCAGATCGTATTGGTCACCCGTGGCCTTTATAAATCTCAACGTTCATCCTGCAAAGTTCCATCGCAAGGGAGAAATGCAAACAAATAGACAATCACCACTACTACACTCACCACTAGTACACTCACCACAACTACACTCACCACTAGTACACTCACCACTACTACACTCACCACTAGTACCCTCACCACTAGTACACTCACCCAACCACACACCCAACCACACACACACTCACCACTAGTACACTCACCCACACACTCACTCACCCACTCACTCACCCACACACTCACCCAACCACACACTCACTTACCCACACACTCACCCACACACTCGCTCACCCACACACTCACCCAACCACACACTCACTTACCCACACACTCACCCACCCACCCACTCACCCACACACTCACCCAACCACACACTCACTTACCCACACACTCACCCACCCACCCACTCACCCACACACTCACCCAACCACACACTCACTCACCCACACACTCACCCACACACTCACTCACCCACACACTCACCCACACACTCACCCACCCACCCACTCACCCACACACTCACCCAACCACACACTCACTTACCCACACACTCACCCACCCACCCACTCACCCACACACTCACCCACACACTCACCCACCCACCCACTCACCCACACACTCACCCAACCACACACTCACCCACACACTCGCTCACCCACACACTCACCCAACCACACACTCACTTACCCACACACCCAGCCACCCACTCACCCACACACTCACCCAACCACACACTCACTTACCCACACACCCACTCACCCACACACTCACCCCACCACACACTCACCCACACACTCACCCACCCACACACTCACCCACACACTCTCATATCTGTCAACCCCTTATGAGTGCCCCGACCTTATTAGAGAGAAACTCAGACCGTATTGGTCACCCCGTGCCCTTTATAAATCTCAACGTTCATCCTACAAAGTTCCATCGCAAGGTAGAAACACAAACAGATGGACACTTTTTTGCCCCGTATTGAAATGTCTGTACGCCGAATCGCCCTGGAAACTCACTTTCCTTGTACAAGAATACAGAATAAACCGTATGGGTTGACGGGGACGCTGTCTTTCCGAAAACTCTGTTTCTTCACCTGAGGACGGCTGTTTGCGTTCTGGCCGAAACGTCGTGAGAATTTTATTTTATTATGTAAAAAAAAATATTATTTTATTATTTCCCTTCTACGTGACTTTACAGAATGAACCAAGAATATGGGGAATGGGTTGATCGGGTATGAGTTGGTTATGATGGTTGTGGTGATGATGGTGGTGGCGGTGATGATGATAGTGGTGGTGATGATGGTAGTTGTGATGATGATGGTGGTAGTGATAATGGCGGTGATGATAGTGGTTGTGGTGATGATGGTGGTGATGATGGTGGTGGTGATGATGGTGGTGGTGATTATGGTTATGATTGCGTTGATTATAGTGATGATTGTAATGCTGATGTTGATGATGATTGTGACGGTGATGATGGTGATGATGGTTGTGATGATGGTGGTGGTGATGATAGTGTTGGTGGTGATGATGTGATGATTGTGATGATGATGATGTTGGTGATGATGGTGGTGGTGATAATAGTAGTGTTGATTATGGTGATGATTGCGATGATGATAGTGATGATAATGATTGTGACAGTGATGATGGTGATGTTGGTTGTGATGATGGTGGTGATGATGGTAGTTGTGATGATGATAGTGGTGGTGGTGATGATGATAGTGATGATTGTAATGCTGATGTTGATGATGATTGTGACGGTGATGATGGTGATGATGGTGGTGATGATGATGGTAGTTGTGATGATGGTGGTAGTGATTATGGTGTTGGTGATGATAGTGGTGGTGGTGATGATAGCGATAATCGTCAAAGTGATGATAATGATTGTGTCGGTGATGTTGATGATAATGGTGATGATGGTTGTGATGATGGTTGTGATGATGGTGGTGGTGATGATGGCAGTTGTGATGATGATAGTGGTGGTGGTGATGATAGCGATAATCGTCAAAGTGATGATAATGATTGTGTCGGTGATGTTGATGATAATGGTGATGATGGTTGTGATGGTTGTGATGATGGTGGTGGTGATGATGGCAGTTGTGATGATGATAGTGGTGGTGGTGGTGATGATAATGATTGTGATAATGGTGATAATGGTGATGATGATTTGCCGGCATGCACGCACCTTGGTGTCTTAGATCGCCAGGCGGTTCTCGGATCGAATCGGTGAAGACAGACTCGTCCCCAGACGATCCCTCCACCTCCTCCTCCACCTCCTCCACCTCCTCCTCCACCTCCTCCTCCCACGCACTGCTCGTGTCCCCATAGCACCCCCTCCCACTCTGCCCGGCTCCCCACCACCCCCACTCTGACGTGTGTGTACGTGTGTGTGTGTGTACATGTGTGTGTGCGTGTACATGTGTGTGTACGTGTGTGTGTGTACATGTGTGTGTGTGTACATGTGTGTGTGTGTAGGCTTGTGTGTGTACGTGTGTGTGTGTACGTGTGTGTGTGTGTACGCGTGTGTGTGCGTGTGTGTGTGTGTGTACGTGTGTGGACGTGTGTGTGTGTGTACGAGCGTGTGTGTGTACGTGTGTGTGTGTACGTGTGTGTGTACGTGTGTGTGTGCGTGTGTGTGTGCGTGTGTGTGTGCGTGTGTGTGTGTGTCCGTGTGTGTACGTGTGTGTGTGTACGTGTGTGTACATGTGTGTACGTGCGTGTGTGTGTGTACGTACGTGTGTGTGTACGTTCGTGTATACGTGTGTGTATGTGTGCATGTGTGCATATATATGTGTGTGTACGTGTGTACGCGTGTGTGTACGTGTGTGCACATGTGTGTGTGTGCGTGCACGTGGGTGTACATGTGCGTGTGTACGTGTGTGTGTGTATTGCGTGTGTCACCAGCGTATGGATGCACACACACGCACGCACACACGCACACACACGCACGCACACACGCACGCACGCACACACACGCACGCACACACGCACACACACGCACGCACACACGCACGCACGCACGCACGCACACGCACGCACACACGCACGCACGCACGCACACACACGCACGCACACGCACACACGCACACGCACGCACGCACGTGTATGGAGGAAGAGAGCACATGGGAAGGTGGTGGAGGAGGAGGGGGGGAGAGGGCGGGGGAGCGAGCAGAGCGGTGAGATGAGCGAAGCACATGAAGACACGAACCACGTGGACGATGGTCACACAAACCCGAGTGGAACTCAAACTTTGTCTTGGCAACTGTTGTACCCCTCCCCCCCCACTCCCCCAGTTTGTTGAATTTTATTTCAATTTCCAACGAATTTCCACCCCCAATACCACCACGGTGACGTCACCACGGCGCCCGTGCCAGGCTAGGTGCACTTTGAGGCTAGTGTCGAAGGCTCACAGACCCAGCAGATGCACAACAGCTGTACCACTCCCTAATGTGCCAGGCTAGGTGCAGGAGGTCACGGGACAGACCCCAGGTGGTGCCATGGGTTGACTGCCTGAGATGACCGGTAGATGCACCACCAGTGCCTCTACTGTGCCAGGCTAGGTGCAGGAGGTCACGGGACAGACCCAGGTGCCACGGGTTGACTGACTGTGTGATGACTGGCAAATGCACCACCAGTGCCCTCTACTGTGCCAGGCTAGGTGCAGGAGGTCACGGGACAGACCCCAGGTGGTGCCATGGGTTAACTGCCTGAGATGACCGGTAGATGTACACCAGCCGTGCCCCCTACTGTGCCAACTTGCTGAAATTTATCCGCCCGGCGCTCCGCTCGTTGTTGTGAGCGTCGCTCCTCTGCCTTGCGTTGTTGCTGGAGGGCGACTGCCTCCAACTGCCCAGCACCACCACTACCACCACACCACCACCACCACCGTATACTAGTACAGCATTAGTGTATAGTGTAGTGTATAGTGTAGTGTGTAGTGTATAGTGTAGTGTATAGTGTAGTATACTAGTACAGCACTAGTGTATAGTGTAGTGTATAGTGTAGTGCACTAGTGTATAGTGTAGTGCACTAGTGTATAGTGTAACCTATAGTGTAGTGTACTAGTACATTATTATGATGATTGTTCATTCAGCTGTGGATTGATCAAGGCTGCGCGCGACCTTCGTTAAATCCCGAGACACGAAACTGAACAGCGATCACGGAACGGAAGTTGTGGATCATTAACCAGGGGTGGGGGCAGGTGGGGGGGAGAGGGGGAGGGGTGGGGGCAGGTGGGGGTGGGGGGAGGGGGTGGGGGCAGGTGGGGGCAGGTGGGGTGGCGGGAGGGGGTGGGGGCAGGTGGGGGGGAGAGAAGGAGGGAGTTGGTGGGGGGGTGGGGGGAGGCAGGTGGGGTGGGGGGGAGAGGGGTGGGGGGGGAGAGGGGGAGAGTTGGGGGGAGCGGGGGGGGGTGAGGGCGAAGGGGGGGGGGGCGATGGGGGGTGGAGGGGGGTGGAGGCAAGGGGGAGTGGGGGGGGGACGAGTAGAGGACTGAGTGAGAGGGAGGGGGTGAGGGAGAGGGGGGAGTGGGGGGGGTGGAGTGGGGGGGGGAGTTTGGGGGCGAATGGGGGGTGGGGGCGAGTGGGTGGAGTGGGGGCAAGGGGTTGGGGCGAGGGGGCAGTGGGGGGTGGGGGCGAGGGGGTGGGGAAGTAATTGCGTCGTTACTATGGTAACGAGGCTCGTTCGTGGACCACAATGGACAGATCCCACATTCTCGTTATCCGTGGTCCATGTTGCGTTGTTATTTTATTTTTTTTCGCTATTAAAAATCTTACTTCTCATCTCAAGACCCCGGGTCACATTTTGTATTTATTTTTTATTATTTCTATTTATTTTTCTTCTCAAAGCCGAGCTTCAGCCGAGGAATTATTTTTATATTTTTGTTAAAGCCATTTCCCAATTAATCTTCAAGGCTGCTCGCTCTGAACGTGCCCTGAACGTCGCCTCGACGTCCGCCCGTACCCATAGACTCACACAGAGATGCATAGACACCCATAGACTCACACAGAGATGCATAGACACCCATAGACTCACACAGAGATCCATAGACACCCATAGACTCACACAGAGATGCATAGACACCCATAGACTCACACAGAGATCCATAGACACCCGTAGACTCACACAGAGACTCATAGACACCCATAGACTCACACAGAGACTCAGACACCCAAATACTCAAACAGAGATCCATAGACACCCATAGACTCACACAGAGATTCATAGACACCCGTAGACTCACACAGAGATGCATAGACACCCATAGACTCACACAGAGATCCATAGACACCCGTAGACTCACACAGAGATTCATAGACACCCATAGACTCACACAGAGACTCAGACACCCATAGACTCACACAGAGACTCATAGACACCCATAGACTCACACAGAGATCCAAAGACACCCATAGACTCACACAGAGATCCATAGACACCCATAGACTCATACAGAGACTCATAGACACCCATAGACTCACACAGAGATCCAAAGACACACATAGACTCACACAGAGATGCATAGACACCCATAGACTCACACAGAGACTCATAGACACCCATAGACTCACACAGAGATCCAACGACACCCATAGACTCACACAGAGATCCATAGAGACCCAAATACTCAAACAGAGACTCATAGACACCCATAGACTCACACAGAGATCCATTGACACCCATAGACTCACACAGAGATCCATAGACACCCATAGACTCACACAGAGATCCATAGACACCCATAGACTCACACAGAGATCCAAAGACACCCATAGACTCACACAGAGATCCATAGACACCCATAGATTCATACAGAGACTCATAGACACCCATAGACTCACACAGTGATCCAAAGACACACATAGACTCACAAAGAGATGCATAGACACCCATAGACTCACACAGAGACTCATAGACACCCATAGACTCACACAGAGATCCAAAGACACCGATAGACTCATAAAGAGATTCATAGACACCCATAGACTCACACAGAGACTCATAGACACCCATAGACTCACACAGAGACTCATAGACACCCAAAGACTCACACAGAGATCCAAAGACACCAATAGACTCACACAGAGACTCATAGACACCCATAGACTCACACAGAGACTCATAGACACCCATAGACTCACACAGAGATCCAAAGACACCAATAGACTCACACAGAGACTCATAGACACCCATAGACTCACACAGATATCCACAGACACCCATAGACTCACACAGAGACTAATAGACACCCATAGACTCACAGAGATCCATAGACACCCATAGACTCACACAGAGACTCATAGACACCCGGAAACTCAAACAGAGATACATAGACACCCATAGACTCACACAGAGACTCATAGACACCCATAGACTCACACAGAGATTCATAGACACCCATAGACTCACACAGATATCCATAGACACCCATAGACTCACACAGAGATTCATAGACACCCAAATACTCAAACAGAGGTCCATAGACACACGTAGACTCACACAGAGACTCATAGACACACATAGACTCACACAGAGATTCATAGACACCCATAGACTCACACAGAGATCCATAGACACCCATAGACTCACACAGAGATTCATAGACACCCACAGACTCACACAGAGATTCATAGACACCCATAGACTCACACAGAGATCCATACACACCCATAGACTCGCACAGAGATCCATACACACCCATAGACTCACACAGAGATTCATAGACACACATAGACTCACACAGAGATTCATAGACACCCATAGACTCACACAGAGATCCATAGACACCCATAGACTCACACAGAGATCCATAGACACCCATAGACTCACACAGAGACTCATAGACACCCATAGACTCACACAGAGATACATAGACACCCATAGACTCACACAGAGACTCATAGACACCCATAGACTCACACAGAGACTCATAGACACCCATAGACTCACACAGAGATACATAGACACCCATAGACTCACACAGAGATTCATAGACACCCATAGACTCACACAGAGATCCATACACACCCATAGACTCGCACAGAGATCCATACACACCCATAGACTCACACAGAGATTCATAGACACACATAGACTCACACAGAGATTCATAGACACCCATAGACTCACACAGAGACTCATAGACACCCATAGACTCACACAGAGACTCATAGACACCCATAGACTCACACAGAGATCCACAGACACCCATAGACTCACACAGAGATTCATAGACACCCATAGACTCACACAGAGACTCATAGACACCCATAGACTCACACAGAGATTCATAGACACCCATAGACTCACACAGAGATTCATAGACACCCATAGACTCACACAGAGACTCATAGACACCCATAGACTCACACAGAGACTCAAAGACACCCATAGACTCACACAGAGATCCATAGACACCCATAGACTCACACAGAGACTCATAGACACACATAGACTCACACAGAGACTCATAGACACCCATAGACTCACACAGAGACTCATAGACACCCATAGACTCACACAGAGATCCATAGACACCCATAGACTCACACAGAGACTCATAGACACCCATAGACTCACACAGAGATCCATAGACACCCATAGACTCACACAGAGTTTCATAGACACCCATAGACTCACACAGAGATGCATAGACACCCATAGACTCACACAGAGATGCATAGACACCCATAGACTCACACAGAGATCCATAGACACACATAGACTCACACAGAGATCCATAGACACCCATAGACTCACACAGAGACTCATAGACACCCATAGACTCACACAGAGACTCATAGACACCCATAGACTCACACAGAGATCCATACACACCCATAGACTCGCACAGAGATCCATACACACCCATAGACTCACACAGAGATTCATAGACACACATAGACTCACACAGAGATTCATAGACACCCATAGACTCACACAGAGACTCATAGACACCCGTAGACTCACACAGAGACTCATAGACACCCATAGACTCACACAGAGACTCATAGACACCCATAGACTCACACAGAGATCCACAGACACCCATAGACTCACACAGAGATCCATAGACACCCATAGACTCACACAGAGATTCATAGACACCCATAGACTCACACAGAGACTCATAGACACACATAGACTCACACAGAGAATCATAGACACCCATAGACTCACACAGAGATTCATAGACACCCATAGACTCACACAGAGATTCATAGACACCCATAGACTCACACAGAGATCCATAGACACCCATAGACTCACACAGAGACTCATAGACACACATAGACTCACACAGAGACTCATAGACACCCATAGACTCACACAGAGACTCATAGACACCCATAGACTCACACAGAGATCCATAGACACCCATAGACTCACACAGAGACTCATAGACACCCATAGACTCACACAGAGATCCATAGACACCCATAGACTCACACAGAGTTTCATAGACACCCATAGACTCACACAGAGATGCATAGACACCCATAGACTCACACAGAGATGCATAGACACCCATAGACTCACACAGAGATCCATAGACACACATAGACTCACACAGAGATCCATAGACACCCATAGACTCACACAGAGACTCATAGACACCCATAGACTCACACAGAGACTCATAGACACCCATAGACTCACACAGAGATCCATACACACCCATAGACTCGCACAGAGATCCATACACACCCATAGACTCACACAGAGATTCATAGACACACATAGACTCACACAGAGATTCATAGACACCCATAGACTCACACAGAGACTCATAGACACCCGTAGACTCACACAGAGACTCATAGACACCCATAGACTCACACAGAGACTCATAGACACCCATAGACTCACACAGAGATCCACAGACACCCATAGACTCACACAGAGATCCATAGACACCCATAGACTCACACAGAGATTCATAGACACCCATAGACTCACACAGAGACTCATAGACACACATAGACTCACACAGAGAATCATAGACACCCATAGACTCACACAGAGATTCATAGACACCCATAGACTCACACAGAGATTCATAGACACCCATAGACTCACACAGAGACTCATAGACACCCATAGACTCACACAGAGACTCATAGACACCCATAGACTCACACAGAGACTCATAGACACCCATAGACTCACACAGAGACTCATAGACACCCATAGACTCACACAGAGACTCATAGACACACATAGACTCACACAGAGACTCATAGACACCCATACTCACACAGAGACTCATAGACACCCATAGACTCACACAGAGATCCATAGACACCCATAGACTCACACAGAGACTCATAGACACCCATAGACTCACACAGAGATCCATAGACACCCATAGACTCACACAGAGTTTCATAGACACCCATAGACTCACACAGAGATGCATAGACACCCATAGACTCACACAGAGATGCATAGACACCCATAGACTCACACAGAGATCCATAGACACACATAGACTCACACAGAGATCCATAGACACCCATAGACTCACACAGAGACTCATAGACACCCATAGACTCACACAGAGATCCATCGAGACCCATAGACTCACACAGAGACTCATAGACACCCATAGACTCACACAGAGATTCAGACACCCATAGACACACACAGAGATGCATAGACACCCATAGACTCACACACAGATTCATATACACCCATAGACTCACACAGAGACTCATAGACACACATAGACTCACACAGAGATTCAGACACCCATAGACACACACAGAGATTAATAGACACCCATAGACTCACACACAGATTCATATACACCCATAGACTCACACAGAGACTCATAGACACCCATAGACTCACACAGAGATTCATAGGCACCCATAGACTGACACAGAGACTCATAGACACACAGACTCACACAGAGACTCATAGACACACAGACTCACACAGAGATGCATAGACACCCATAGACTCACACAGAGATCCATAGACACACATAGACTCACACAGAGATCCATAGACACCCATAGACTCACACAGAGACTCATAGACACCCATAGACTCACACAGAGATCCATCGAGACCCATAGACTCACACAGAGACTCATAGACACCCATAGACTCACACAGAGATTCAGACACCCATAGACACACACAGAGATGCATAGACACCCATAGACTCACACACAGATTCATATACACCCATAGACTCACACAGAGACTCATAGACACACATAGACTCACACAGAGATTCAGACACCCATAGACACACACAGAGATTAATAGACACCCATAGACTCACACACAGATTCATATACACCCATAGACTCACACAGAGACTCATAGACACCCATAGACTCACACAGAGATTCATAGGCACCCATAGACTGACACAGAGACTCATAGACACACAGACTCACACAGAGACTCATAGACACACAGACTCACACAGAGACTCATAGACACCCATAGACTCACACAGAGACTCATAGACACACATAGACTCATACACACGGGGCAAGGAAGAAGATGCTGTGTAAGGGGTCCGTCCATAAATGACGTCACGCGATTTTGGACAAATATGACGTCACAAAGCTGTGCCCCCCCCCCCCCCCAAAACAAAAAAAACATGCTTCAAATCGCTTTAAACTATTGTCATTGTAGTGCGTATTTAATGTGGCGTTGCACTCTGATGTTGTAGGAGAAAACATTTATTAAAAAGTCTATTTAATTAAGTAAAACGTGTTGCCTATATTTATTTAAAGTTGCGCATTTTGATGTGACGTCACGTTTCTCACCCCCCCCCCCCCCCCCTTCGTCACACATCGTCACAAATCTCTGACCCCCCCCCACCCCCTAGGTGCGTGACGTCATTTATGGACGGCCCCTAAATCTGCTGCCGGGTCGTTGGAGAACCGCGGGCAGATTTAGAGGCGTCACGAGTCTCGAACGCGAGCCCCCCCCCCATCCCCCTCCATCCCCCCCCCTCCATCCCCCCCCCATCCTCCCCCTCCATCCCCCGCATCCCCCCCCTCCATCCCCCCCATCCCCCCCATCCATCCCCCCCATCCCCCCCATCCCCCCCCCTCCATCCCCCTCCTATCCCCCTCCATCCCCCCCCCCTCCATCCCCCCCCTCCATCCCACCCACCCCCCTCCTCCCCCCCTCCATCGCCCCCATCCCCCCCCCTCCATCCCCCTCCTCCCCCCTCCATCCGCCCCCTCCTTCCCCCCCCATCCCCCCCATCCATCCCCCCCATCCCCCCCACCCCCCCCCCCTCCATCCCCCTCCTCCCCCCCTCCATCCCACCCCCCCCACCCCCCGGGGTTTACGGCCTCGCAGCCAAAGGTGAAGATGCCCTTGCAACTGGTGATAGGTTTTTACCCTTTCAACTGGTACAAAAACTGACACCTTTATATCATTATCAGAGTTGTGTCATTTTGTTTGCATTTTGACTGCTTGTGTTGTGGTTATTGCAAACATGATGCCTTGTATAAAGGTGTCAGTTTTTGTACCAGTTGAAAGGGTAAAAACCTATCACTATATTTTGCCACTGGTAAAGGAGATGTCTCAGTGTAAATGCTTACCCCAGAGCTCTCAATAATCTGATAGTGCGCTGTCTTTGAGTTGTACGCCTTTTGGCGTCATCTGGTCCAACACCAATGGAGACTAGGCTCTAAGAAAAGCTGTCTCGGGTGTGGACCAATCAACTTCAAGGACAGTGCATACCATTATCATCATCAGAGTTGTTTCTTTTTGTTTGCATTTTGACTGCTTGTGTTGTGGTTATTGCAAACATGATGCCTTGTATAAAGGTGTCAGTTTTGTACCAGTTGAAAGGGTAAAAACCTACTTTCTATATTTTGCCACTGCTAAAGGAGATGTCTCAGTGTAAACCCTTGCAACTGCTCGCTGCGCTCACTGTCGCCGGATGGGAACCTCTCCTCTGGGGCTCCACGGTGGCTGTGAGATGTTAACCAGCTCGCCTGGTCTACAGGAGGTCGTGGGTTCAATCCCAACCCTGACGCCTGCTGCTGTATATTTGGAGTTTGCGTGTCTCTCTCTCTCTCATCATCATCACGGTGGCTAGGAGATGTTAACCACCTCGCCTGGTGTACAGGAGGTCGTGGGTTCAATCCCAACCCTGACGCCTGCTGCTGTATATTTGGAGTTTGCGTGTCTCTGTCTCTCTCATCATCATCACGGTGACTAGGAGATGTTAACTACCTCGCCTGGTGTACAGGAGGTCGTGGGTTCCATCCAGACCCTGATTCCTGCTGTATATTTGGAGTTTGCGTGTCTCTCTCTCTCATCATCATCATCACGGTGGCTAGGAGATGTTAACTACCTCGCCTGGTCTACAGGAGGTCGTGGGGTCCATCCAGACCCTGACGCCTGCTGCTGTATATTTGGAGTCTGCGTGTCTCTCTCTCTCTCTATCTCTGTGGGTCTCTGTGTATATCTATGGGTCTCTATGCATCTTTGTGGGTCTCTGTGTGTCTCTATGGGTCTATGTGTATCTCTGTGGGTCTCTGTGTATCTCTGTGGGTCTCTATGTATCTCTGTGGGTCTCTGTGTATCTCTGTGTGTCTCTGTGTATCTCTGTGGGTCTCAATGTGTATCTGTGGGTCTCTGTGTATCTCTGTGTGTCTCTGTGTATATCTATGTGTCTCTGTGTATCTCTGTGGGTCTCTGTGTATCTCTGTGTGTCTCTGTCTATCTCAGTGTGTATTTGTGTATCTCTGTGGGTCTCTGTGTATCTCTGTGGGTCTCTGTGTATCTCTGTGGGTCTCTGTGTATCTCTGTGTGTCTCTGTGTATCTCTGTGTGTCTCTTTGTATCTCTGTAGGTCTCTGTGTATCTCTGTGGGTCTCTATGTATGTCTGTGGGTCTGTGTACCTCTGTGTCTCTGTGTATCTCTATGTGTCTCTGTGTATCTCTGTGGGTCTCTGTGTATTTCTATGTGTCTCTATGCATCTGTAATTTCCCTACGATGATGATGATGATAAGTTCACTTTGTTGAGCAGCTCTCGTTTGTGATTGGCCAGGGGGTCGCTTCTGACATAAAGGGCCACGTGGCAGCTGATTGGGGCACTTAGACCCGGCTAACAACACATAACAAAGAGCTCTGTTTAGTGATAATTGTTTTTTTTTACCCTTCTATCCGGCAACAAAAACTGACGCATTTTTTTACATATTATCAGAGTTATGTTTTTTGTTTGCATTATGTCTGCAGGTATTGTGGTCTATGCAAACATGACTCCTTGTAAAAAACGGTGTCAGTTTTGTTTGCCAGATAAAAGGGTAAAACAACAATCATCATATTTTTTACTGGCAAATGAGGTTCCAATGTTGTAAATGCTTTGTTTAGTGTTTAAAGTCTTCCACGGGGGGTTGCCATCCGTTCCGTTTTCTCTCTACCCCTTCCTCCCTCCCCCATCTCTGGGACTGTTGTTCCCGTGTTGTTGTGGTGGTGGTTGTTGTTGTGGTGGTGGTTGTTGTTGTGGTGGTGGTTGTTCTGGTAGTTGTTATGGTCATCGTTGTTGTTGTTGTGGTGGTGGTGGTTGCTGCTGTGGTGGTGGTGGTTGTTTTGGTGGGGGAGGTTCTTGTTGTGGTGGTGGTTGCTGCTGTGGTGGTGGTGGTTGTTGTGGTGGGGGTGGTTTTTCTTGTGGTGGTGGTGGCTGTTGTGGTGATGGTGGGTGTTGTTGTTGTTGTGTTGGTTGTGGTGGTTGTGGTGGTTGTTGTGGTGGTTTGTGTTGATGTTATGGTGGTTGTTGTTGTAGTGGTGGTTGCTGCTGTGGTGGTGGTGGCTGTTGTCGTTGTGGTTGTTGTGGTGGTTGTCGTTGCTGTGGTGGTTGTCGTTATTGCGGTGGTTATTGTGGTGGGGGTGGTTCTTGTTGTGGTGGTTGTTGTGGTGTTGTTGATGTCCTTGTTACGATTCGGCGGTCACTCTCTCGAGATAAATCTCCGCCTTTACACGCGGCATTAAATATTAAAACTCCCATGTTGTTTTAGCCGACGGCCGAACTGAGATAATCAATAACAGCAGCAGCAGCAGCAGATATAATAACAATAAAACTGAAGGCTCCATGCGTTCGCCAATAATACTAAAACATCCGTATAACAAAAATAACAACAGTAAAGTTAACATGACAGGAGACGTTTCGGGCAATGGGCCTCCTTCAGCGGGCACAATCGACCACCAACACCTTCAGGAAATTGCCAAATAATGTCACATTTCTTCGCAGTAAAACTGCAACAGCAATCATCCTCGATATGAAAGTGCAATGCACATCCCTTACTCCACTACTCTGAGATCACCACCATCATCACCACCACCATCACCACCACCATCATCACCATCATCAACACTATTATCACCACCATCATCATTACCACCACCATCATCACCATCATCACCATCATCAACACTATCACCACCATCATCATTATCACCACCATCATCATCATCACCATCACTACCATCAACACTATCATCACCATCATCATTATCACCACCATCATCATCATCACCACCATCATCACCATTATCACCACCACCATCATCACCACCACCATCACCACCATCAACACTATCACCACCATCATCATTATCACCACCATCATCACCATCATCATCACCATCATCATCACCACCATCATCACCATCATCATCACCACCACCATCATCACCACCACCATCATCACCACCACCACCATCATCATCACCACCACCACCATCATCATCACCACCACCACCATCATCATCACCACCACCACCATCATCATCACTACCACCATCATCACCACCACCACCATCACCACCATCATCATCACAATTATCACCAACATCACCATCATCACCATCATCACCGTCATCACCGTCATCACCACCACCATCATCACCATCACCACCCCCATCAATATCATCATCACCACCACCACCATCATCATCACCACCACCACCATCACCACCATCACCACCACCATCACCATCACCACCACCATCACCACCATCACCACCATCACCACCACCATCATCATCACCACCACCACCATCATCATCACCACCACCACCATCACCACCATCACCACCACCATCACCATCACCACCACCATCATCACCATCACCATCACCACCATCACCACCACCACCATCACCACCATCACCACCACCATCATCATGACCACCACCATCACCACCATCACCACCACCACCATCACCACCACCATCATCACCACCATCATCATCACCACCACCACCATCATCATCATCATCACCACCACCATCACCACCATCACCACCACCACCATCACCACCATCACCACCACCATCATCATCACCACGACGATATTGATGACGATGTTGATAACGATGTTGATGATGATGTCGACGATGATGATGACGATGTTGATGACGATGTTGATGACGACAATGATGACGACGATGATGACGATGATGACGACGATGATGACGACGATGATGACGACGATGATGATGACGATGATGACGACGATATTGATGACGATGTTGATAACGATGTTGATGATGATGTCGACGATGATGTCGACGATATTGATAACGATGTTGATGACGATGACGACGTTGATGACGATGTTGATGATGATGACGATGTTGATGACGATGTTGATAACGATGTTGATGATGATGACGATGATGATGACGATGTCGATGACGACGGTGTCACCTCACCTGCGACGTTGCCGCTCGCCGTGTAGCCACGGACGTTCACCGCCCTCGCGTCGCCCACCTCCTCCCCCTCCTCCTCCTCCACCTCCACCTCGTCATCCACCTCCTCATCCACAGCGTCGGTCTCCATCTCGTACGCAGCCTCCACGTGTCTACACAACACAGAGGCAAAGGTCCCCCAGGTAGCCTCAACAGAGCCTTGGGTGCAAGTTCCGCGCTAGCTTAGCGGGGAGCAGCTACGAAGGGGTGGGTGGCCAACACCACGCCCGGCCGCCTTTGTCTCCCCACGGTGGCGATGTTTACACATGGCACCGGGGTACTCGTTTGAGGCTGAGTTGTCCTAGGGGAGGCCCAGGACCGGTTGAGGTAATCGTCACCTGCCCACTCGCCCACTCACTCGCCCGCTCACTCGCTCACTCACTCACTCACCCACTCACCCACTCACCCACCCACCCATTCACCCACTCACCCACCCACCCACAAACTCACTCACTCACCCACTCACCCTCTCACTCACTCACTCACCCACTCACCCACCCACCCACTCACCCACCCACTCACGCACCCACTCACTCACCCGCTCACCCACCCACTCACTCACCCACCCACTCACCCACCCACCCACTCACCCACCCACCCACTCACTCACTCACTCACCCACCCACCCCCTCACTCACTCATCCACTCACTCACCCACCCACTCACCCACCCACTCACCCACCCACTCACCCACCCACCCACTCACCCACCCACTCACCCACCCACTCACCCCCTCACCCACTCACCCAACCACCCACCCACCCACTCACCCACCCACCCACTCACCCACCCACCCACCCACCTACCCACTCACCCACCCACTCACCCACACACCCACTCACTCACTCTCTCACCCACCCACCCACCCACTCGATTCGGCACTACATTTCCTGGTCCCGGCGGAAACCAAACCAAAAGAGAACGTGGTGCCCCCCCCGCCCCCCCCCCCGCCCCCCCACCCCACCCCCCTTACCGCAGCATGGGGTGCCTCTCCTCCTCCACCTCCATCATCGGCGAGGGGCCGATCGCTCCACCGGGCCGGTGACCGTAGGGCAGGACCGGCGGTGGTGGTGGCGGCGGCGGCGGTGGCTGCTGCCCGGCACGGCGCTCTCCGGCACCGATCGGCAGAGCGCCGGCAACGGCACCGGCACTGGCACCTATCGACGGGGCACCGGATGAGGCGGCGCCGCGGACGGGCGGAGTCGGCGGCGGCGTCTGTGGGCCCTCCTCGTCCTCCACGTCGAGACCGTGGCGCAGGTAGGTGCGCTCCGGCGGGACCGGGCACCACTCGGAGGAGAAGCTGCAGCGTTGTGCGGGGGGGGGGGGGGTGGTGGGGGGGGGGTGGGGGGTGGGGGGGTGGGGGGAGTGGGGGGTGGGGTGGGGGGTGGTAGGGTGGGGGGGTGGGGTGGGGGGGTGGTAGGGGGGTTGGTGGGGGGTAGTGGGGGGGTTGGTGGGGGGTGGTAGGGGGGGGTGGGGGGTTGTGGGGGGTGGTGGGGGGGTGGTGGGGGGTTGTGGGGGGTTGTGGGGGGTTGTGGGGGGGGTGGTGGGGGGTTGTGGGGGGGTTGGTGGGGGGGTGGTGGGGGTTAGTGGGGGGTTGGTGGGGGGGGTGGGGGGGTGGTGGGGGTTGTGGGGGGGTTGGTGGGGGGGGTGGGGGGGGTGGGGGGAGTGGGGGGGTAGGGTGGGAAGGTGGTAGGGGAGGGTGGGGGTGGTGGGGGGTTGGTGGGGGGGGTGGGGGGGGTGGGGGGGTGGGGTGGGAAGGTGGTAGGGGGGGATGGGGGTGGTGGGGGGTGGTGGGGGGGTGGTGGGGGCACGGGCCGGGCGCGTTTAACTTATTTGGTAGCGTGCGTGGTATAGTCATGTCGTAGTGTATAGTAGTGTATGGTGTAGTGTGTAGTAATGTAGTATAGTGTATAGTATAAAGTAGTGTATGGTGTAGTGTATAGTATAAAGTAGTATATAGTGGTGTATGGTGTAGTGTGTAGTAATGTAGTATAGTGTATAGTATAAAGTAGTGTATGGTGTAGTGTATAGTATAAAGTAGTGTATAGTGGTGTATGGTGTAGTGTGTAGTAATGTAGTATAGTGTATAGTATAAAGTAGTGTATGGTGTAGTGTATAGTATAAAGTAGTGTATAGTAGTGTATGGTGTAGTGTATAGTATATGGTAGTGTTCTTCTTGGTTTTTTCGGTAAAGTCACGTAGAAGGGAAGTAATAAAATAATAAAAATAAAACATAATAAAATTTAACATGTTTTATTTTTATTATTTTATTACTTCCCTTCTACGTGACTTTACCGAAAAAACCAAGAAGATGAATCCCTGCAGTCACGAAAGCTTTAAATCGAAATATATGGTAGTGTATAGTGTAGTGTATAGTATAAAGTAGTGTATAGTGTAGCGTATAGTATAAAGTAGTGTATAGTAGTGTATGGTGTAGTGTATAGTAATGTAGTATAGTGTATAGTATAAAGTAGTGTATGGTGTAGTGTATAGTAATGTACTATAGAGTATAGTATAAAGTAGTGTATAGTGGTGTATGGTGTAGTGTATAGTGTAATGTATAGTAGTGTATAGTGTAGTGTATAGTAGTGTCGTAGTGTATAGTGTAGTGTATGGTGTAGTGTATAGTAGAAAGTAGTGTATAGTGGTGTATGGTGTAGTGTATAGTAATGTAGTATAGTGTGTAGTATTTAGTATTGTATAGTGTAGTGTATAGTGTAGTATATAGTGTAGTATATAGTGTAGTGTATAGTAGTGTAGTGTATAGTATAAAGTAGTGTATAGTGGTGTATGGTGTAGTGTATAGTAATGTACTATAGTGTATAGTATAAAGTAGTGTATAGTGGTATATGGTGTAGTGTATAGTGTAATGTATAGTAGTGTATAGTGTAGTGTATAGTAGTGTCGTAGTGTATAGTGTAGTGTATAGTATATAGTAGTGTCGTAGTGTATGGTGTAGTGTATAGTAGAAAGTAGTGTATAGTAGTGTATGGTGTAGTGTGTAGTAATGTAGTGTATAGTGTAGTGTATAGTAGTGTCGTAGTGTATGGTGTAGTGTATAGTAGAAAGTAGTGTATAGTAGTGTATGGTGTAGTGTGTAGTAATGTAGTATAGTGTATAGTATAAAGTAGTGTATAGTGTAGTGTATTGTATATAGTAGTGTCATAGTGTATAGTGTAGTGTATAGTATAAAGTAGTGTATAGTGTAGCGTAACGCAGTTTGTATCTATGGCTGTTGAACTTCTTTGCCACCGTATGTAGCCAATCACAGGTGCGGGGAGGGGGGGAGGAGACGGACGACAAGCATTGTGACGTCACTGCCACGTGACACCCACCCCCACCTGTCGCTGTAGAGGATGTGGTTGGTGGGTGGGGTGGGGAGGCTGTCATCCCCCCACCCTCCACCGGGGGGCGCCCCCCGCCCCCCCCACCTTGCCCCCAACCGCCACTTTGCCCCGCCTCTTCCTGTTGCTCCTCCCACCTGCAGTGTACACGCGGCCAACGACAACATGGCTGCCGTCTCGATGTAAAGTTTTCGTGACTGCAGGGATTCATCTTCTTGGTTCTTTCGGTAAAGTCACGTAGAAGGGAAGTAATAAAATAATAAAAATAAAACATAATAATTATTTTATTTTATTATGTTTTATTTTTATTATTTTATTACTTCCCTTTTACGTGACTTTACCGAAAGAACCAAGAAGATGGCTGCCGTCGTTCGTTCGTACGCCCCTTCATTCATTCGTGAATTCGTTCGTGACATTCCGTCCGCGCTAGCAAGCGGCGGATTCATTCTCTCGATCGTTCGGTCGCTCGCCCGAGCGCACAGATGTTTAGATGTTTTCTTGTTCACGTTTTTGTTTTTTTTTTAAATCATTTATATTAAGTTCACTTGCTTGCTTGCTTGCAAGCTTACGACCATGCAAATCTTTCAGTCGTTTTTTAACCCACTTCCCGTGATCCAATCGAGCTGACATTTTGCACACAGACTCGTTGTGCGTGACAATTTAAAATTTTACACTTTTTAGGAAAAAATTAATTATATTTAATTACCAATTGCTTAATGGTGGCAGGCAATCATCTGACCCATAGGTGGCAGCCATCTCAAGCCAGAGGACGAGAGGACTCTAGCCGCCACGCATATAAAGGATTTATAGTGAAAAACTTTGTTTTTACAGGTTATTTTTTTTTGTTTCAGTTGCGGTTGCACCCGATTCAAGAGCCGAATGGCTCACAGGGCTATACCTAATCAAATTAAACTTGAAACTTGAAACATCTCGCGCGCAGATTGCCCACGAAATTCATGCGCTGGCTCGCTCATTCACGCACCACGCGTATATACGCGCACGCTCAATGATTCACTCACTCGTTCACGTAGATTCACGCATCCGTTCACTCGCTTTCATCACGTCCCGAATTCACTCGTTCACTCACCCACTAATTCACTCATTCATCAATTCGCACATGCACTCACCCATTCACTCGCCCGTTCAATCATTCGTTCGCTCGCTCGCTCGCTCACTCACTCACTCGTAAAATCGTTCACTCACCTGTTGACGCTATAAAAGCTTTTAACATTGAATGCTTTGGAAGCCTTTAACACTGAACGCCATGGGAGTCTTTAACAATCAAAGCTACGGGATCCTTTAATACTGAACGCTATGGGGAGTCGAACACTGAACGCTATGGGGGCCTTTAACATTGAAGTCTTTGGGAGCCTTTAACACTGAACGCTATGGGAGCCTTTAACATTTAAACTATTGGGAGCCTTTAACACTGAAAGCTGTGGGAGCCTTTAACACTGAAAGCTGTGGGAGCCTTTAACAATGAAAACTATTAGGAGCCTTTAACACTGAACACTGTAGGAGCCTTTAACAATGAAAGCTATTGGGAGTCTTTAACACTGAAAGCTGTGGGAGCCTTTAACACTGAACGCGATGGGAGCCTTTAAAACTCAACGCTATGGGAGTATTTAACATTGAACGCTATTGGGAGTCTTTAACACTAAACGCTATGGGATCCTTTAATACTGAACGCTATTGGGAGTCTTTAACACTAAACGCTATGGGATCCTTTAATACTGAACGCTATTGGGAGGCCTTTATCATAGAAATCTATGGGAGCCTTTAACATTGGAAGCTATTGGGAGCCTTTAACATTGAAATCTATGGGCGCCTTTAACATTGAAATCTATGGGCGCCTTTAACATTGAAATCTATGGGCGCCTTTAACATTGGACGCTATAGGGAGCCTTTAACATTGAAAGCCCGTAAAAGCCTGAGAAGACCCCACCGGGCAAACAGAACAACATCCACAACAACAACAACAACAGCAGCTCAGAAACTCCGCACAGATGGATACCGCGACGAGCCCGCTTGCTCCACCGCCATCGGCTCACCCGAGGCGCCGCTGCTGTACTCGGACTCGGCACACGAGCCGTGCGTGGGAGACGAGCGGCCGAGGTCTGGACGAGGGGGGCAAAGGGGAGACAAAGACGGGTGGGAGGGGGGGTGGGGGGGGGGGTCACAGTCATTCACCCCAGACTCGCGTCTCCTCGCTCAAGAGACAGCGAGGTGGGTGGGTGAGCGGGTGGGTGAATAGGTGGGTGAGTGGGTGAGTGGGTGGGTAGGTGGGTGAGTGGGTGGGTGGGTGAGTGGGTGAGTGGGTGAGTGGGTGAATGGGTGGGTGGGTGGGTGAGCGGGTGGGTGGGTGACGGGGTGAATGAATGACTCAAGTCGTGAGTAGATAAGCGACTGAGTGAGTGAGTGGGTGAGTGATTGAGTGAATGGTGGAGTGGATGGGTGGTTTTGTGTGTGGGTCATTGGGTGAGTGAGTGGGTGATTGTGTGGGTGGATGGCTGGGTGCGTGAATGGGTGAGTGGGTGGTTGTGTGGGTGGATGACTGGATGGGTGAGTGGGTGAGCGAGCAGGCGACCGCGTGGGTGGACACGTGAGTGAATGAACGAATATATTTGTGAGCGATCGAGCGAGTGGCCAAGTTCCGTGGCCGCGTGGTGACGCTCGCAGCCATGTTGCAAACGACGACGGTGAGGATAACGATGATGACGACAATAATGTTGACGACGACGATGATGACCATCGACGGCTCACCCTGGCGGTACGCTCCCCGCTCCACGACCCCCAGGGTGACGTCTGGCGCCCTCACTCCCCACGGCAGCGGCGAGCCCCCTCCTCCTCCACCTCCTCCTCCACCTCCTTCACCGCTGCCGCCAATCGACGAGGAGCAGATGAGCGGCGTCATCGCGTACGGCGACGCCAAGCTGTGGCCGCCGGGGCTGGGTAGCGCCATCAGGGTCACGGCCGAACAGCCACCACCACCACCACTGCCACCACTGCCACCACCGCCACCACCACCACCGCCGCGACGCGTTGCCGATGAGACTTTGCTGCCACCGCCGCTGTAGCCGCCACCACTGCCGCTGCCGCCGTGATTGATGCTGCTGTAGATGGCGCTGTCCGACAGCAGCGTGCAGGACTTGTCCTCCGAGTAGAACAGCAGTGGCCCCGCGTCTGTGGAAGTTGTCCCGTTCCGGTGGACGGACAAGTTGGATGGACGGACGGATAGATGGGACAGGCGGGCGGGCGGGCGGGCACATGGATGGATAGTTGGACAGGTGAACAGATGATGGATGGATGGGACAGGAGGAGAGGCGGACGGATACATGGATGGACAGGTGAACAGATGGATGGACGGACAGACAGACGGATGGACGGACAGATAAGTGGGACAGGCAGACAGACGTACAAATGGGTAGATGTGACAGGTGAAAACATGAATGGATAGACAGATGGAAGGATGGACAGACTGATAGATGGGTGGATGGACAGGTGAATAGATGGATGGATGGATGAACGGAAGGACAAATGGATGGGTAGATGGACAGGTGAAGAGATGGATATATGAGCAGAGGAATGGACGGACAGACAGAGGGACGAATGGATGGATGGATAGGCAGATGAGTGGACCAGACAACAGACAGACAGGCAGACAGACAGATGGACAAACGAGTGAGTGACCAAGGGAGTGAGGCTGAGTGAGTGGTGAGCGGTGATTACTGAGCGGTGAGTGGTGATCAGTGAGTGGTGACCGGTAATTGGTGAGCGGAGAGGATTGGCAGTTTCTGATCGGCAATTGCTGAGCAGCGATGAGTGGTGAGCGGCGAGGAGTGGTGAGTGGTGAGGAGTGGCAAGTGGCGATTGGTGAGTGGTGAGGAGTGGTGAGCGGTGATTGGTTAGTGGAGAGGAGTGGTGAGTGGGGAGCGGTGAGGAGTGGTGAGCGGTGATTGGTGAGTGGTGAAGAGTGGCGAGCGGAAAGGAGTAGTGAGTGGTGAGGAGTGGTGAGCGGAGAGGAGTGGTGAGTGGTGAGGAGTGGTGAGTGGTGAGCGGTGAGGAGTGGTGAGGAGTGGTGAGGAGTGGTGAGTGGTGAGGTGTGGTTAGTGGTGAGCGGTGAGGAGCGGTGAAGAGTGGTGAGGAGTGGTGAGTGAGGAGCGGTGAGGAATGGTGAGCAGTGAGGAGTGGTGAGTGGTGAGCGGCGAGGAGTGGCGAGCGATAAGGAGTGGTGAGTGGCGAGTGGTGAGGGGTGGTGAGCAGGTCACCGTGCAGTGTGAGGCCCGGCTCAGTCTGCCCGCAGGCCCCGGGGCTGGGCATGATGGTGAGGAGTGGTGAGTGGTGAGCGGTGAGGAGTGGTGAGTGGTGAGGAGTGGTGAGTGGCTCGGAGTGGTGAGCGGGTAACCGTGTAGGGTTAGGCCTGGCTCAGCCTGCCCGCAGGCCTCAGGGCTGGGCATGGCGGTGAGGAGTGGTGAGTGGTGAGGTGCGGTGAGCGGTGAGTGTTGAGGAGTGGTGAGGAGTGGTGAGCAGGTCACCTTGCACTGTGAGGCCTGGCTCAGCCTGCCCGCAGGCCTCAGGACTGGGCATGGCGGTGAGGAGTGGTGAGTGGTGAGGAGTGGTGAGGCGTGGTGAGCGGTGAGGAGTGGTGAGATATGATGAGTGGCTCGGAGTGGTGAGCGGTCACCGTGCACTGTGAGGCCTGGCTCAGCCTGCCCGCAGGCCTCAGGGCTGGGCATGGCGGTGAGGATTGGTGAGCGGTGAGCGGTGAGGTGCGGTGAGTGGTGATGAGTGGTGAGTGGTGAGCGGTGAGTGGTGAGTGGTGAGTGGCTCAGTGCTTGGTGAGCAGTGAGGAGTGGTGAGCAGGTCACCGTGTAGGGTGAGGCCCGGCTCGGCCTGCCCGCAGGCCTCAGGGCTGGCCATGGCGTTGAGGAGTGGTGAGTGGCAAGCGGTGAGTGGTGAGTGGTGAGCGGTGAGGTGTGGTGAGCGATGAGGAGTGGTGAGCAGGTCACCGTGCAAGGTGAGGCCCGTTTCAGCCTGCCCGCAGGCCTCAGGGCTGGCCATGGCGTTGAGGAGTGGTGAGTGGCAAGCGGTGAGCGGTGAGTGGTGAGTGGCTCGGTGCTTGGTGAGCCGTGAGGAGTGGTGAGCGGTCACCGTGTAGGGTGAGGCCCGGCTCGGCCTGCCCGCAGGCCTCAGGGCTGGCCATGGCGTTGAGGCCCCCGCTCCCGGCCGCCGGCCACGCGTCGGCCAGCCAGGGGCAGGGGCCGCCGGTGCCGGGACGGCGGCCTGCTCCCAGCGCCGGCGGCCTGACACCAGCGGAGACACAGAGACACGGAGAGGGCAAAGGTCAACACCCGTGGGAGCGGTGAGGGGTGAGGGGTGAGCGAGCGGTGAGGGGCGGTGAGCGGTGATTGGTGAGTGGTGGTGAGGAGTGGTGAGTTGTGATTGGTGAGCGGTGAGAGACTGTCGGTGAGCGGTGAGGTGCGGTGAGCGGCGATTGGTGAGCGGTGAGGGGCGGTGAGCGGTGAGTGATGAGGGGTGGTGAGTGGTGAGCGACGGTGAGTGGTGAGAGGTGAGTGGTGAGGGGCAGTGAGCGGCGATTGGTGAGCGGTGAGGGGCGGTGAGCGGTGAGTGATGAGGGGCGGTGAGTGGTGAGAGGTGAGTGGTGAGGGGCAGTGAGCGGCGATTGGTGAGCGGTGAGAGAATGTCGGTGAGCAGTGAGTAGCGATTGGTGAGCGGTGAGGGGCGGTGAGATACTGTCGGTGAGCGGTGAGCGACGATTGGTGAGTGGTGAGGAGCAGTGATTGGTGAGCGGTGAGGAGTGGTAAGCGGCGATTGGTGAGGGGTGGTGAGCGGTGATTGGTGAGCGGTGAGTGGTGAAGGGCGGTGAGCAGTGAGTGGTGAGCCGTGAGGGGCGGTGAGTGGTGAGGGGTGGTGAGCGGTGATTGGTGAGTGGCGATCGATGGTGAGTGGCGATTGGTGAGCGGCGGTCGATGGTGAGTGGCGATTGGTGAGAGGTGAGGGGTGGTGAGCGTTGATTTGTCAGCAGCGATCAATGGTGAGCGATATCCCCCATTGAGCCTGAACAGACAAGACAAAGATCCCCCGTGTAGCCTCAACAGACTGTAGGGGCAAGTGCTGTTAGCGAGTAGCAGCACCTATGAAGGTCGGCACAGCACACGAGTGTGTGTGTGTTCCCGTGTGTGTGTGTTCCCGTGTGTGTGTGTGTGTGTTCCCGTGTGTGTGTGTGTGTGTTCCAGTGTGTGTGTGTGTGTCCCATGGTGTGTGTGTGTGTTCCCGTATGTGTGTGTTCCAGTGTGTGTGTGTGTCCTCGTGTGTGTGTGTGTGTTCCCGTGTGTGTGTGTGTTCCAGTGTGTGTGTGTGTGTCCCCCTGTGTGTGTGTGTGTTACCGTATGTGTGTGTTCCAGTGTGTGTGTTCCAGTGTGTGTGTGTCCCCGTGTGTGTGTGTGTTCCCGTGTGTGTGTTCCCACTTACCGGTTGCCACTTGTCAGGGCCATGTCCCCTCTCTGAAACGCCACTGAGAACACACACACACACAGGCACGCACACACACACAGGAACACACACACACACAGAAACACACACACAGGAACACACACACAGCAACACACACACACACAGGAACACACACACAGGAACACACACACACACAGGCATGCACACATGCACACAAATGATAAAGGGCCCCCGTATAGCCTTCACGGGCTGTTGGGGGCAAGTGCTGTGCTGTTCGCGGAGCAGCGCCTATTAAGGCAAACGAGGGTGTGGGTGGGTGGCCAGCACATACCGTGTCAACGCATACTGAGTGTGTGTGTGGGTGTGTGGGTGAGTGTGTGGGTGGGTGAGTGTGTGGGTGGCTGAGTGTGTGGGTGAGTGTGTGGGTGAGTGTGTGGGTGGGTGAGTGTGTGGGTGGCTGAGTGTGTGGGTGAGTGTGTGGGTGAGTGTGTGGGTGAGTGTGTGGGTGGGTGAGTGTGTGGGTGGCTGAGTGTGTGGGTGAGTGTGTGGGTGAGTGTGTGGGTGAGCATGTGGGTGGGTGAGTGTGTGGGTGGGTGTGTGGGTGGGTGTGTGGGTGGGTGTGTGGGTAGGTGAGTGTACTAGTGGTGGGTGTGGTAGTGGTGATTGTCAATTTGTTTGCATTTCTCCCTTGTGATGGGACTTTGTAGGATGAACGTTGAGATGTATAAAGGGCACGGCGTGACCAATACGGTCTGAATTGGTCTGTAATAAGGTCGGCACTCATAAGGGGTTGACAGATATGAGAGTGTGTGGGTGAGTGTGTGGGTGAGTGTGTGGGTGAGTGTGTTGGGTGAGTGTGTGGGTGAGTGTGTGGGTAAGTGAGTGTGTGGGTGAGTGTGTGGGTGAGTGTGTGGGTGAGTGTGTGGGTGAGTGTGTGGGTGGGTGAGTGTGTGGGTGAGTGTGTGGGTGAGTGGGTGGGTGGGTGGGTGAGTGTGTGGGTAAGTGAGTGTGTGGTTGGGTGAGTGTGTGGGTGAGTGAGTGTGTGGGTGAGTGTGTGGGTGAGTGTGTTGGGTGAGTGTGTGGGTGAGTGTGTGGGTAAGTGAGTGTGTGGGTGAGTGTGTGGGTGAGTGTGTGGGTGAGTGAGTGTGTGGGTGAGTGAGTGTGTGGGTGAGTGAGTGTGTGGTGGGGTGAGTGTGTGAGTGTGTGGGTGAGTGTGTGGGTGAGTGAGTGTGTGGGTGAGTGTGTGGGTGAGTGTACTAGTGGTGAGTGTGTGTGTGGTTAGGTGTGTGGGTGGGTGAGTGAGTGTGTGGCTGAGTGTGTGGGTGAGTGTACTAGTGGTGAGTGTACTAGTGCTGAGTGTGTGTGTGGTTGGGTGAGTGTGTGGGTGGCTGAGTGTGTGGGTGAGTGTGTGGGTGAGTGTGTGCCGGGAAAGGTCCTGGCAAGGATAATTCAACATCGCCTTGCAAGGCACGCTGAGGAGAGGCTTGCGAAGCCCCAATGCGGTTTCAGGAAAGGGCGGTCCTGCACAGATGCCATATTTTCTGTCCGTCTGCTACAGCAGAGGTGTAGGGAATTCCAACAAGACCTACATCTCTGCTTTATTGACCTGGTCAAGGCCTATGATACCATCAGTAGGCCTGGGCTCTGGGTTGTTCTTCGTGCTTTCGGAGTCCCTGACCCTCTGCTCATGATCATTAAGGACCTTCATGATGGTGAGCGGGCCCGGGTAAAACTACGTGGCAGGGAGTCAGAGCCTTTCCCTGTACACCTTGGGGTGCGACAGGGATGTCCGCTGGCTCCCACATTATTTAACATCTATTTTGACCACGTAGTTCGTGAAGCCTTCAATAGCTGTACTGGGGGAATTTCCATTTGGTACAGATATAATGGGAGGCTGATCGACGCCCGGGTGCGATCGAGGGATGGCTCCCTATTGGTCAACCACGTTATGTATGCCGATGATTTGGTAATAGCTCATTCAGAGGAGTAATTGGAGACGCTGCTGCTGAGACTGGAGTGTGCCACTAAGAGGTGGGCCTTACCATAAGCCCCACAAAAACTAAGCACCTGCCTGGGTATTTTGTACCATCGGACACTCCACCCCCACATCTCCCAATCGGTGATGGGGAAGTTGTGGAGAAAGTGCAGAGTTTCCCATACCTGGGCAGTGTGCTCATGACCGGCTCCGGTTTAACAGCAGAGGTCTCACTCCGAATCAGTCAAGCGGCAATATATTTTCATCGGTTGCGTAACGCTGTGTGGAAGCTACCTGGTCTGTCGCTCCGCACGAAGCTTCAGGTCTTCTCGGCCACAGTCATTCCCTCCCTTCTCTACGCTTGCGAAACGTGGACCACCCTAATGGAGCATCTTCGCCGGTTAGAAACATTGAGGCTGGCCTACCTACGATCCATCCTGGGTTTAACCAGGCTGGATTGTGTGAGCTCATAAATCCTTGAAAGATCTTGGCAAAGTCCCATCGGTGAGCTCCTCCGGCAGGCAAGGCTGCGTTGGCTGGGTCATGTAGCCCGCATGCCCAGTCACCGCATGCCTAAACAGCATTTGTTCGGCCGGATCGAGGGGGCTAAGCGGGCGCGGCACGGGCTAGAGAAGAGATGGAGTGATGTGGTACAGGAGGACGTGGAGCTGAGTGGACTTGCCGATGACTGGTACCAGCGGTGTCAAGATCGGCCTCTGTGGAGGAGGCTCGTAAAGGACGCTACTGGGCAGTTGGAGGCAGTCGCCCTCCAACAACAACGGAGGGCGGAGGAGCGACGCTCACAACAACGAGCGGAGCGCCGGATGGCTAAAGCACAGCAAGTTGGCACAGTAGGGGGCACAGGTGGTACATCAGCCAGTCATCTCGGTCATCTCGGTCATCTCAGTCAGTCGACCCGTGGCACCTGCTGGGTCTGCCCCGTGACCTCCTGCCAGCGGGCGTTCGACACTTCACGTGGCCTCAAGGTGCACTTGGCCTGGCACAAGCGTCGTGGTGACGTCACCGCCACTTAGTGGCGAATGGCGGTTGTTGTTGTTGAGTGTGTAGGTGAGTGAGTGAGTGTATGGGTGAGTGTACTAGTGGTGAGTGTGTGGGTGAGTGTGTTGCTGAGTGAACTAGTAGTGGTTGTCTATTTTTCTTTGTGCTTCACCCAGGTACTAATTTGAGGCCGAGTAGACCTAGGCGAGGAGGGATAAATAAATAAATCCCCACTTTGGTGTTGGCCGTGAGTGCGCTTACCACTGCACCACCGCTCCCCGCACACAACAACAATCGTCACCAGGGCGGTTGTGCCAGGCTAGGTGCACTTTGAGCCTATCACGTGGAAGGCTCTCGCTGCTTGCAGGAGGTCACGTGACAGACCCACGTGGTGCCATGTGTTGACTGACTGAGATGGCTGGAAGATGCACCACCTGTGTCTCCTACTGTGCCAGGCTAGGTGCAGGAGGTCACGGGACAGACCCAGGTGCCTTGTTTTGATTGACTGAGATGGTTGGCAGATACACCAGCAGTGCCCCCTACTGTGCCAGGCTAGGTGCAGGAGGTCACAGGACAGACCCAGGTGGTGCCGTGGGTTGACTGACTGAGATGGCTGGAAGATGCACCATCTGTGCTGATGATGCTGCTGATGATGCTGCTGATGATGCTGACATTGATGATGATGATGCTGCTGATGATGTTGCTGCTGCCGATTATGCTGTTGATGTTACTGATATTGATGATGTTATTGACGATGGTGCTGATGACGATATTGACGATGATGCTGCTTATGTAGCTGCTGCTGCTGATGATGATCTTGCTACTGATGTTGCTGCTGCTGCTGCTGATCACCATGTTGCTGATGGACGATGTCACCTCGGTTTAATTAACGCCCCGCGTAAAGCGACAACAACAACAACGACAACAACAACGACAACAACAACAACGACGACAACAACAACGACAACAACAACGACAACGACAACAACGATGATTGACGTTCATCTCGACAACAGACGGCACCCAAACACGGCCACGATCGCAACATCAGACGCACTTCTAAGGCTCCAGAATTGCCGCTGTTCGAACAGCGTCGGCTCAAGAAGGATTCGAGGGTTCAAGGTTGCCGCGGAGATTACACCGCCACATTAATTCTAAGGTCGCCGTTCTAACGAAGGACCCCTCCCCCTCACCGCTTCACATCCCCACCATTCCCTGCCTCCACCTCCCCCTCCTCCTCCCCCCCCCCCCGCAAGCAAAGCGCCACCACTCCTCCTTTACAGGCCAAAGTCGTTATCGCAGCTCCCCAGACGCTCGTTTTACAGCTCGCAAAATTCGACACATTCCTGGCTACACACCACCACCACCAACTACACAACAACAACAACACCAGCAGCTACACAACAACAACACCACCATCAGCCAGCCACACAACAACAACACCAGCTACACAACACCACCACCACCAACCACACAACACCACCACCACCCACACAACACCACCACCAACCACACAACACCACCACCACCCACACAACACCACCACCAACCACACAACACCACCACCACCACACAACACCACCACCAACCACACAACACCACCACCACCACCACACAACACCACCACCACCAACACAACACCACCACCAGCCAGTCACCCACAACACCACCACCACCACCCACCCAGCCACTCACAGCCCGCAGCAGACTATAATCCGATGGGAATTAAGCCCCGCAGTGTGGAATATGCGTCTGTGATTTTTAATAATTTCAACAAATCCAACACCCCCCCCCCATCTCGTCCTCCCAACTCCCTCCCACCCCCATCCCCAAGTCGCGTGACCTTCGGGATTATGCCAGGAAATGTCCCCGCTTCATGTTGAACGCTGCTCAAGGTGGCTGGCGTGTGTGTGGGTGTACGTGTGTGTGCGTGTGTGTGTGTGCGTGTGGGTGTAGGTGTGGGTGTGTGGGTGTGTACGTGTACGTGTGTGTGCGTGTGTGTGGGTGTGTGTGTAGGTGTGTGTGTGCGTGCGTGTGTGTGGGTGTGTGGGTGTGTGTGGGGAGGGGGGGGTATGTGTGTGTGTGTGGGGGTGTGTGGGGGTATGTGTGGGGGGGGGGGACGGGTGGGGGTGTGAGTGTGCGTGTGTGTAGGTGTGTACGTGTGGGTGCGTGTGTGCGTGTGTGTGTGTGGGTGTGTGTGTGTGTGTGGGTGTGTGTGTGTGTGGGTGTGTATGTGTGTGCGTGTGTGTGGGTGTGTGTGTAGGTGTGTGTGCGTGTGGGTGTGTATGTGTGTGCGTGTGGGTGTAAGTGTGTGCGTGTGGGTGTGTGTGTGCGTGTGTAGGTGTGTGTGGGTGCGTGTGTGCGTGTGGGTGTGGGTGTGTGTGTGTGCGTGGGTGTGTGTGGGTGTGTGTGGGTGTGTGTGGGTGTGTGTGGGTGTGCGCGTGTACGTGTGTGTGTAGGTGTGTGTGCGTGTGGGTGTAGGTGTGTGTGTGTGTGTGTGGGTGTGTGTGGGTGTGTGTGTGGGTGGGTGTGTGGGTGCGGGCGTGTGAGTGTATGCCGGTGTGCAAGTGTGTGTGGGTGTGTGGGTGTGTGCGTGTGTGTGTACGTGTGTGTGTAGGTGTGTGTGCGTGTGAGTGTGTATGTGTGGGTGTGTGCGGGTGCGTGTGTGTGTGGGTGTGCGTGTGTACGTGTGTGTGTGGGTGTACATGTGTGTGCGTGTGTGTGTGCGAGTGTAGGTGTGTGTGTAGGTGTGTGTGCGTGTGTGGGTGCGCGTGTGTGTGTAGGTGTGTGTGTAGGTGTGTGTGTGCGTTAGTGGGTGTGTGTGTGCGTGTGTAGGTGTGTGTGGGTGCGTGTGTGCGTGTGTGCGGGTGTGTGGGTGTGTGGGTGTGTGTGTGTGCGTGGGTGTGTGTGGGTGTGTGTGTGTGTGGGTGTGCGCGTGTACATGTGTGTGTAGGTGTGTTTGCGTGTGTGGGTGTGTGTGTGCGTGTGTAGGTGTGTGTGGGTGTGTGTGTGGGTGGGTGTGTGGGTGCGGGCGTGTGAGTGTATGCCGGTGTGCAAGTGTGTGTGGGTGTGTGTGCGTGTGTGTGTACGTGCGTGTGTAGGTGTGTGTGCGTGTGAGTGTGTATGTGTGGGTGTGTGCGGGGCGTGTGTGGGTGTGTGTGGGTGTGCGTGTGTACGTGTGTGTGTGGGTGTACGTGTGTGTGCGTGTGTGTGTGCGCGTGTAGGTGTGTGTGTAGGTGTGTGTGCGTGTGTGGGTGCGCGTGTGTGTGTAGGTGTGTGTGTGCGTTAGTGGGTGTGTGTGGGTGTGTGTGGGTGTGTGTGCGGGTGCGTGTGTGTGTAGGTGGGTGTAGGTGTGTGTGTGTGTGGGTGTGTGTGTGTGCGGGTATGTGTGGGTGTTTGTGTGTGTGTGTGTGGGTGTACGTGTGTGTGGAGGTGTACGTGTGGGTGTACGTGTGTGTGGGGGTGAGTGTGTGTGTGTACGTGTGTGTGTAGGTGTGTGTGGGTGTGTGTGTAGGTGTGTGTGCGTGTGGGTGTGTATGTGTGCGGGTGTGTGTGGGTGTGTGGGTGTGTGTGTAGGTGTGTTTGCGTGTGTGGGCGTGTGTGTGTGCGGGTGTGTGAGGGTGTGTGTGCGGGTGTGTGAGGGTGTGTGTGGGTGTGTGTGTGTGTGCGCGTGTGTGTAGGTGTGTTTGCGTGTATGGGTGTGTGTGTGTGCGGGTGTGTGTGTGTGTGTGTGAGTGCGTGTGTGTGGGTGTGTGTGTGTGTGGGTGTGTGTAGGTGTGTGTAGGTGTGTGTGGGTGTGTGTAGGTGTGTGTGTGGGTGTGTATGTGTGCGGGTGTGTGTGGGTGTGTGTGGGTGTGTGTGTGGGTGCGTGTGTGTGCGCGTGTGTGTAGGTGTGTTTGCGTGTGTGGGTGTGTGTGTGTGCGGGTGTGGGTGTGTGTGTAGGTGTCTTTGCGTGTGTGGGCGTGTGTGTGTGCGGGTATGTGTGGGTGTGTGTGTGGGTGCGTGTGTGTGTGTGTGTGCGCGTGTGTGTAGGTGTGTTTGCGTGTGTGGGTGTGTGTGCGTGTGTGTGTGCGTGTGTGTGTGTGGGTGTGTGTGTGAGTGGGTGTGTGTGTGTGCGTGTGTACGTGTGTGTAGGTGTGTTTGCGTGTGTGGGTGTGTGCGTGTGTGTGTGAGTGTGTGTGGGTGTATGTGGGTGTGGGCGTGTGTGTGTGTGCGTGTGGGTGGGTGTGTGTGGATGTGTGTGCGTGTGTGCGTGTGTGGATGTGTGAGTGTGTGTGTGCGCGCGCGTGCATGTGTGTGCGTTTGTGCGTGTGAGTGTGGATGTGTGGGTGTGTGGGTGTGTGCGTGTGTGCGTGTGTGGGTGTGTGGGTGTGTGCGTGTGTGTACGTGTGTGGAGCGGTGGTGCAGCGGTTAGCGCTACGCTGCGCTACGAACCCGGCCACCCGAGTTCGATTCCCGCTCACGGCCAACACCATCAGTGACGATTATCTGAACCTGTCCTGGGCCTCCCCTAGGTCGACTCAGCCTCAAATGAATAACCTGGCGCTATGTGTAGTAAACATCGCCACCGGGGAGACAAAGGTGGTCAGGTGGGCGTGGTGCTGGCCACCCACCCCCTCGTGTGCTGTGCTGGCCTTCATAGGTGCTGCTATTCGCTAACAGCACTTGCCCCAAAATTCTGTTGAAGGCTATACGGGGGATCTTTCTATTTGTGTGTGCATGTGTCTTCAGCACTTGCCCCCACATTGTGTTAAAGGCTATACGGGGGACCTTTGTCTTTGTGTGCGTGTCTTTGCACCTTCGTGTGCGTTCGCTAACAGCACTTGCCCCAACATTCTGTTAAAGACTATACGGGGGATTTTTGTCTTTGTGTGTGCACGTGTCTTCAGCACTTGCCCCTACATTCTGTTAGAGACTATACGGGGGATCTTTGTCTTTGTGTGCGCATGTTTCTTCAGCACTTGCCCCAACATTCTGTTAGAGGCTATCCGGGGGGTGGGGGAAACCTTTGCCTTTGTCTCGCCGCGATCCGCTGTCCGTGGTGCTGATCTGGCGGGCGCGGGAGGGAGCGGCGAGTTGACAGTTCAACGAGGAACGGGGAGTGATGGGAGGGTGTGGGGTGGTGTGTGTGGGGTGTGTGTGTGCGGTGTGTGTGTGTGTGTTTGGGGTGTGTGTGGTGTGTGTGTGTGTGTGTGGGGTGTGTGTGGTGTGTTTGGGGTGTGTGTTTGGGGGGAGTGTGTGTTTGGTGTGTGTGGTGGTGTGTGTGTGTGTGGGGTGTGTGTATGGGGTGTGTGTGGTGTGTGTGTGGGGTGTGTGTGTGTGGGGTGTTTGTGTGTGGGGTGTGTGTGTAGTGTGTGTGGGGTGTGTGTGTGGGGTGTGTGTGTGTGGGGTGTGTGTGTGTGGGGTGTGTGTGTAGTGTGTGTGTGTGGTGTGTGTGTGATGTGTGGTGTGTGGGTGTGTGGTGTGTGCGTGTGGTGTGTGTGTGTGTGGGGTGTGTGTGGTGTGTGTGTCTGGGGTGTGTGTGTGTGGGGTGTGTGTGTGGTGTGTGTGTGGTGTGTGTGTGGTGTGTGTGTGTGGGGTGTGTGTGGTGTGTGTGTGGTGTGTGTGTGTGTGGGGTGTGTGTGTGTGGGGTGTGTGTGTGTCTGGAGTGTGTGTGGTGTGTATGTCTGGGGTGCAGCAGCTACAGCAGCTACAGCTGCAGCAGCAGCAGCTGTAGCTGCTCTAGCTGCTGCAGCTACAGCAGCAGCAGCAGCTACAGCAGCTACAGCAGCAGCAGCAGCTACAGCAGCAGCAGCTACAGCTGTAGCAGCAGCAGCTACAAAATCTAAATAGGCCATGAAAATGAAAAGCGTGAAAGGGGGAGGCTTATCAGCGGGACCACACTCCCTGCCCGTACCACCACCACCACAACCACCAACCACCACCACCACCACAAGCACCACCACCTCAACAACCACCACCACAAGCACCACCACCTCAACCACCGCCACCAACAACAACCACTACTACCACACGCACCACCACCACCCCCAACAACAACCACCACCCCCAACAACAACCACCACCCCCAACAACAACCACCACAACCACCACCACAACCACCATCACCAAAAACCACCACAAGCACCACCACCACAACCACCATCCCTGTGTGTGTATGAGCGTGTAGTGTAGCGTGTAGTGGAGCGGTGGTGCAGTGGTTAGCGCTACGCTGCGCTATGAACCCAGCGACCCGGGATCGATTCACGCTCACGGCCAACACCAGTGACGATTATCTGAACCGGTCCTGGGCCTCCCCTAGGTCCACTCAGCCTCAAATGAGTACCTGGTGCGGTGTGTAGTAAACATCGCAACGGGGGAGACAAAGGCGGCCGGGCGTGGTGCTGGCCACCCACCCCCTCGTGTGCCGTGCCGGCCTTCATAGGGTGCTACTCGCTAACAGCACTTGCCCCAACAGTCTGTTGAGGCTACACGGGGGATCTTTGTCTTTTGCGTTGGTGCATCTGCCGGTCATCTCAGTCAGTCAACCCGTGGCACCTGGGTCTGTCACGTGACCTCCTGCACCTAGCCTGGCACAGTGAGGAGCACAGGTGGTGCATCTGCCGGCCATCTCAGTCAGTCAACCCGTGGCACCTGGGTCTGTCCCGTGACCTCCTGCACCTAGCCTGGCACAGTAGGGGATCACACAGATGGTGCATTTGCCGGTCATCTCAGTCAGTGAACCCGTGGCACCACCTGGGTCTGTCACGTGACCTCCTGCACCTAGCCTGGCACAGTAGGGGATCACACAGATGGTGCATTTGCCGGTCATCTCAGTCAGTGAACCCGTGGCACCACCTGGGTCTGTCACGTGACCTCCTGCACCTAGCCTGGCACAAGCGCGCTCGGTACCTGTACCCGGCCGGGAACGGGTAACCGTTCCCTACCCGTACCCGTACCCTACCCGAATTGAGTGACAAACGGTGACTCACGGCCTACCCGTACCCGGCCACGCCAGGGTCGCAAACGGGTACCCGTACCCGTATACCCGGCCGGGTACGGGTAGCCGGGTATCGGGTAGGGTATCGGGTACCCGGTTGCGACCTCTGACAAGCCGCGTGGTGATTTGCCAGGGCGGACTTCGACACGCAGACAGACACGGAGGCGAGGAGGCGGACGGGCGAGGCAATGGACCACGAGGAGACAGACACGGGCGGTGAGACACAGACACACACAGACACACAGCACACACAGACACAAACACAGACACACACAGCCCAGGGCGCGGACAGATAGACAGGGGGACACACACGTGGACGCACAGACCGGGCGACAGGCAGTGAGACACACGGACACACAGACAGACAGACAGTGAGACACACACACAAGGAGACAGGCAAGTGAGACACATACACACACACACACAGACAAGCGAGACACACACACACAGCACACACACACAGACACAGACAAGTGACACACACACACACAGCACACACAGACACACAGACAAGGGAGACACACACACAGACACAGACAAGTGACACATACACAGCACACACAGACACACAGACACACACACAGACACAGACAAGTGACACACACACAGACACACACACACAGACACACACACACACAGACACACAGACAGACACACACACAGACACACACAGCACACAGACACAGACAAGCGAGACACACAGACACACACACATACAAGTGACATCACATACAGACACACACACACACAGACACACACAGACACACACACACAGACACACACAGACACACACACAGACACACACACAGACACACACAGCACACAGACACAGACACACACAAACACACACACAGACACACACACATACAAGTGACATCACACACACACACACAGACACACACAGACATACACACAGACACGTGACACACACACACACAGACACAGACAAGCGAGACACACACAGACACAGACACACACACAGACAAGTGACATCACACACAGACACACACGCACACAGACACACACAGACACACACACAGACACACACACAGACAAGTGACACACACACAGACACACACAGCACACACACACAGACACAAACAAGTGACATCACACACAGACACACACGCACACAGACACACACAGACACACACACAGACACACACACAGACAAGTGACACACACACAGACACACACAGCACACAGACACAGACAAGCGATACACACAGACACACACACAGACAAGTGACATCACACACAGACACACACACACAGACACACAGACACACAGACAGACAAGTGACACACACACACAGACACACACACACAGACAAGTGACACACACACACACAGACACAGACACACACACAGACACACACAGACACACACACACAGACACACACACAGACACACACACACAGACACACACAGACACACACACAGACAAGTGACACACACACACAGACACAGACACACACACAGACACACACAGACAGACACACAGACACACACACACAGACACAGACACACAGACACACACACACACAGACACACACAGACACACACACAGACACACACACAGACAAGTGACACACACACACACAGACACAGACACACACACAGACACACACACACAGACACACAGACAGACAAGTGACACACACACAGACACACACACACAGACAAGTGACACACACACACAGACACAGACACACACACAGACACACACAGACACAGACACACAGACACACACACACACACAGACACACACAGACAAGGGACACACACACAGACAAGGGACACACACACACACACAGGGAAATAAGCGAGAGGCACAGAGCGAACAGGAACCAGGAAGGAGGTTTGAGCCACCGGCTCGTGGTACCTGCCGGAGTGAACGTGAAGGATTGGCCTGGAACGACAAGGAGAGAGAGACACACGCAGAGTGGGTGTGGATCGTCCAACACCTGAGCCTCGGCCCAAGTCACCAACAAAGACGAAAGTCCCTCCCCCCCACTACCACCCACCCACTCGCTCACCCACCCGCCCACCCACTCACCCACTCACCCACTCACTCACCTACTCGCCCACTCACCCACTCACTCACCCAGCCACTCACCCAGTCAGCCACTCACTCACCCACCCACTCACTCACCCACAACCCACCCACTCACTCCCTCACTCACTCACTCACTCACCCACTCACTCACTCACTCACTCACTCACTCACTCACTCACTCACTCACCCACTCACTCACCCTCACTCACCCTCACTCACCCACTCACCCACCCACCCACCCACTCACTCACTTACTCACCCACTCACCCACTCGCTCACCCACCCACCCATCCACCGACTCACCCACTCACCCACCCACCCGCCCACCCACTCGCCCACTCACTCACCCACTCACTCACTCACCCACCCACCCCAGTGGTGGTGACGGTGGTGGTGGTGACGGTGGTGGTGGTGGTGACAGTGACAGTGGCGGTGGTGGTGGTGACGGTGGTGGTGGTGACAGTGACAGTAGTCACGGTGACGATGCTGGTGGTGACCGTGGCGCTCCGCCCCACCGGCGTATCCGGCGAGGGTCTTCCGCCGCTTGCGCCGGCAGTAGAGCCACACGCTGAGGGCGGCGAGCAGCAGCCAGCAGGCGGCGCCCAGGCCCGCGATGAACGCCGGTCGCTTCACCACCTCCGTGATCTGCTCCGCCAGATCGTCGCCGCCACCGTCACCGTCACCGCCGCCGTCACCGCCCGCCGGCACCGCGCTCGCCGGAGCTGGGGGAGACGCGGAACCGATAGCTGTGGCGGTGGTGGTGGCGGTGGTGGTGGTGGCGGTGGTGGTGGGGGTGGTGACGGTGGTGGTGGTGGTGGTCACCGTCACCGTCACCGCCCGCCGGCACCGCGCTCGCCGGAGCTGGGGGAGACGCGGAACCGATAGCTGTGGCGGTGGTGGCGGTGGTGGTGGCGGTGGTGGTAGCGGTGGTGGTGGTCGTGGTGGTGGTGATGGTGGCAGTGGTAGTGGTGGTGGTGGTGAGTGGTGGTGGTGGCGGTGGTGATGGTGGTCGTGGCGGTGGTGATGGTGATGGTGGCGGTGGTAGTGATTGCGGCGGTGTTGGCAATGGCAGTGGTGGTGGCGATGGCAGTGGTGGTGGTGGTGGTGGCGGTGGTGGTGGCGGTAGTGATGGTGGTCGTGGTGGTGGTTGCGTTGGTGGTTGAACTCACGAAACAAAGTGGGAACTCAAGAGACGAGACTCTGGTCTCATTTATAAGAGTGATCCTGGATGAGCGGGTGAGCGTGCGGGTGAGCGTGCGGGTGAGCATACGAATGAGCAGACGAACGAGCGAGCGTTGGCGAGCGAGCAAGCGAGTGCACCTAGCCTGGCACGATCTCGCCGCCCGTCCGACTGACCAATCAGGACGCTCCTGGGCGCGCTGTGAACTCCGACCCCGGCGCTGTTCCGTGCCGCGACCTCAAGCCGGTACTTGACCCCGGGTGCCAAACCCTCCAGCCACAGTTCCCGGGCGCCCGAATCGACGGATCGGTTAACGTGGTACCGGGACTCGTTGCCGAGACACCAAACCTGGTTCGGTGAGAAGGGGGGTGGAGGGGTGGTGGTGGCGGCAACAGGGACTAATGAATACAACGCAGCGGTGTAGGGAGCCGTAGCGGCTAAAGAGCTTTGCGGCTTGTCGGATTCCTGCAGGGAACGTGGACTCGATGGGGGGCGGTGGTGGGGGGGGGGGCAGGAGAGAGCGTGGAGGGGAGTGGAGTGAGATGAGAGGGGAGTGGAGTGAGATGAGAGGGGAGAGGCAGGAGAGTGCGTGGAGGGGAGTAGAGTGAGATGAGAGGGGAGAGGTAGGAGAGTGCGTGGAGGGGAGTAGAGTGAGATGAGAGGGGAGAGGCAGGAGAGAGCGTGGAGGGGAGTAGAGTGAGATGAGAGGGGAGAGGTAGGAGAGTGCGTGGAGGGGAGTAGAGTGAGATGAGAGGGGAGAGGCAGGAGAGTGCGTGGAGGGGAGTAGAGTGAGATGAGAGGGGAGAGGTAGGAGAGTGCGTGGAGGGGAGTAGAGTGAGATGAGAGGGGAGAGGTAGGAGAGTGCGTGGAGGGGAGTAGAGTGAGATGAGAGGGGAGAGGTAGGAGAGTGCGTGGAGGGGAGTAGAGTGAGATGAGAGGGAGAGGTAGGAGAGTGCGTGGAGGGGAGTAGAGTGAGATGAGAGGGGAGAGGTAGGAGAGTGCGTGGAGGGGAGTAGAGTGAGATGAGAGGGGAGAGGCAGGAGAGTGCGTGGAGGGGAGTAGAGTGAGATGAGAGGGGAGAGGGAGGAGAGTGCGTGGAGGGGAGTGGAGTGAGATGAGAGGGGAGAGGGAGGAGAGTGCGTGGAGGGGAGTGGAGTGAGATGAGAAGGGAGTGGAGGGGGATGAGAGGGGAGGGGGATGAGAGGGGAGAGGTAGGAGAGTGCTTGGAGGGGAGTAGAGTGAGATGAGAGGGGAGAGGTAGGAGAGAGCGTGGAGGGGAGTGGAGTGAGATGAGAAGGGAGTGGAGTGAGATGAGAAGGGAGAGGCAGGAGAGAGCGTGGAGGGGAGTGGAGTGAGATGAGAGGGGAGAGGTAGGAGAGAGCGTGGAGGGGAGTGGAGTGAGATGAGAAGGGAGTGGAGTGAGATGAGAGGGGAGAGGCAGGAGAGTGCGTGGAGGGGAGTGGAGTGAGATGAGAGGGGAGTGGAGTGAGATGAGAGGGGAGAGGCAGGAGAGTGTGTGGAGGGGAGTAGAGTGAGATGAGAGGGGAGTGGAGTGAGATGAGAGGGGAGAGGCAGGAGAGTGCGTGGAGGGGAGTAGAGTGAGATGAGAGGGGAGTGGAGTGAGATGAGAGGGGAGAGGCAGGAGAGTGCGTGGAGGGGAGTAGAGTGAGATGAGAGGCAGGAGAGAGCGAGGAGAGGCTGGAGAGAGTGAGAGGGAGAGAGTGTTCACGTATCTCCACACGCCACTCTGCCCACCATCAAAATCCATCTCACATCCGCGTGGTCTCGGCACGCACCATCAACCAGCCCCCCACCACCACCACCACCTCCCCCCCCACCAACCCTCCCCCCACCAACCTTCCCCCCCACCACCACCTCCACAGCCCCGAGTGGGGGGGGGAGTGGTGGTGGTGGGGGGGGAGGGTTGGTGGGGGGGGGGGTGCTGGTGGTGGTGGGGGGGGGGAGGGTTGGTGGGTGGGGGGGGGAGGTTGGTGGTGGGGGGGGAGGGCTGGTGGGTGGGGGGGAGGGTTGGTGGTCGGGGGGAGGTTGGTGGTGGTGGGGGGGGGTGCTGGTGGTGGTGGGGGGGAGGGGTTGGTGGGTGGGAGGGGAGGGTTTGTGGGGGGGGGAGGTTGGTGGTGGGGGGGGGTGCTGGTGGGGGGGGGTGCTGGTGGGGAGGGAGGGAGGGTTGGTGGGTGGTGGTTGGTGATGGTGGGTGGGGGGGGGGGAAGGTTGGTGAGTTACGGCCTAATTCATCGCACGGCTCCTAAATTGGACCCCCGTTCTCCGCGATGAGAAACAACGGCATGAAAAATGAGCGCAGGGGGAACGAGGCGACCATTGTTATCGGCACCGGGGGGAGGGAGGGGGGGGAGCGGGGGGGGGGGGCAGCCCCCCCCCCTCACCCCCCCGCTACCCCCCCCCTCCTCCCGCTCTGCCCCTCCCCACCACGAAACCAAAGATCCCCCGTGTAGCCTGCAACAGACTGTAGGGGCAAGTGCTGTTAGCGAGTAGCAGCACCTATGAACACACAAAGACAAAGATCCCCCGTGTAGCCTTAACAGACTGTAGGGGCAAGTGCTGTTAGCAAGTAGCACCTATGAACACACAAAGACAAAGATCCCCCGTGTAGCTTTAACAGACTGTTGGGGCAAGTGCTGTTAGCGAGTAGCAGCAGCCTATGAACACAAAAAGACAAAGATCCCCCGTATAGCCTTAACAGACTGTAGGGGCAAGTGCTGTTAGCAAGTAGCACCTATGAACATACAAAGACAAAGATCCCCCGTATAGCCTTAACGGATTGTAGGGACAAGTGCTGTTAGCGAGCACCTATGAAGGCCGGCACGGCACACGAGGGGGTGGGTGGCCAGCACCACGCCCGGCCGCCTTTGTCTCCCCAGTGGCGATGTTTACTACACACCGCTACGCCAGGTTACTCATTTGAGGCTGAGTCGACCTAGGGGTGGCCCAGGACCGGTTCAGATAATCGTCACCGGTGCGTTGCCGTGAGCGGGTAACCGAACTCGGGGAGTGCCGGGTTCGTAGCGCAGCGCTAACCACTGCGCCACCGCTCCCCAACGACACCACCACCACCACCACCCCCTCGTGATTCATTATCCCGTGGGTTGTTGTCTGCATCGAATGCACGCACACAGATATAAAGCCAAAGGTCCCACCTCCCCCATCCACCCACCCACAGCACCTCCCCGCCACCGGATAGCCTCGGCACACTGCTGGGGCAAGTGCTGTTAGCGAGTAGCGAACAGCACTTGCCGAGGTAGTTAACATCTCCCAGCCACCGTGATGATGATGATGAGAGACACGCAAACTCCAAATATACAGCAGCAGGCATCGTCAGGGTCGGGATCGAACCCACGACCTCCTGTACACCAGGCGAGGTAGTTAACATCTCCTAGCCACCGTGATGATGATGAGTGAAAGAGACACGCAAACTCCAAATATAATAGCAGGCATCGTCAGGGTCGGGATCGAACCCACGACCTCCTGTGTACCAGGCGAGGTAGTCAACATCTCCTAGCCACCCGTGTGCCGTTAGAG
>NC_136339.1:4119491-4135599 GCF_964198595.1 Lampetra fluviatilis
GTGTATAGTGTAGTGTATAGTAGTGTATAGTGTAGTGTATAGTAGTGTATAGTGTAGTGTATAGTATAGTGGTTCATCACCTTTACTGCAGCATTGCACCCATTTGATTCTCCATCGTAAAAAAAACAATTATAATGTTAATTACAAATTAATTAATTACAAATTACAAAGTAGTTGTTGTACATAAGTGCCCGTACTTTTGCCTTTTCGATCATTATTTACCTTCTAAAGGAAATCTGCCCACGTCTCACACAGCCCCAGGTGAAGAACCAATTCCCGCTCACGGCCAACACCAGTGACGATTATCTGAGCTGGTCCTGGGCCTCCCCTAGGTCGACTCAGCCTCAAATAAGTAACCTGGTGCAGTGCTTGGTAAAGCATCGCCACTAAGGGAGACAAAGGCGGCCGGGCGTGGTGCTGGCCACCCACCCCCTCGTGTGCCGTGCCGGCCTTCATAGGTGCTCGCTAACAGCACTTGCCCCTACAGTCTGTTAAGGGTTAATGTCACCGCACCCCCCCCCTTCATCTCACCCCCAACACAATACACGAAGTGGTACAGCCCACGATGTATGTAGGACGCGAGGGAGGGGGGGGGCACCTTGTACTCCTGGATTATTCCATTGTGGTGTTCGGCCGGGGGGGGATCCCAGGACACGCGGACGCTCGTGACGTTGGCGCCGTCGGGCGTGGTGATGGACACGGCCTGGGGTGGCGCGCTGGGTGCTACAAAGACAAAGACAAAGATACCCCGTGTAAAAAAAATATATATAAATTATAATAGAAATAAAATAAAACACGACGTTTCATTATTTTACGTCGATTATTATTTATATTATTTTTGTATTTTTAATGTTTATTATTTATTTATTTTTACCAATGTCACTTTACCGAACAAAACCTAAGAGTGTGAATCCTTGCAGTCACGAAAGCTTCAAATCTAGAATACCCCGTGTAGCCTCAACAGACTGTTGGGGCAAGTGCTGTTAGCGAGTAGCAGCAGCCTATGAACACACAAAGACAAAGATCCCCCGTGTAGCCTCAACAGACTGTTGGGGCAAGTGCTGTTAGCGAGTAGCAGCAGCCTATGAACACACAAAGACAAAGATCCCCCGTGTAGCCTCAACAGACTGTTGGGGCAAGTGCTGTTAGCGAGTAGCAGCCTATGAACACACAAAGACCACTGCTCCCCACTATGTACACAGACACACGTACACACACACCACACACACCACACACACACACACACAAAGACAAAGGTCCACCGGAGAGCCTCTAGAAGACTTGGCACCTGTTAGTGCCGAAGTCGTTACTAATCGGCACGTTTTGCTTTAGGTGACGATCCTTTACCAAATTGGCCGTGGATCAGGTGGTGGTGGCGGGGAGTGGTGGTGCAGCGGTTAGCGCTACGCTGCGCTACAAACCCGGCGACCCGAGTTCGACTCCCCGCTCACGGCCAACACCGGTGACGATTATCTGAGCCGGTCCTGGGCCTCCCCTAGGTCGACTCAGCCTCAAATGAGTACCTGGTGCGCTGTGTAGTAAACATCGCCACTGGGAGAGACAAAGGCGGCCGGGCGTGGTGCTGGCCACCCCACCCCCTCGTGCGCCGTGCCGGCCTTCCTAGGTGCTGCTACTCGCAAACAGCACTTGCCCCTGCAGTCTGTTACAGGCTACACGGGGGATCTTTGTCTGTTGGTGGCGGGTTTAACGACGCATTTATATTTTACGTGGTCTCTAAAGCCGCACAAGAATATTGACTCCGCTCTCCGCTCGATCCCGGCGCTCTTACGGAAAACGGTGGCTAGGAGATGTTAACCACCTCGCCCGCTATATAGGAAGCCGTGGGTTCGATCCCGACCTTGATTTGCGGTGTGTGTCTGTCTCTCTCTCTCTCTCTAGCTCTCACTCCTCGTGGTCGCGCGGATTTATTTTTCTCCGGAGTCCTCCGTTTTTTTTTTTCCACCTCTCCAATTTTAGAACTCAACGTCGCGCGTTGAAGGCTGCGTTTGGCTGCTGCGAAACATTTCCAGGTGAGCGGCCATCGTTTGTGATGGGCAGGGTGGCTACAGAAAAAATATCTAAATAGCAGCTCAGCGGGGCCTCCTTACACCTGCTAACAATCAAAACACGTTCCTCCTGCGGAGGGAGCTGGTAGGAACGTTGGGTTGCTCGGTCAATGGCCTGCAGGGTCAACGGCGGCGTGGCGTATTCTGCAAATATGCCCGACTGTGAGGGCGGGCACAAGCCGGCGTGAGTAGGTTAAACGTTGAGTTTTATAAGGGCACCACGGGGTGACCAGCCCCTCCCCACCGAGCCCCACCCCCCACCCTCCCCACCCAGCCCCTCCCCACCCTCCCCTCCCCCCCAGCCCAACCCTCCCCACCCAGCCCCTTCTCCACCCTTCCCACCCAGCCCCTCCCTTCCCAGCCAGCCCCTCCCTGCACGACGGACGGATGGACACAATAATCCCCTGTGGGCTGATGTAACCAGGAGGTTCCTACCTCCTGGTAAAGAACCGGTGGCATCTACATCTGCAGAACATGAAGAGCCAGTGGCATCTACATCTGCAGAACGTGAAGAACCAGTGGCATCTACATCTGCAGAAAGTGAAGAACCAGTGGCATCTACATCTGCATAACGTGAAGAACCAGTGGCATCTACATCTGCAGAAAGTGAAGAACCAGTGGCATCTAGATCTGCAGAACGTGAAGAACCAGTGGCATCTACATTTGCAGAACGTGAAGAACCAGTGGCATCTACATCTGCAGAAAGTGAAGAACCAGTGGCATCTACATCTGCAGAACGTGAAGAACCAGTGGCATCTACATCTGCAGAACGTGAAGAACCAGTGGCATCTACATCTGCTGAACGTGAAGAACCAGTGACATCTACATCTCCAGAAAGTGAAGAATCAGTGGCATCTACATCTGCAGAACATTAAGAACCAGTGGCATCTACATCTGCAGAACGTGAAGAACCAGTGGCATCTACATCTGCAGAACATGAAAAACCAGTGACATCTACATCTCCAGAAAGTGAAAAACCAGTGGCATCTACATCTGCAGAACATGAAGAACCAGTGGCATCTACATCTGCAGAACGTGAAGAACCAGTGGCATCTACATCTGCAGAAGGTGAAGAACCAGTGGCTTCTACATCTGCAGAACGTGAAGAACCAGTGGCTTCTACATCTGCAGAACGTGAAAAACCAGTGGCATCTACATCTGCAGAACGTGAAAAACCAGTGGCATCTACATCTGCAGAACATGAAGAACCAGTGGCATCTACATCTGCAGAACGTGAAGAACCAGTGGCATCTACATCTGCAGAACATGAAGAACCAGTGATATCAACATCTGCAGAACGTGAAGAACCAGTGGCATCTACATCTGCAGAACATGAAGAACCAGTGGCATCTACATCTGCAGAACGTGAACAACCAGTGGCATCTACATCTGCAGAAGGTGAAGAACTAGTGGCATCTACATCTGCAGAAAATGAAGAACCAGTGGCATCTATATCTGCAGAACTAGAAGAACCAGTGGAATCTACATCTGCAGAACGCGAATAACCAGTGGCATCTACATCTACAGAACATGAAGAACCAGTGGCATCTACATCTGCAGAAGGTGAAGAACCAGTGGCTTCTACATCTGCAGACCGTGAAGAACCAGTGGCATCTACATCTGCAGAACGTGAAGAACCAGTGGCATCTACATCTGCAGAAGGTAAAGAACCAGTGGCTTCTACATCTGCAGACCGTGAAGAACCAGTGGCTTCTACATCTGCAGAACGTGAAGAACCAGTGGCATCTACATCTGCAGAACGTGAAAAACCAGTGGCATCTACATCTGCAGAACATGAAGAACCAGTGGCATCTACATCTGCAGAACGTGAAGAACCAGTGGCATCTACATCTGCAGAACATGAAGAACCAGTGATATCAACATCTGCAGAACGTGAAGAACCAGTGGCATCTACATCTGCAGAACATGAAGAACCAGTGGCATCTACATCTGCAGAACGTGAACAACCAGTGGCATCTACATCTGCAGAAGGTGAAGAACTAGTGGCATCTACATCTGCAGAAAATGAAGAACCAGTGGCATCTATATCTGCAGAACTAGAAGAACCAGTGGAATCTACATCTGCAGAACGCGAATAACCAGTGGCATCTACATCTACAGAACATGAAGAACCAGTGGCATCTACATCTGCAGAAGGTGAAGAACCAGTGGCTTCTACATCTGCAGACCGTGAAGAACCAGTGGCATCTACATCTGCAGAACGTGAAGAACCAGTAACATCTACATCTGCAGAACGTGAAGAACCAGTGGCATCTACATCTGCAGAAGGTAAAGAACCAGTGGCTTCTACATCTGCAGACCGTGAAGAACCAGTGGCATCTACATCTGCAGAACGTGAACAACCAGTGGCATCTACATCTGCAGAACATGAAGAACCAGTGGCATCTACATCTGCAGAACGTGAACAACCAGTGGCATCTACATCTGCAGAAGGTGAAGAACCAGTGGCTTCTACATCTGCAGACCGTGAAGAACCAGTGGCATCTACATCTGCAGAACATGAAGAACCAGTGCCATCTACATCTGCAGAACGTGAACAACCAGTGGCATCTAAATCTGCAGAACGTGAAGAACCAGTGGCATCTACATCTGCAGAACGTGAAGAACCAGTGGCATCTACATCTGCAGGTGAAGAACCAGTGGCATCTACATCTGTAAAACGTAAAGAACCAGTGGCATCTACATCTGCAGAAGGTGAAGAACCAGTGGCATCTAAATCTGCAGAACATGAAGAACCAGTGGCATCTACATCAGCACATGCAAAACCAGTGGTATCTATGTCTACAGGAGATTATACAACTTTTGAAGCCATTCCCCGTGTTTAGTATACACGCCGCACAACGCGTTTGGAATGGACAGGAGTAAAGTTAGGACTTACGAACAAATCGACTTACGAACAGCACCTCTGGAACCTAACTCGTTCGTATGTAGAGGAGTCGCCGCATTAAGGAAACCACCTCTAGCCCCTCCCCAACCCACCCCCCCCCGCATCACCCCGCCCCCACCCACCCCCCCCCACATCCCCCCCCACCCATCCCCCCCCCCCTCTCACCCTCCTCTGGGGTCCTCGCTTGCCGCGTCTCGCTGTCCGTGCCGAGGAGGTCGGCGAAAAACGGCCGCAGCTTCACCTCGTAGAGTGACCCCTTGCGGAGGGAGCTCAGCAGGGCCACCCGCTCGAGTGGGGAGCGCACCTCGACCACCTGCCAGGGCCCACCGCCACCACCACCGCCACCACCGCCACCACCGCCACCACCACCGCCACCACCGCCGCCACCACCGCCGCCACCGCCACCACCACCGCCACCAGCACCGCCACCACCGCCATCACCGCCACCACCGCCACCACCACCAGCACCGCCGACGCTACCACCGCCGCCGGACCCACCGGCACCGCCGCCGCCCGGTGGCGAGGCGAGGCGGTAGAGCAGGCGGTAGCCCTGCACGTACTGGGATGGGCGGTCAACCTGCAGGGAGAGGCGGTGGTGGTGATTGTGGGTGGGTGAGCGGGTGGGTGAGTGGGTGAGTGAGTAGATGGGTGAGTGGGTGAGTGGGTGGGTGGGTGGGTGAGTGAGTGAGTGAGTGGGTGAGTGGGTGGGTGAATGAGCGAGCGAGTGAGTGAGTGAGTGAGTGTGTTAGTGAGTGGGTGAGTGAGTGGGTGAGTGAGTGAGTGGATGACTGAGTGGGTGGATGAATGAGCGAGTGAGTGGGTGAGTGAGTGAGTGGGTGAGTGGCTGGTGAGTGAGTGAGTGGGTGAGTGAGTGAGTGAGTGAGTGAGTGAGTGAGTGAGTGAGTGAGTGAGTGAGTGGGTGAGTGACTGGTGGGTGAGTGACCGGTGGGTGAGTGAGTGAGTGAGTAAGTGAGTGAGTGAGTAGGTGAGTGGGTGAGTGAGTGAGTGAGTAGGTGAGTGGGTGAGTGAGTGAGTGAGTAAGTGACTGGTGGGTGAGTGAGTGGGTGAGTGAGTGAGTAAGTGACTGGTGGGTGAGTGAGTGAGTGAGTAAGTGACTGGTGGGTGAGTGAGTGGGTGAGTGAGTGAGTAAGTGACTGGTGGGTGAGTGAGTGGGTGAGTGGGTGAGTAGGTGAGTGGGTGAGTGAGTGAGTGGGTGAGTACTCACCGACCAGGTGAGCTGCAAGCTGCTTGAGGTGAGTGCGCTGGGTGGGTGGAGCCGTACGGCGACGTCCGAGAGCTCCCGCTGCACCTGGCGGTGGTCGGCGCCCAACGATGGTGGCGGCGCGTCTGGCCGTGATGACATCACCATCGACATCAACATCAACATCACCATCACCATCACCATCGACATTACCATCGACATCTCCATGGACATCTCCATCAACATCACCATCGACATCGCCATCAACATCTCCATCAACATCACCATCAACATCACCATCAACATCACCATCAACATCACCATCGACATCGCCATCAACATCACCATCAACATCGCCTTGGACATCTCCATCACCATCAACATCACCATCAACATCACCTGGCGGTGGTCGGCGCCCAGCGATGGTGGCGGCGCGTCTAGCCGTGATGACATCACCATCGACATCAACATCAACATCACCATCAACATCAACATCACCATCACCATCGACATTACCATCGACATCACCATCAACATCTCCATGGACATCTCCATCAACATCACCATCGACATCAACATCACCATCGACATCGCCATCAACATCACCATCAACATCGCCTTGGACATCTCCATCAACATCACCATCGACATCGCCATCAACATCACCATCAACATCGCCTTGGACATCTCCATCAACATCACCATCGACATCAACATCACCATCAACATCACCATCGACATCACCATCGACATCGCCATCAACATCAACATCGCCTTGGACATCACCATCAACATCACCATCAACATCACCATCACCATCGACATCACCATCAACATCACCATCTACATCGCCTTGGACATCACCATCAACACCACCATCAACATCACCATCACCATCGACATCACCATCAACATCACCATCTACATCGCCATCGACATCACCATCGACATTTCCACGGACATCTCCATCGACATCAACAATCACCACCGCTCATCAACACTGTATGCAAACCATCAGTCCCTCCGTCAGTCCATCAGTCTGTAGGTGCGTCGGTCCATCCATCATTCGTCCGTACCATCATTCGTCCGTACCATCATTCGTCCGTACCATCATTCGCCCATACCATCATTCGTCCATACCATCATTCATCTATACCATCATTCATCTATACCATCATTCGTCCATACCATCGTTTGTCAATAACATCATTCATCTGTACCATCACTCCGTCCTGTCACCTGCTCATAAACGCGCCCATACGTCCACGCGTTCCCTCCACCTGACAATCCTCTCGTCCACGTTGCCCCGGGGGCCAAACCGGCTCGCGCGTCGTCCGTCCGTGTGTCTCTGCGTCAGTGCGTGGGTCGTGACCCCCCCTCGCCCTCGGCTTCCGACTCTGACCTTGCGTCCGGACGGGTGCGGAGGGGGGGCTGGGGTCGCTGAGGCCGTGGGGGGCCGCTGCGCGCACCAGGAACATGTAGACGGTGTTGGGCCGCAGGGCGGTGATGGCGAGCGAGCTGCCCCGCACGCCCTCCGCCACCGTCTGCCACGTGTTGCTCACCGACTGGCTGGGGGGGGGGGGGGCACGGGGGGGGAGGGGGGGATGGAGAGTTAGAGACACGGGGAGAAAGAGACACGGGGAGTGAGAGACACGGGGAATGAGAGAACCGGGGAGTGAGAGACACGGGGAGTGAGAGACACGGAGACACGGGGAATGAGAGAACCGGGGAGTGAGAGACACGGGGAGTGAGAGACACGGAGACACGGGGAATGAGAGACACGGAGACACGGGGAATGAGAGAACCGGGGAGTGAGAGACACGGGGAGTGAGAGACACGGAGACACGGGGAATGAGAGACACGGAGAGTGAGAGACACGGGGAGTGAGAGACACGGGGAGTGAGAGACACGGGGAGTGAGAGACACGGGGAGTGAGAGACACGGGGAGTAAGAGACACGGGGAATGAGAGACACGGGGAGTGAGAGACACGGAGAGTGAGAGACACGGGGAGTGAGAGACACGGGGAGTGAGAGACACGGGGAGGGGAGTGAGAGACGCGGGGAGTGAGAGACACGGGGAGTGAGAGACACGGGGAGTGAGAGACACGGGGAGTGAGAGACGCGGGGAGTGAGAGACGCGGGGAGTGAGAGACACGTGGAGTGAGAGACGCGGGGAGTGAGAGACACGGGGAGTGAGAGACACGGGGAGTGAGAGACACGGGGAGTGAGAGACACGGGGGCACGGGGAGTGAGAGACACGGGGAGTGAGAGACACGGGGAGTGAGAGACACGGGGAGTGGGAGACACGGGGAGTGAGAGACACGTGGAGTGAGAGACACGGGGAGTGAGAGACACGGGGACACGTGGAGTGAGAGACACGGGGAGTGAGAGACACGGGGAGTGGGAGACACGGGGAGTGAGAGACACGGGGAGTGAGAGACACGGGGAGTGAGAGACACGGGGAGTGAGAGACACGGGGGCACGGGGAGTGAGAGACACGGGGAGTGAGAGACACGGGGAGTGGGAGACACGGGGAGTGAGAGACACGTGGAGTGAGAGACACGGGGAGTGAGTGACACGGGGAGTGAGAGACACGGGGAGTGAGAGACACGGGGGACACAGGGAGTGAGAGACACGGGGAGTGAGAGACACGGGGGACACGGGGAGTGAGAGACACGTGGAGTGAGAGACACGGGGAGTGAGAGACACGGGGAGTGAGAGACACGGGGAGTGGGAGACACGGGGAGTGAGAGACACGTGGAGTGAGAGACACGGGGAGTGAGAGACACGGGGAGTGAGAGACACGGGGAGTGAGAGACACGGGGAGTGAGAGACACGGGGAGTGAGAGACACGGGGAGTGAGAGACACGTGGAGTGAGAGACACGTGGAGTGAGAGACGCGGGGAGTGAGAGACACGGGGAGTGAGAGACACGGGGAGTGAGAGACACGGGGAGTGAGAGACACGGGGATTAAGTGACACGGGGAGTGAGTGACACGGGGAGTGAGAGACACGGGGAGTGAGAGACACGGGGAGTGAGAGACACGGGGAGTGAGAGACACGGGGAGTGAGAGACACGTGGAGTGAGAGACACGGGGAGTGAGAGACACGTGGAGTGAGAGACACGGGGAGTGAGAGACACGGGGAGTGAGAAACACGGGGAGTGAGAGACACGGGGAGTGAGAGACACGGGGAGTGAGTGACACGGGGAGTGAGAGACACGGGGAGTGAGAGACACGGGGAGTGAGAGACACGGGGAGTGAGAAACACGGGGAGTGAGAGACACGGGGAGTGAGAGACACGGGGAGTGGGAGACACGGGGAGTGAGAGACACGGGGAGTGAGAGACACGGGGAGTGAGAGACACGGGGAGTGAGAGACACGGGGAGTGAGAGACACGGGGAGTGAGAGACACGGGGAGTGGGAGACACGGGGAGTGAGAGACACGGGGAGTGAGAGACACGGGGAGTGAGAGACGCAGGGAGTGAGAGACACGGGGAGTGAGAGACACGTGGAGTGAGAGACACGGAGACACGGGGAGTGAGAGACACGGGGAGTGAGAGACACGGGGAGTGAGAGACACGGGGAGTGAGAGACACGTGGAGTGAGAGACACGGGGAGTGAGAGACACGGGGACATGGGGAGAAAGAGACACGTGGAGTGAGAGACACGGGAGTGAGAGACACGGGGGCACGGGGAGTGAGAGACACGTGGAGTGAGAGACACGGAGACACGGGGAGTGAGAGACACGTGGAGTGAGAGACACGTGGAGTGAGAGACACGGGGAGTGAGAGACACGGGGGGCAACGGGGAAGTGAGAGACACGTGGAGTGAGAGACACGGAGACACGGGGAGTGAGAGACACGTGGAGTGAGAGACACGGGGAGTGAGAGACACGTGGAGTGAGTGACACGTGGAGTGAGAGACACGGGGAGTGAGAGACACGTGGAGTGAGGAGACACGTGGAGTGAGAGACACGGGAGTGAGAGACACGTGGAGTGAGAGACACGGGGAGTGAGAGACACGGGGAGTGAGAGACACGTGGAGTGAGAGACACGTGGAGTGAGAGACACGTGGAGTGAGAGACACGGGGAGTGAGAGACACGGGACATGGGGAGGAAAGAGACACGTGGAAGTGAGAGACACGTGGAGTGAGAGACACGTGGAGTGAGAGACACGGGGAGTGAGAGACACGGGGAGTGAGAGACACGTGGAAGTAGAGAGACACGTGGAGTGAGAGACACGGGGAGTGAGAGACACGTGGAGTGAGAGACACGGGGACATGGGGAAGAAAGAGACACGTGGAAGTGAGAGACACGGAGACACGGGAAGTGAGAGACACGAAGACACGGGGAGTGAGAGACACGGGGAGTGAGAGACACGGAGACACGGGGAGTGAGAGACACGTGGAGTGAGAGACACGGGGAGTGAGAGACACGGGGAATGAGTGACACGTGGAGTGAGAGACACGGGGAGTGAGAGACACGGGGAGTGAGAGACACGTGGAGTGAGAGACACGTGGACGTGAGAGGACATGGGGACGTGTGGACACAAGGATACAGGGATGAGAGGACACACGCGTAACGAGCTCCCTTATAGGGTCACAGAGGACATGACCCACGCATAACGAGCTCCCTTATAGGGTCACAGAGGGCGTGACCCACACGTAACGAGCTCCCTTATAGGGTCACAGAGGGTGTGACCCAAGCATAACGAGCTCCCTTATAGGGTCACAGAGGGCATGACCCACGCGTAACGAGCTCCCTTATAGGGTCACAAAGGGCATGACCCACACGTAACGAGCTCCCTTATAGGGTCACAGAGGGCGTGACCCACACGTAACGAGCTCCCTTATAGGGTCACAGAGGGTGTGACCCACGCGTAACGAGCTCCCTTATAGGGTCACAGAGGGCGTGACCCACACGTAACGAGCTCCCTTATAGGGTCACAGAGGGTGTGACCCACGCGTAACGAGCTCCCTTATAGGGTCACAGAGGGCGTGACCCACACGTAACGAGCTCCCTTATAGGGTCACAGAGGGCGTGACCCACACGTAACGAGCTCCCTTATAGGGTCGCAGAGGGCATGACCCACGCGTAACGAGCTGCCTAATAGGGTCACAGAGGGCATGACCCACGCGTAACGAGCTCCCTTATAGGGTCACAGAGGGCATGACCCCACACATAATGACTTCGTGATATGGTCATAGTTTGGTGTGATCCACACGTAATAATTTCCTTGATCTGGTCACAGAGGATATGTCCCATGCATAATGAGCTTCCTTATATGGTCATAGTGGGTGTGATTTATGCATAATGAGCTTCCTTATATGGTCATAGTGGGTGTGATTTATGCATAATGAGCTTCCTTATATGGGTCATAGTGGGTGTGATTTATGCATAATGAGCTTCCTTATATGGTCATTAGTGGGTGTGATTTATGCATAATGAGCTTCCTTATATGGTCATTGTGGGTGTGATTTATGCAGAATGTGCTTCCTTATATGGTCCATAGTGGGTGTGATTTATGCATAATGAGCTTCCCTTATATGGTCATAGTGGGTGTGATTTATGCACAATGAGCTCTCTTATATGGTCAGAGGATGTGACCCACTCATAACGAGCTTTCTTTTAGGGTCACAGAGGGCATGACCCACTCCTAATGAGCTACCCATACGTACCGAGCTCCCTAATAGGATCGCGCCGGGGAGGTAGAGGGGAGGAGGGGTTGTAGGGCGGAGGAGGGAGGAGGGGGGAGGGGTGGGAGGAGAGGGGTAGGGGGGAGGAGAGAAGAGGAGGGAGGGGGTGGGAGGAGGGGGGGTAGGGGTGGGCGGAGGGGGAGGAGGGGGGAGGGGGTGGGAGGAGGGGGGGTAGGGGGGAGGAGGGGGGAGGGGTGGGAAAAGGGGGGGGTAGGGGGGAAGAGGGGAGGAGGGGGAAGGGGGTGGGAGGAGAGGGGGGTAGGGGGGAGGAGGGAGGAACGAGGAGGGGGGAGGGGGTGGGAGGAGGGGGAAGGGGGGAGGAGGGAGGAGGGGGGAGGGGTGGGAGGAGGGGGGGTAGGGGGAGGTGGAGGAGGGACGAGGGGGTGGAGGAGGCGGGGGTAGGGGGGAGGTGGGAGGAGGTGGGAGGGGGGGTGCTCGGGGGAGGAGGGGGAGGGGGTGGGAGGAGGGAGGGGAGGGGGGGGGGCGGCCATTGCCGTCGTCACCTGAACGCCTCGACGATGAACGTGGAGGGGGACCGGTGCCCGGCGCGGGTTGCCACGACAACTGCACCGTCGTCTTGGTGACGTTGAGCACCTGTGGCTGGGATGGGGGGCCCGGGGGGGGCCGGCCCCCTGGAATCGGCCTCCCGTAGCCCCCCGCTGTCCGCTGCACGCTCGCGGTTGTAGCCGACAGGAGCAGCGGTTTGCGAGCGCCTATTAAGGCAGCGACGGCACTCCTATCGCTACCCCTATAACTACCAGAGGTGTGGACTCGAGTCATGTGACTTGGACTCGAGTCAGACTCGAGTCATGAATTTGATGACTTGCGACTCGACTTGGACTTGCATAACAATGACTTTGTCCACCTATGAGATGTGGACTCGAGTCATGTGACTTGGACTCGAGTCAGACTCGAGTCATGAATTTGATGACTTGCGACTCGACTTGGACTTGCATAACAATGACTTTGTCCCACCTATGAGATGTGGACTCGAGTCATGTGACTTGGACTCGAGTCAGACTCGAGTCATGAATTTGATGACTTGCGACTCGACTTGGACTTGCATAACAATGACTTTGTCCCCACCTATGAGATGTGGACTCGAGTCATGTGACTTGGACTCGAGTCAGACTCGAGTCATGAATTTGATGACTTGCGACTCGACTTGGACTTGCATAACAATGACTTTGTCCCACCTATGAGATGTGGACTCGAGTCATGTGACTTGGACTCGAGTCAGACTCGAGTCATGAATTTGATGACTTGCGACTCGACTTGGACTTGCCATAACAATGACTTTGTCCCACCTATGAGATGTGGACTCGAGTCATGTGACTTGGACTCGAGTCAGACTCGAGTCATGAATTTGATGACTTGCGACTCGACTTGGACTTGCATAACAATGACTTTGTCCCACCTATGAGATGTGGACTCGAGTCATGTGACTTGGACTCGAGTCAGACTCGAGTCATGAATTTGATGACTTGCGACTCGACTTGGACTTGCATAACAATGACTTTGTCCCACCTATGAGATGTGGACTCGAGTCATGTGACTTGGACTCGAGTCAGACTCGAGTCATGAATTTGATGACTTGCGACTCGACTTGGACTTGCATAACAATGACTTTGTCCCACCTATGAGATGTGGACTCGAGTCATGTGACTTGGACTCGAGTCAGACTCGAGTCATGAATTTGATGACTTGCGACTCGACTTGGACTTGCATAACAATGACTTTGTCCCACCTATGAGATGTGACTCGAGTCATGTGACTTTGACTCGAGTCAGACTCGAGTCATGAATTTGATGACTTGCGACTCGACTTGACTTGCATAACAATGACTTTGTCCCACCTATGAGATGTGGACTCGAGTCATGTGACTTGGACTCGAGGTCAGACTCGAGTCATGATTTGATGACTTGCGACTCGACTTGGACTTGCATAACAATGACTTTGTCCCACCTATGAGATGTGGACTCGAGTCATGTGACTTGGACTCGAGTCAGACTCGAGTCATGAATTTGATGACTTGCGACTCGACTTGGACTTGCATAACAATGACTTTGTCCCACCTATGAGATGTGGACTCGAGTCATGTGACTTGGACTCGAGTCAGACTCGAGTCATGAATTTGATGACTTGCGACTCGACTTGGACTTGCATAACAATGACTTTGTCCCACCTATGAGATGTGGACTCGAGTCATGTGACTTGGACTCGAGTCAGACTCGAGTCATGAATTTGATGACTTGCGACTCGACTTGGACTTGCATAACAATGACTTTGTCCCACCTATGAGATGTGGACTCGAGTCATGTGACTTGGACTCGAGTCAGACTCGAGTCATGAATTTGATGACTTGCGACTCGACTTGGACTTGCATAACAATGACTTTGTCCCACCTATGAGATGTGGACTCGAGTCATGTGACTTGGACTCGAGTCAGACTCGAGTCATGAATTTGATGACTTGCGACTCGACTTGGACTTGCATAACAATGACTTTGTCCCACCTATGAGATGTGGACTCGAGTCATGTGACTTGGACTCGAGTCAGACTCGAGTCATGAATTGATGACTTGCGACTCGACTTGGACTTGCATAACAATGACTTTGTCCCACCTATGAGATGTGGACTCGAGTCATGTGACTTGGACTCGAGTCAGACTCGAGTCATGAATTTGATGACTTGCGACTCGACTTGGACTTGCATAACAATGACTTTGTCCCACCTATGAGATGTGGACTCGAGTCATGTGACTTGGACTCGAGTCAGACTCGAGTCATGAATTTGATGACTTGCGACTCGACTTGGACTTGCATAACAATGACTTTTGTCCCACCTATGAGATTGTGGACTCGAGTCATGTGACTTGGACTCGAGTCAGACTCGAGTCATGAATTTGATGACTTGCGACTCGACTTGGACTTGCATAACAATGACTTTGTCCCACCTATGAGATGTGGACTCGAGTCATGTGACTTGGACTCGAGTCAGACTCTGAGTCATGAATTTGATGACTTGCGACTCGACTTGGACTTGCATAACAATGACTTTGTCCCACCTATGAGATGTGGACTCGAGTCATGTGACTTGGACTCGAGTCAGACTCGAGTCAGAATTTGATGACTTGCGACTCGACTTGGACTTGCATAAACAATGACTTTGTCCCCACCTATGAGATGTGGACTCGAGTCATGTGACTTGGACTCGAGTCAGACATCGAGTCATGAATTTGATGACTTGCGACTCGACTTGGACTTGCATAACAATGACTTTGTCCCACCTATGATAACTACCCCCTATAACTACACCACTACCCCTATCATTACCCCTATCACCACCCCTATCACCACCCCTATCGCTACCCCGATTCACCATCACTACCACTGCCCCTACACTACCCCCTATCACCAAACCACCTACCACTACCCCTATCACCACCCCTATCGCTACCCCGATCACCATCACTACCACTGCCCCTACCACTACCCCATCCACTACCCCTACCACTACCCTATCACTACCCCTATCACTACCCCTATCACTACCCTATCACTCACCCTATCACTACCCCCTATAACTACCCTAAACTACCCTATCACTACCCCTATCACTACCTATCACTACCCCTATAACTACCCCTATAACTACCCCTATCACTACTCCCTATCACTACCCCTATCACTACCCCTATAAACTACCCCTATAACTACCCTATCACTACCCCTATCACTACCCCTATAACTACCCCTATAACTACCCCTATAACTACCCCTATCACTACCCCTATCACTACCCCTATAACTACCCCTATAACTACCCCTATCACTACCCCTATAACTACCCCTATCACTACCCCTATCACTACCCCTATCACTACCCCTATCACTACCCCTATCACTACCCCTATCACTACCCCTATCACCACCCTATCACCACCCTATCACCACCCCTATCACCACCCCTATCACTCCTACCCCTATCACTACCCCTATCACTACCCCTATCACTACCCCTATCACTACCCCTAATCACCTACCCCTATCACCACCCCTATCACCACCCCTATCACCACCCCTATCACCACCCCTATCACCACCCCTATCACCACCCCTATCACTACCCTATCACTACCCCTATCACTACCCCTATCACTACTCCCTATCACTACCCCTATCACCACCCCTATCACCACCCCTATCACCACCCCTATCACTACCCCCTATCACTA